>NC_042530.1:310389-610389 GCF_900963305.1 Echeneis naucrates | reverse complement strand
ATCACACCTCCAGCTTCCTGCAGGCGTTTCCATTCATCTCCTTCATTACATCCACCTGACTGAGGAGGAGCCGGGCCTCAGATGGCGGCTCACAATTTATCAATTTTCTGCATTTATTACAGCGCGGCTGCTCGACTGAAGCGCCATCATCACGTTTGTAGTAAGAAGGAAACTTTATGAACAGAGAAAGACGATGACGGAGCTGAAGTTCAGGCAGATCATCACAGCCGAGGAGAAACACGACGTGAATGTGTGTCCCGTGTTTTTTCTGGCCGGCTGCCATCTTCACATTCCAGACTGATGGCGGCAGGAAGAACAGCGACGTCTCCATCAGATAAAAGCTGCTGCACCTGCAGGCTAACAACCTGCTGCTCTGAAAAATAAACTCCGACCAACTTCTCCTCACTGCGAACCATCCGGAGGAATAAATAATATCAATCAACACAGATCTGATCAAGCGCCAATTATTCTGTAAAGCAGATGGATCCTCTTAGACTGGAATTTAAGAAAACCAAAAGGAGCCTTTTTGGCATCTTTGTGAATATATGTGAGTGAAAGTTGATCATTTATAGCCAAAAAGAAAAAGCAGAGTTTTATTAAAATTCCATTTAATTGAGTTTTAGAGGATCTGAGTGAAGGTTCAAGGCAGAGAGACGTCTTTAAATGTTTCTTCTGGACATGAAAAGGTTTCTGGAGGTTTATTGATAATATCAAGTTTACATGTTCACATCAAACTCCTGTGACTGCAGAAAGTTTCTGGAAATGTTCTGGGCTGGGTTTTCTGAGGACACTGGGGAGATAAAGGAGAAGTCTGATGAAAAGAAAACGGAGGATCAGACGAG
This sequence comes from Echeneis naucrates, assembly GCF_900963305.1. Lineage (NCBI taxonomy): Eukaryota > Metazoa > Chordata > Actinopteri > Carangiformes > Echeneidae > Echeneis > Echeneis naucrates. The sequence continues at coordinate 609,547 of NC_042530.1, read as the reverse complement.
GAGGCTGAGAGCAGAGAGATGAAACGGCAGATCAGACATCTGCGCTCTGTATTGATGTCGCCTCCTGTTTATACGTACTCGGTAGTTTTCTGTTCAGATCACATGACAAACTCTGAACCAATGAGAGAGAGCCGGTCGTTATCACCTCATCGTCGGGTTTGTGTCAGAGTGACTCAGCTGTTTACCGACTCTTTGGACCAGAACCAGGTCCTAGTCATGAGAGTCCAGGTCATCAAAATGTCTCTGCAGAGACGAAGCTGTTTGGAGTTTGAGTTACTCAATGATCCTCTGCTGTTTTTCTCAGAGCTTATCGGAGAGGGTTCATTATTTCCTGTCTGCTGGTCTCACTCTGCTCGTGATCTTCCATCTCAGGGGGCTGACTTTGTGATTCATTTCTCCCTCATTCATGAACACACTGATTTAACCTGCTCTGCTGCGGTTCACTCGGATCCTTTTCTCATTGCTTTAGTGAACGGTAAATGTCAGAGGAGAACTTTTCAAACTGACAAAATGTGGAACAACATTGTTGTTAAAGCAGCTGAAGTTAAAACTATTTTTTTTAGATTTTTTTGTTTTTATTTTGGCCTGACAATAACTGGGTAAGTGATAAAAATTGTGAAACATGAAACTTTTATTTTCTCCTCGGCAGCAGCTTTTTGTCTCAAAAATAAAGAGCTGTGATTGGTGAGGGGAAGTCAACACCAGGAATCACATGAATAATGAAGAGCATCGTGCTCATTAGCGGCGTTTCGCAGCGAAAGCAGCTAATAACTGTGAAGCATGCAGATACTCCACGCATGTGGATGTGAACGCGTTTTAATGAGTCTGAAGCTGCTTTTTGTTCTTGGTCCTGCAGGAGAATCAGCGACTTTGGCTGCAGACAAAGTCAATCGATTTGAAGAAGTCATTAAATCCATTTTGAGCCAGACCTCCTCGATCTTTAGGAGAAGGTGAACACCTGACCAGGTACAGTCAGCCTCAACGGAGCCTGCACAAGAATCAAACACAACTTCAACTCCCAAGGTGCATTTCTGCACGAACCATCCAATCACCAGGTTCCATAGGACAGGCAGTCCTGGTCACGCCACGGCCGTCACAAAATAAAAACCACAGTTAACGACCTTTAGCAGCACACCTACGGCGCCAGGTTGGAAAAATAAAGAGGCAGACTGTCGAGACAGCAGCGTTCCTCTTTATCGCCGTGGTTACTATATAAATAGTGATGCTTTGGTTTGGTTAAAAATCAGCCGCTTCCTTTCAGTTAAAGTGAAAGAAGTTGACGTCTGTCTGGTGTTGATGGAAACTCGCAGAATGGCCCAGAGTTGGGTTTCATACGAAGGTGGAGTCCAAGAAGACTCACAGCAAGTGTGAAAAGAGACGATTTATGAGCAACACACACAGATTTCTGTCTTTGTCCTCGACTTTCAGGAACTCTTTTGTGCTCTCGCTTCCCTTTTATTCGTCTACATAAACAGAAGGAGATGTTTGGGGGTGAATAAAAGCGGAGGATGAATCCATTTCAGACCTGGGGGTCCGCTCTCTCCACTGAAAGAAAAACTGCTGCCAGAACAAAAGGAGGAGCAAAGTCATCGCCGGGGGAAGGACCGAAGTGTCTCGGAGTGAAATGTCAGCAGACGGGACGTCCTGTACAGCTGCCAGGACCGGCTGAGTCCACCTTAGTCCTGTTTCTGGGTCAGGACTGCAGGTCAGAGACTAAACCTGGTACTGGTCTTGTTAATGGTTCGACTGAAGCTCTCGCTGTGATCCGAGATGAGCCAGCTTCAGGATGACATCTTTAATTATTCATCCTGGTCACCTGGTTATACATCCGGGTTTTATTCTTATTTAAATCCAGTTTACCGCCATCTGTCAAATATCACTCTTTATTCTAGTTTTGCTGTTAAAAACTTTTCTGCTCTAAATTTGTCAGAGGTTAGCAAAACATATTCTTCCAGGAAAAAAAATTATAACTTGATTTATTTCGTCTCCTTCTCCAAAGCCATCAAAAAATACACATGGAATATAATCTCTTGTTTTCCAACCTGGATGAAAACAGCAAGACGTTCAGAGACAGATGACCATCAGCTCCACATCGAAGGGAAGACGACTAGAAGATGAATTCTCCTTTGCAGGTTTTCAAATGATGTGAGGTCACTTATCAGTCTGGGAGCTGCTGCTTTTAAAGGCCATCATGTTTTTTGTTTTTTTTTTAAACCTGCTTCATGGTCTATTTTCCTCACTTGAAACTAGAAACTGAGACCTGAATCCGGTTGGTTAAACTAGTTCAAATCATATTTAATAGGCTTTCATTTAAATGTTAATGATTATCCATCAAAGGAATTCTAATCTATAAATTCAGATATACCACAGAAACAGTATCTTAATTCAATGAAACGACATCAACAAGGCGATGCTAAGCTAAGTTCATGAGTGAAGCGAGAGCACATGTCCTTGGGGTTCATCCTGGGGGGATTATGATCCGTCTGGTGTCAGAATGTCAAACAGTTTACTTTAAAAAGGATTATCCGAATCTTTAACCCCAAACGTTGACAACCGAAGCTAATCGCTAGCACAGAGTTGTTGCATAAGAAAACAAACAGCCCGATATTCTAATCACCGTGGACCCTCCAAAGGCCTGAAGGCTGGACGCCGTCTCTGGCTTCTGAACACAGATTTAAAGTTTAATGTTCAGCCTTTGGGATATCAGAGTTTCTCTCTGACCACAAAAACTCAATGAAAAGGCACAACCCTTTGTAACACTAACACACACACACACTATAAAACACTCAGTTAGCTGCAGATCTTGTTTCTGTCCCACAGAAACAAAAGAGTCTTTGTGTTGGACCTGGACCCGGTCTCTGCTTTCTGCAGCTCCGCCAAATTCTCCACGTGAGGATTTAGGAATTAGGCAATAAAGATGGAGGCAGCCAAGCAATCCCACAAGTTATGAAACACCCCCCCACCCCTCACAGTGACACTCTAAGACAGACCACAAGCTGGCGTCATGTGTTTGAACTCCAGTTAATTTGTCCGGTTTCATCCCCCCAGAGAGAATCGGGTGTCGTAAAGGTCAGGACTAAAACACGATGAGAACAGTCTGAATCGTTCCGTGGACTCAGACTGAGGGTTCAGGATATAACACATTCAGTCTTTTGTTTTTTAAAGGAAAAACCTGAGATGGACACGACACACACTGACGTTAACAAAGTGTCACTGGTTGAGTTGAGAATTGTTCATGTTTTGTAGCATCATTGTGTGTTTTTATTTGAGAGCAATTAAAGCTCAGGTTTCATTTAACGTGTCTATCTGGAGAGGGTTCGGTCATTCTGCTCCAAGATGTCAGCTGATACATTTAGTGTGTGTGTCGGATTGTTCAAAGCCTTTAGACCACGTGGACCCGAGAGGTCCACCTTTAGACCACGAGGACCCGAGAGGTCCACCTTTAGACCACGAGGACCCCGGAGGTCCACCTTTAGACCACGTGGACCCGAGAGGTCCACCTTTAGACCACGTGGACCCGAGAGGTCCACCTTTAGACCACGAGGACCAGAGGAGGTCCACCTTTAGACCACGAGGACCCGAGAGGTCCACCTTTAGACCACGAGGACCCGAGAGGTCCACCTTTAGACCACGAGGACCAGAGGAGGTCCACCTTTAGACCACGTGGACCCCGGAGGTCCACCTTTAGACCACGTGGACCCCGGAGGTCCACCTTTAGACCACGTGGACCCCGGAGGTCCACCTTTAGACCACGAGGACCCCGGAGGTCCACCTTTAGACCACGAGGATCTGAGAGGTCCACCTTTAGACCACGAGGACCCGAGGAGGTCCACCTTTAGACCACGAGGATCTGAGAGGTCCACCTTTAGACCACGTGGATCTGAGAGGTCCACCTTTAGACCACGTGGACCCGAGAGGTCCACCTTTAGACCACGTGGACCCGAGAGGTCCACCTTTAGACCACGTGGACCCGAGAGGTCCACCTTTAGACCACGTGGACCCGAGAGGTCCACCTTTAGACCACGTGGACCCGAGAGGTCCACCTTTAGACCACGTGGACCCGAGAGGTCCACCTTTAGACTGTACGTAACAGAGTGCATTGACTTTAGAGCCAAACACATTTTGTAAAATGTCCACTATGTTAATTATCACAGTATTGACTTTCATTCTGAAAACATTTTCCACAATCTAAGCCACAGCTTGTTCTCCCAGAGATTTTTTGGAAAATCCTCCTAACCAAACACAAACACTCACAAATCTCTGTCTGGCAGCCCAGTGTCACATGTGAGTGTGTTTTCTTATTGCTGTTATATTCAGATTAGATTACATGTCTGCCCTGATGATAAATGGTCGCCTCATTAAGTGGATGTTGTTTACACCAAACACAGCAGCTGGATCACAGATCATCATCATCAGGTTTTTCAGCCACTCTTCCAGGAAGAGACAGATTTGTAGTGTGTTTTAATGGCGCCATATTTCACCTCAGCTACTTTTAAATCTTCACATCAATGAATCACTACATTGTAAAGTCCAAGAACAGTCCCAGGATAACACCAGCTGGAGTTCATTTGTCAGAAAAACGAGTCAGGTTGAAACTCTCCATGCTTTTAACACAACAGAAAATTTGTCTGGATAGACAAACTAAAGCTGTTTTTCCAGAACCGGTAAATCACAAAATGATTAAAGGATAAAAAGTGAAATGCACTGAGATTACAGACTATAAATGAAGATGGATGCTGCCTTCTGCACATCACCCACAGGCTGATTGGGTAGCCCCACCCCCAGCCCCTCCCCTTTCCCTCTAAATGAACATCATGTTGTATTTCAGACTGCGACCAAAAACTCATCAGGGAGGAGGAGGGACATTTTCCCATAGACTTCATTATAAGGCAGGAGGAGGAGGGACATTTTGATGGTTGTTAGAACACCTCGTCAACAGGAGCTGGACTTCTCACATGTAACAGACAGTCTGTGGAGAATAAAATGTAGTCGGACATTTTAACACGAGGGTCTCCTGGACGGACTCACCGACGGAGCTGGACTGTTGAGGAACTGAACAGTCATCCTTCACAGCAACAATATAAAAACAACAACAGCAGCAGCAGCTTCACTCCACTGAGTCAGTAAGATAAAATATACAAAAAGAAAGTCTGAGTCACAGCGACCAGAGAGCTCTTTGTTCAGGATCAGAGGGAATCAGCCAGACCTCCTTCAGACCAGAAAGTCAATACAACACACAGAAAACAAGTCTGAACTCGCTGTAAGGAATGTGACTCAGAAGTCCTGCAACCACTTAGCTAATGTACAGATGAATGGACATATCTGCATGTGTGTGAGTCAAGAACAGAAAGCTTCCAGTGAACAAATCAGAATAAATATAATTGCAAATGAAGGGAACTTCTGAATAAACAGCATATACATGAGCACACGGCAGCCGTAGAACAGAGTAAGATATACATGTTCCTGAACCACATTAAACATCTTTTATTGCCTTTAATTTGAGCCTGGAGACTCAAAAGTCAGCTGACGAACACGACTTCTCTCCTGCAGAACAGAGATGAAGCCACAGCAGACCACCTCACAGAACAATCAATAAACCTCAGACCCATGAAGGTTTCACAGACCATAACAGAACCTGAAACTCTCACACAAAGAAAAACAGGCGAAAACAAGACAGAAAACTTCCAACAAGACTTTTCTTGTGGACTCCACAGTCACTTTATGAGACATAAGAATTTTTTTTTGGCAAATCTTCAGTATCGCAATTAGAGAGGATGAGATGCAGGCCGATAAGATTTTAAATCAAATCCTAAAATGAGAAACTCAGCACAGCATTAATACTCCAAAGTGAGTCTATTAAGGAGAAATAGTGTGTGTGTGTGGATGTTTCAGCCCTCGGCCAGAAAGCCCATGACCTTCAGCATCAGCTCCTCCTTCTTGTGCTTGGCACTGACGAGAACTCCTCTTCCTCTCAACCAGGACAAGAGAGTCGCAGAGTTCAGCCTGGACAACTGGAACAAGAAGAGGGGGGGTTAATAAAGAGTTAAACGCCTCACAGAGCGTTCATGTAAATGAGACCATTAACAGCCAAATATTAACAACAAAAGCCTCCACACTTTGATTTGTTGTTGGAAGGGAGCAGAGTTCAAAAAGCAGTTCCATAAATAAATGAATAAAACAGTGTGAGATGAATCAGTGTCATCCGAGATGTTGCAGGTGGCAGCCGGTGAATAAATCTGTTTTCCACTCACCCTACAGCCAGTTAAAGACAGCAGCAGCATTTTAATACGCTGCTCTGCATTCATGTGTGACGGCAGAGAAAACTAGGAAGCTGCTCGGCTCTCACAGCCACTTCACACCAAGCAGCCGTTACATTATGACCGCTGACAGGTGAATAATAGAATATACTGTTGACAAGGATCGGTCCAGAACCCTCAGCCCAGCTTCAGAGGTCCAGAGTTCAGACCATGATGTTGTTTCTGACGAGCAGTGAAAAGGACAAACATGTACAACTTCACACCCACCGCTTTATATTTTCAGCTGTTGTCTCATCCGGATTGAAATGTGACTTTATCCATAAAAATGAACAGTGAAGGTTAAAAAGAATAGCCACAGCATTTTGCTCTGGCTCTTAGACACAGTGAAGGACATGGTGTGCGGTGATGAAGCTTTGTAAATAAGAGTAAAACAGAAACTATAATTGATGTATTGTTCTTGAAACAGGTTGGAGCTGTAAAAGTGATGAATGTTGTTATTAATCTGCTCGGCTCCCTTTGGGCTCCTGCCCCATCCTCACCATCCATCACTTTAACAGCTCTCACCCTCCCCTCGAAGGACGTTTGTAGGGAAACTGAAGCTGACAGAACTCTGTGTTCGCTATTCATCACACTAACACGTTTTAATACATCACACTAATGTATGTTGGCCTCCTGAAGGATGTGTGTGAGGGAGCTGAAGCTGTTCATTCAGCACAAGTGGATTCAAAACAAAATGCATCACCTGAAGACTCTTCGGGGTTTTAAGCAAGACAAACTCAGCACGAGGCTGCAAGTTTAAAGAACAGAAACCCAGCGGGCACATCCAAAGGGTTCGTCCTGCATGGTGGCCATGTGGGCACACTTCAGATCAGCCGTAACATTATGACCACCTATCTAATGTGTAGCTCAACAGAATAGGCCTGACCCATGTTTGGGTCACAGGAACATAAATGGGTGAAACAAAGAAGAAGAGGAAGTTTGCTGACCTGGTTGTTTCTGGCCATTTCCTCCACATCCACGTCTCGTATCACAGCTCTGGAATTCTTCGCCTTGGACTCAAACCTAACTCTCTGTAAGGACACAGCCGGTCAATTTCCAGGCTGGTCTCCATTAGACCGTTTCCACTGGTGTGTGTTTATCACCTGCTCACCATTAAAAAACAACCTTATCAATAAGAAATAATTTGCAAATTTTGAGTCTCAGCCAATTTCTGGTATGAAAATGACTCATCAACATTCAAGGTCATTGATTGGAACGGTGCTGCAGCAAACCGCATCAGCCCCGGGGCGTCTAACTGGTCCAGGATTTAAAAAAAAAAGCTGCCAGCGCTCAGCCTGAAGACACTCAACTACGATTACTAACAGACACACGCAGTCAGGAGAGGACTAATCAATTAAAAACTTATCTTTCACATCTCATCTCCAGGTTTTGTTTTTTTACAACCAGTGGAGTCGTTCCTTGGTGATCACCTGTCTGCTGCACACACTTGTGGAGAAGCAGTGTTATCATGGTAGCTTAGAAGGTGATCATTTAAAAAAGTAGGGACTCACCTTCTTGCTACTGGAGCCATCTGTAGATGGCAGAGACTGAGGAGGCTCTGCTGCTCCAGCTGGCGGTGGTTTTGCTGTCTTTGGGCTGGAATCAGCAGCTTTGGTGTCCAAGCTGAACTTGACCATGGTTTTAAGGTGGGACTTGGACTTCGGAGTGAGGATAAGCCCAGGCTTAACCTTGGATGCAGGACTGAGACTGGAGATGTGCTTGACTTTAGCGTGGGCTGATGGCTGAGGAGGTGTGCTGCTTAGAGGTTTGGGGTGACGCTTGAAGCAAGGAACAACTGGTGGTGGAGGGATTGGGAAGGAGTGAAAAGAGGGAGCAGGATAAGCAGTAGGTCTGTTCTTCCCAAACGAAGGAAGTGTCATCCTCCTCCTTTCCTCCCCTCCTGCGCTCTGCTGCTCCCTCTGCTTCTGCACCCGCAGGAGGGCAACGTTCACGTGAAGTGATGGATGCTTGTTACTGAAGATGGGAACCAGTTTCGGTGTAGGGTTCTTCAAGGTTTGACTTGGGGGAGGAAACAGGGAGGGGGCTGAGGACGCTGGCCGGAAGAGTGTGTGAAAAGAGGAAGAAGAGGAGAGGGAAGGAGCTGACTGGAATCCTGAAGAATGAGAAAGGCAAACACGTGAGAAGGAAGAGGAGGATGATGATGGCCACTCGCCAACCCTGAGACTTCCCTGACTTTGAGTCAGGCCGCTCCCAAATCCACATCCGTTTCCCAGATTCCCCTGGTCCTGCTGTGAGTGGGGTATCTTGGCTGGCGGCGTTGACCCGAAGGAGGGCCGCACAGTTTGGGGAGGAGTGGGAGGAGCCGGGAGCTGGGTGAGTATGGGCCTGATGGTGCAGGAAGTGGTCAGGTTGACCTGCTTGCTGCTCAACACCTGAGAAAGAGGAGGAGGAAGAGGAGACTTCAGCAGAGAGGAAATAAGATGGAGAATCTCAGCAGAACTTCCATCCTTCAACTTTACTTCTATTTTGCTAATGCTGGTTGAAATTAGTAATGATAATAAATTTGAAACTGAATCTATATTTGAATCTGTTGCCCCAGAGCACAGCTAATTAATTTTATTAAGCTGTTAATTAACATCACAGTCGTGTTGATGTCTGATAACCAAGAACGTCCACAGAGTTCAATCGCTGCTTGTAAACATGTGAAAGTGAACGAGCGTCATGTCCATCAGTGAAAAAACATGAGCATCTTGATATGAACAGATTTCAGTCACCTCTTCAGGTGACTAATATTTCTGAAGCAGCAGAGTTTTTCAGACAGAAAATAACTTCGCCAGCTCCAACAGATGGAAACGAGCCCCGCTGAACACCATAAATATTTTAGTTTCACTCTGTGAGCACTCAATCGATCTCACCGGAGGTTTCTCCTGCAGTTTCTCTACTTGATAAAATATACTTTAGCTGCACCATGTGAATAAGAAAACGACTTTTTCTCCTACGTCTGCACAATACGCTCTCAAGATGAGAGATGACTTTAATTCCACCCGTTTCATCCACAGACTTTACTGAGAGCTCAGAGCTTCTGGGGATACACACATCTATTAAAACTGCTGCAAAACTGAGATTTTAGTTTTACCTTCAGGGGAAAAAAAGCACAACATGTGGATGTTAAGTAGTATACTACTAGTAGTATATTGTTCACAACTGAGCTTCATGCAGGGGAAGTTTGAATAAAGATTAGATAGAACAAAAGAAAACATGTTTGCTGTTTCATTTAAAGGTCAATAAAATAAAAACTTTTATTTCACAAAGTGATGACTGACCACTTTCATTCTCCCTTATGAAAAGGATTATGAAGATGAGTAATACTTAGAGGCAACAGTTCAGGTCCACTCACGTCTTCTTATGGACATCAACCCTTGAAAATAAAAGACTGGAGAAGTTAATATGAAACCGGTATATAAAATATGAATACCTGTTGGGATGCAGCGGTGCTCAGGATGGTTGTGGGGTAACAGGGTTTGCTGGTCAGGTGTGCAGGGAGTCCACACACACTTTGCACTCTGTTCCTGATGTCGGCCAGGAAGGAGCCCAGCACCCCCTGCAGGTCGACCCCAGGGCAGCGACTCACCGGCTGCAGGCGAATACAGCTCAGAGGGTAGCTGCTCAGGACCAGGGTTAAAGGAGAATCTAAACCACTCTGAAATGTTTGAGTGGAACCATCATCAGATTTAATTCGTTTTAATCATTATTGTTTGTTAAATCAGGTTCATTAAGATGGATACGTGAAGAGTCTCTCTCCCACCAGTCTGAAGTAAACGCTGCAGTAGACCACCTCCTCCTCTGCAAGATCAGGGAGCCTGTAGCCATACTAGAAAACACACACAGAAGACTGTTTCAAATGAACACAGTTTAATCCCACTGTGGAGTAAATGCCTCCAATAATCAGCTGGTCTTTAAAGCTTTTATTGCTCTCTGATGGTTCTTCCTGTTTCCTCCTGAAACAGAATCAGCTGATCTGGATCAGTCTGACTCTCTGACTCTTCTGTGTGTTTATCCGTCCGTTCTCATCCTCCATCTTTGATAGTGACATCTGGAGTCACGTCTCTATGACGGACGCACCTATTGGCTCCGGTGGGTGATGTCACAGCCAATCAGAGAGTCTTTGAATCAGTCCTGTATGTTTGTGAGTTAATTGTGTTGACAGAATAAAGATAATCAGATATTTAGAGTGGATTTTTCATCCTTAATGAGCAGAACTCCTGATCAGATAAAGAGAGAAACAACCCAAACACATGAGAGGAACTTTCTGTGTTGAGCTGTAGTTGTCACAGTATCACATTCGTGAGGTTTGGTCAAAATCAGAGACAATAGAAAGAGATTTCTCTGTTTCTCAGCAAATGGTTGCTATAACTGTGTGTGTTTGTGTATACCAGGCTATCCCAGTGGTTCTGCAGGTCTCTGTAGGTCCTGAAGGGTCCATCTCTAGGCAGCTGGCGGCTGATGGTGATTATCTGACCTTTCTTCATGCTAAACACACACATCACAGCCATGATTCTGAGGGGAGTGGTATTTTTAAGTGACTGCGGCTCCACCTGCTGGTCTCCACAACTAAACACAACCTGCCCCCTAACCCATCACCAGGACCGAACTGAACCAGGACCCTGGAGTGATGAACATTAAAACATCAGATTCATGTGATTTGGCCCACCAACAGAGGGAACTTGTGTTGCCGTAGAAACTAACTGCAGTATTGAAATTATAATAAACAATAAAACATTTTGATGAGTGTGTCAGTGAAGTCTGAGGAGCAGAGAGTCTGGACAACCTGTGAGGGGCCAGATACAAACAGACCTGGAAAACAACAGGTGGTTACTGTATAATCCTTAATCCTGCACCTGGGCTGGTTGGGACTCAGGTGAGGCAAGAAAAAGACAGAGAGAGACAGATGTGTCGTTATCCTCCTGTGTCAGTTCTGCGTCCCCAGGGGTCCGAACAGCGGTGAAGACTGATGTGCATGGTCATGTCTAGCAGGCGGGACTGTCTCACCTAGGAAGGACATGACACCAAAGAGTTCCTCCAGTGGACGAGGGGTCGAGGATGGAGTCAAGGTCACTGCAGAACGTCCTGAGCACCGAGTGAGGGAGGTCAAAGTCCTCCAGCTGCAGCGCACACAAACACAATGGATAATTTTTTACAGCAGGCTGTTATGTTATTCCAATGCTAAGAGCTTTGGATGCAGGTTTGATTTTCTCTTCACTGCAGCTGAAAAAAACTCATCTCTCCTCAGATATTCAAGGAAAACCATCAGACAGTGTCCCTTACTGTAGCTGGAGGCAGCCTCACACTGTTGGCCTCCATGCTGATGCAGAGCTGGCTGTCCCTGGTGCTCAGCTTCATGCCTGACACACACACAATATTCAATTTCTTGACTTTGTATTTAGGCTCAAGATTGTTCGCAATGCAATATTCTATTATTAGCGTGCACTCAATTAAATTTTTTTCCCAAATCTAACAGGAATATGGGATGAATGGCCTAACTAGCCGCCGTGAAACTTACTGACAGCATTCAATTTCCCGCTCTCAGTCAGAAAGTCCTGTCCTGTGAAAAGACACGGTTCAGTTCACTAAGCTTAAGTGACGGAGAGACAAACAAAGTCAGAGCACAGTTGAAGTGCTCAGTGTTGGTGGGATCAATAGCCACAGATAGTTGTTTATCCAGACTGAGGCTGCACAATTCAGAAATAAAAGCTATTGTGATTATTTTGGTAGATATTTCCTCAGGAAAAAAAAAACTAAACAAAACACACAAAGTGATGTTTTATTGGGTCGTGTACTAAATAATTATTGTCCTTTACTCTTTAGCACCACAACACTGATGGCCAAATAGTGCACAACAATTTGTGACACATTTGACAGAAGTGGGACAAAGTCACTGATCTTATCTTATTCAGACTAAGAGGTTTGTCGATACTAACACAGCTCAGACTAAGTGCAGTATTCAGCACATACTGGTAATTGGGAAAATATATCAAAAACTTATCAGGTCTTCGGCTCAGAGCTCAGATCGAAACAAAGAATGAAAAATATGACACTGCAACAAACATGACCCATTTTATATAAGACTGGGTCCAAGGCTGGGGCTTGGACCAAATGTTGCTACACCCAGCTGTCACTTTGATCAAAGACCCACAGAGCAGCCTTCACCCTTGACCATGATAAACCACAAACATCATGTATGATTACAGTTTGGACTTTGTTTTGAAGTTGAAACTGGACCTGCATTCTTGGTCTCTGTGGTGAAGTGAGCATTAAACATTAATTCTAGTGACCATCTGGGGGTAACTTCAGTGGTTGTAAAAAGAAATCGAGCAGTATGGAAATCTATGAGAAAATAGCTCTACTTGTCACTTGAGAAGTTATGGACCTTTAACTTCTATCTTTAGATTGTGTGGACTTTTAAACTAGATGGAAATCAAAAAAGTTGTTCCAAAGCTGACACATGTCAAATAAAATCAGTACGAGTTTGTCAGTGTGTTCAGAGCAGCACAGTACCAGAGACCAGGTAGAGTCCTGCTTTGTTCCAGCTTGGTGCCAATCTGGTTACCAGAGAATACGACAAGCAGCACTGGAGGACACCAGGAAACACACACTGAGGAGAGCCCAGCTGCACAAACACACAAACCAGTTTTCACAAACTAAAAAGAGATTAAAACCTGACACTCAGTTTCCCATTTACGTCACCTGCAGACGCTGTCGCTGTCCAAACGCCTGGAGGATTCCTTTCTGGAAAAACTGGATCTGAAGAAGAGTTATCAAAGGATTGTGTGTCTGTGAGTGTGTGTCACCTTGAAGGTGAGGTCAACTTGTGTACGTGATAGTTGGATGATACAAGGCTGGGTATTCAAAATGTAGCACAGGAGTAAATGAGCTGAAGTCTCATGTTTTAATCTTAATTTAACAGTGTCTGACTACTGAGCCCTGTAGTGAGTCTTGCATATATATATATTATTTCTAATATTAAGCTAAAATTCATGTGTTGCAGCAGAACAAGGACAGAAACAGATAAAGAGTTTCTCACGGCCATGACCACTGTGATGGTACTGAAGGACTCCAGAGCAGGACAAGCCAAAACATCAGAGTACAGCAGCACCAGCTCTCTGTAGACACACAAATGTTTGTGTCAAGGACACATCCACAGACATGCTGCTTTCAAATGATATATTAAAAGCTGCTTCTTTTCTAAAGAAGCTAGGAAAGCTTCAAGAATCGGCTGACACCTGCAGGTCTTGATCTGTTTGCTCCTCAGCTCCTCGCCTGCCGCCTGCAGGGTCAGAGTGACACACACCAGCTTCTTCAGGTCTGGAAGACTGAGGAAAAACAACGACTGCTGGACTCCTCCACTCATCCTGCACACAACACACCGGTTTCAGGATGAGTTCTCAGCAAATGAACCGTCGTACCAGACTGTCTGACTGAGAAACAGACCGTCTACCGAACAAAGGCGATGACGGGGAGAATGGTGAATATACTTTTGTCATGAAAGCCAAAATCAGTGAATGATACTTTGGCATGTGACTGATGATCAGGACCAAGTGTTTCTGTGTCTGCTGGTCCAAGTAAACATATTAAATAAAACGTGTTTATGTTGTTTAGAGTATTTCACTACAAATGAGGATTTGTATGAACAAAAATTGCGCATCTGTTTGCACTAGAAGTATATTTATATTAAGTTATTAGCATCAGTCTGTTAGCTTTTTCTGATCCTGGTTTAGGATCGCTTTAACAAATGAATTTAATCTCTGAATATTTATAGTGAACATAACCAAACTTTGACACATTAAGAGGAATAAACAGTCACACACACATTCAGAGCAAAAACAGCTAGCCCGTTAGCTAAGCTCACGACAAAAACCAGCTAGTTTTATTTTAATAATATAATAATAATAATAATTTAATAATATTGACGTCAAATGAAGTACTTTTATTGGTACTTTCTGAAGGGAAGTTGAAGTTTTATAGACATGTTACCTTCAGGACAGGCCGAAGCTGAAGACTTCAGTCCGACTGCTTCCCAAACAAAACCGTGTGGAGCCCAAAGTCTGTGCTTAAATGGGACATGACCCAAATCCGTGATGGAGTCCAGGCTGCAGAGAATTTAAGAGACGGAACATTTTAAAAGTCAAGAATGGACCATTTATTGACTTGTTTCTGGATTAATTGTGAGGTGGAGTCTCCTTTTTAAACGCTACCTGCAGCAGCTGGCTGCTCAGACTGACACGGTGGTTCCGTCCGCCCGGACCGGTACCAGCAGGCCGGATAGAGCCGCCATTTGGGGTCGCGTGAGAAGCGGGTTTCCTCCCAAACTGCTTAAGTGACGTCACCCACGGTTCATTGATGACTCACAGGCGTCAGAACCAATAAGAATTCGAGATAGGACAGCGAACCAATGGCAGCGTCATAAGAATGCAGGAGGGGGCGGGCTTAGAACCGTCCCAGCAAGTTTGAGGGACCGCGAAGCAGCAAGAAATAAACACGAGCTGACCGGAAGTCAGGCAAAGTTTTCTGCTCGGTGTGACTTCAAAGGGAAACACACAGGAATTCAAACTCAGCTCTTCGCTCACAAACGGGTTTAAACGGGTTTGGCTTTAAAGAGGTCCTGAAAGGCGTTCGTGTCGTTTTTCTGTCATAAACTCGACAGCAGCAGCTCCTTGTTGCTGTTAGGAATCCACTCAAACTTAAACTCAATCAGGTTTTACGTTTTCGAATCCCGCCTGGTGCTTTTATTGTGGAAGGAACGGAAGCCGTCAGGCGCCGCGTCCCGTTACCTTGACAGGTGAGCTGTGTCGGTAGGCGGCGGGGTAACTGTCGGTGAGAGCTCGGACCAGAACACCGAAGAACCGGGACCGTCGACCTGTCCGACTCTCCGGCCGCAGTAATGGGGGAAGAAGCTGAGCAGAGCCCGGCGGAGGTGAAGTTCTACCGGCTGTCAGAGATCGAGCAGCAGAACACCTTCAAGTCCACCTGGATCATCCTCCACGGAAAAGTCTACGATGTCACCAAGTTCCTGGAACAGGTGAGCAGACAGACACACAACCTTTGGACCGCAGACACACAACCTTAGAGGACCGCAGACACACAACCTTTGGACCAAAGACACACAACCTTTGGACCGCAGACACACAACCTTAGAGGACCGCAGACACACAACCTTAAAGGACCGCAGACACACAACCTTTGGATCACAGACACACAACCTTAGAGGACGGCAGACACACAACCTTAAAGGACCGCAGACACACAACCTTTGGACCGCAGACACACAACCTTAGAGGACCGCAGACACACAACCTTAGAGGACCGCAGACACACAACCTTTGGACCAAAGACACACAACCTTAGAGGACCGCAGACACACAACCTTAAAGGACCGCAGACACACAACCTTTGGACCAAAGACACACAACTTTAAAGGACCGCAGACACACAACTTTAAAGGACCACAGACACACAACCTTAAAGGACCGCAGACACACAACCTTAGAGGACCGCAGACACACAACCTTAGAGGACCGCAGACACACAACCTTTGGACCGCAGACACACAACCTTAAAGCACCACAGACACACAACCTTTGGACCGCAGACACACAACCTTAAAGCACCACAGACACACAACCTTTGGACCGCAGACACACAACCTTAAAGCAGCACAGACACACAACCTTTGGACCGCAGACACACAACCTTAAAGCACCACAGACACACAACCTTAAAGCACCACAGACACACAACCTTTGGCCCACAGACACACATCTGCATTATCTTCACAGAGAAAGAACTTGCAGTTGGTCCATGTCTGCTTAAAATGTCTCTGTGGTCCCACTTTGATTTCGACTCACTGGGACCAGTCCGGGTTTCTGTGGGGCCCCGGGGCCCCGGGGCCCAGACGGATTCACTTTACTGACACAAACTGGCTCTGCAGGAGCAACACAAGTTAACGTTCTTATTTCGTTTCACATGTGGATGAAAATAGTTTGTGGACTTGTTAAATATTAAAAACCACTGGGCACAGAGTCGGGATCTAATGGGGGCCCAGGGGAGGTTCTTCAATTCATGAATGTTCCTGTTATTTAGATTATTAAACTAAATCCATTTTTCTGATTCGTTGAGTCGTGCCTGTGAGTGAATTTAAGTGCAGGAAGTGCACCTGAGGACAGCAGAGCTCCAGATTGAAGTGAATGCAGATTATTAGCTCATTTTACGTTTAGCAGCATTTTCTGAAAAATTAGGAATCCAGCTCGTTTATGATGAGAAACTCCATTCTGAGGACGTTACAGACAGCTAAACAAAAGCTCTGCTCTTTGGTCGACTGACCTTTGACCTTTGCTCCAGCCTCCTTATTGGCACAGGTGTAATGCTGTTGATAACTGAAGGGGTGTGTGTGTGTCAGCTCAGTCTGTGTTTGAACCACTAGGTGGTCCTGTTGGGAGGTTTTGTCTGGATTCTGGGGCTGGAGAGCCTTAAACCTCAAATCTTCCCGTTTTTCCATAGATTTCAATGCATTCAGGATGATCATGAGATTGAAGAGACTGAGATTGGGCCGAGGCGGTTCGATTCTCTGTTTTGTCTCCTGAGTGTGAGCGTGTGATGATGTGTGTTTGTTTTTTGTCCCAGCACCCCGGAGGGGAGGAGGTGCTGAGGGAGCAGGCGGGCGGAGACGCCTCTGAGAGCTTTGAGGACGTCGGACATTCCACTGACGCCAGAGAGATGACCGGTGACATGCTGATAGGAGAAGTCCACCCGGTCAGTGTGTGTCAGTGTGCGACAGTGTGTGTCATGTTCACTGTTGTACTGTACTAATACTAATGTATTTTGTGTTTCTGCAGGACGACAGAGACAAACTGGCCAAACCTGCAGTGAGTGATGTTTCAGTGACTTGACCTTTGACCTCTGATCTCTGCGAGTGTTGTCTGATGATGATGTTGGTGTTTTACAGGAATCAGCGGTGACGACTCTGAAGGATGAGTCCAGGTACACACACAGCTGATGATTAAGTCTGTTCGTGCCTCCACTGCTGGTTTGGTTAACTAGTTGTCTGTCTCTTCCAGCTGGTGGTCTAACTGGTTGATACCCTCTCTGGTGGCGGCCATCATCACGCTGATGTATCGCATTTATACGGCGGAGAGAGAGTGACATCAGACATGCCGCTGTGATGTCATCAACAGACGCTATGGCCATAGACTGATGACTGACAGCTGTAGAAGCCAATAGCAGATGAGCAGCGGCTGCAAACATTAAAAATATTGTTGGAGGTAAACGTGTCTCAGATCACCGACTTTACCTCCACAATTTATTTTTAATATTTTACCAACCAATCACATGGCATTATATTAATGAAGTCATATTATTCACTGTGATATTTTTCTAAAATCTCTGGTCTGATTTTATAGAAACAGCTGATGTATCTTTTTTTTTTTTTTTTTAATATATTTTTGGATCTTTGTCACTGAATGTAAACGATAAATGAACTGTAACCTGCAGCTTCAGGAGCACGATGATGTCATCACACTTCAGTCCTGTTGCGTACTCATGTAACATGAATTTCTGCAGTGAGTCTGCTTGTCGGATTCATGAATCATAGTAATGAATAAAGAATCAACACCAGTTCTGATTTGAACTGAAGCTACAGAGTGAACGTTTCTGGATGTCGGTCTCAGTATCGCCCCACTTGCTGTGACCTCTGACCTCTGGTGACCTCTTCAGTTCAACAGGTTCATGGACCTGAAATAGCAGAACGATCCAATATCCTGATGCAGCTCAAAGCTGGAGTCAAAGTTCAGGGACAGAAACTCGTATTCACCATTTACCAAATCACCAAATAATAAATAAAAATAAATAAAAATAAAACAAGTCAAACCTTCGGTTGAACTTCACATTTGGGCCTTTTCTTCCTCAGAGGGGCGTTTTGTGGCAGCAGGAGAGCTGTTGCTGCCACCTAGCGGCGAGAAGTCAGTTTGAGCTTCAGAGAATTTCGTCTTCAAACATGAAATCATGAAAACTTCAGCTCGGAGAGAAAACACTGATGACGTCACGTGTTTGTTTACTTGAGGCCTGATGACGCACTTTGTTGGTTCCACTTGGACCGTCCTCATTACATAACTGCATCCAGAGTTACACACAAACAGCAAAAAGGAGGATTTTTGGGCGACTTCATCACCTCTGTTGTGTATTTTTATTATATACATTTGAATGTTTAGGTTGGAGTTCTACTTTCACGCGCTCTTGGTTGAAATGGAACGTGGCGCTCTTTCCTCTCTGTGTGAAAATGTCCAAATGATTTTATATTAGAATGACATCTGTGAATAACAACACACTCCAATGACTGTTTGGACACGATACACAAATGTGTGAATCTACAACAAAAACAAACATGTAGTGTGTTTTGTATGTTATTCCACGGTGAGGAGGATGATGTTTCTTACGTGACAGAGCGCGTGCCTCGGTATCTGGGGACTCTGCACGCGCTCCGCTGTCCCCTGCGGGGGGGGGGTGTCTGTATACAAGCTGCCCCGCAGCGGGACCCCCCATGACACTCGGCCGGGCAGAGATGTCCCGCTCACCGCTCCACGCCGGGACGGGGCCGCCCTCCCCGGGACGGTCCACGGAGAACGGGCTGGAGGAGGAGGAGGAGGACGGGGACCTGGACGACGAGGTGGACGCCTCCCGCCTGGAGAGATTCATGACGGACCGGAGGAGAGCCCGGTCCCTGCCGGCCTACCCCGCCGAGCTCCTGGACGGAGGGTCCAGCGGTCCGCGGGAGAAGCGGGTGAAGTTCGCCGACTCCATGGGCCTGACGCTGGCCAGCGTGAAGCACTTCAGCTCGCTGGAGGAGCCGGAGATCCCGAACCAAGTCCTGTCCAGACACAGCAGGTTCCCCCCGCAGCAGCAGGACCTCCTGGCCGACCTGTGCCGGACCTTCACGGCCTGCTTGGACACGGACCGACTGGTCACCTGCTTCCCGGAGCTCCGGGAGACGGAGCGCCGCGTCCGAGAGCTGCGAGTCTGCCTGGAGAAGCTCAGCGTGACCCGGTGTGACGTGCGGGGGCAGATCCGGGTCTTATCCGGCGGCACCGGCCGGCAGGTCGGGGTGCGGTACACCTTCAACGACTGGCAGTCCTACGTGGACGCGCAGGCTCTGAGAGAGGCCGCGGATCCGCCGGACTCGGTGGGGGACCGGTTCGGCTTCACCGTGGACACACCGCCCTTCGCGGAGCCCGGTTCGGCTGTGCACTTCGCCGTGTACCTGAAGACTGAGGAGGGGGAGTTCTGGGACAACAACGGGGGGCTGAACTACACCCTCCGGTACCGCGGCCACCCGGCCACCTGACCGGAAGGTGTCCTGTCTCTGTCTCTCTTCCGGTTCCGGGACGTTAGTTTGGACAACGGGAGGAGCAGGACGGGTTTGATTTCAGAATAAAAGCTGCTTGGTGCAGAGCAGACTGAAGGGGGCGCCACAATAAATTCTACTTACAAATAAACAAAGCAGTGATTGTGTTGAATTTTGTATTTTGGCTGAAAACATTTACTCTGGGGGGTGTGGCTGACTGTCACCATGGTAACGGATACTTCCCTCACACCTGTGACCTCTGACCTCTGACCTCTGACATCATCTCTGCTGAGACACACAGGCACCACACGTTAGAGATTCAGCTTCACGGTCCATCCTCAGAGGGGCATGAAAACCCCATCGCTGTCACATGACCCAACAAAAAAACTGACGTTAACAGACGCCTCATAATGCAGCATTACCCATGAGCCTTTGCTGCTAAAGCTACAGGTTATAAAATCAGTTTGATGAATTACAGTGTTGGCACTTTGTCAGAATAAATTAGATTATTTCAAGATGAAACATTTGATGAGTCGAATAAAAATCAAACATGACACTGCGGAAATAGTGTGTCTGTGTGTGTGTGCGTGTGTGTGTGTGTGTGTGTTGGTCTGGTGAAACAGCCATCGCTCTTGAGCAATGTGATCTCTTACACCTTGTTGAGTGTGTTTCTGTGTTTGTGTGTAAACAGGGCAAGTTGTCCTAAAACCAACAGAGGGTCTATTTATAGCAGCTGGTTGTACCTGGTGGGTCAGTCACCCCCCCCCCCCCCACACACACACACGGCAGTGATCGGTCAAGTCCTCTGGACTTTTGAAGGTCTTGTGGTTCTGATGTGGTTGTGAATCCCGACCCTGTCAGTAAAGACAATCAGAGTCTGACGCCTGTGTTCTCGGTCCAGTCGCTCATTTAGTTTTTAAAACAACGACCTCATTGTCCCATTCTGACATCTGCGTCTGAAGCCAATCACAGCAAAGCAGTGGGACATTCAGGTGTCCGTCCTCCTGTGGACCCCTTCCTACGGCGGCCCACTTCCTGTCCTGGTCTGAAGGCCAGAACCAGAGACATAAAATATCAAAAGCAGCTCCGGATGAACACGAAGGAAATCAGCAGGTAACAGAATGAAGGAAACCTCTTTATTTTGGTTTGTGTCCCCTTCGTCCCGTCATCATCCTCCATTTATACAGATACGGTGGACTAACTGTGCGCTTTAATACAAAACAAAACACTAGAAAAGAGAAGTCAGGGATGCACTGATCGGTCGGCCACAGGAGGCGGTGACAGCTCATGTGGAGGCCATTTTGATTTTTGATTTTAAAGTTTAATGCAGCGGTGGCTCGTGTGGTCGAAATTCCAACAGAATAAAGTGTCTGAAAGTTAAACTATGAAGCGGACTCAGACCGGACTGGACCGAGTCTGAGTACACTAAGACTGGATACAGACCCAGTTATCTGATCAGTGCAGCACTGGACAAAAAAACGTCAGGTATATCACAGTTACTGCTTCCTACATCTACCACAATGCATTTCACCCCTCCACCCAGAGACAGCTGTTTACAGGAAGAGGAAGCAGGAGGTGGTGATGTCCGGACAGTCCTCCTCCTCCTCTCACTCCACCACGATCTTCTGGGTCTCGTACATCTTCCCGATGGAGACCTGTAGAGACACGAGGACATGACACAGGAAGTAGTTTCTTTTCTGAAGGTCATGTGACTACAGTGTGAGGGAGGTGTGTGTGTGTGTGTGTGTGTGTGTCCATGGAGTCTTGTCACTGTGTTATGTCAATATTAGTCAGCTCTGTTGTCAAATACAAGAACCAATTATGGTGAAGTGTGTAGCTGTACTGTATGTACAAACAGTGTGTGTGTGTTCTCAGGTCACAGTCCATAATTGATTTTTTCTGAACAGAAACATGACAGACTGATCCAGAGAACCCACACAGACACACACTGTCTCAGATGTTCTGAACATGTAGCTGTGTGTCTGAACACATCGTCCATTTCAGTAACATCACAACTTGGTTAATCAACAACCTCCTGATAGCACCACAGCTTTTTTGACTGATTGATTGGCAGGTTATTGGTTTGTCATCTTTCTCTTCACATTCTGCTGTTTCTTATTTTATCGACTTATCGATGAACATTTTTATTGCTCGATCTCGTCCTAGAGTTGGAACTGTGTTTGAAAAGCGCATAAACAAAGTTTGTTGGTACAAAGATGCTTATTTTCCTTTTGGACCCCTCCCTCTGGTGTGTTGAGTACTTAGTGTAGAGAATAATGTGTTGTGTTGTGTCCACCGGGTGGCGCTGTCTGTTCACTGATGCTGAACAACCCTGGGTCCCCACCACCCCGTGTGTGACGTCCTGATTGGCTGGAGTATGGCGTTGGAGGGAGGCGGGCCGCTCTGGACCAATCAGCTGTGCGGGGGCTTGGCCCTCATGTAAATTGTTGCGGCTGCAGCTCTGAACAAAAGGATGGTCTCTCTCTCTCTCTCTCTCTCTCTCTCTCGCTCTCTCTCCACTGACGTGACACCATATTAACTTTTCAGACCACAACGTAAATGGTATAAAAAACAATTAAAGGATCTGAACACAATAACTGATTAACCACTGAAGAACAGCTCCAACTGTAAACCCTTCGTCCAGTTGAATTAATAACCTCATTACAACATGAACAGCAGGTCAGCACCCGAAGAAGGCAAAGCATGCTGGGATATTAATGTGGCTGTTTGTGTTCTTCGTCCTCATCTTGTTGTAGTAAATATCAGAAGCGGCTGATTTCTGGATGTGACTGTTGTCTCATTTCCATTCATTCATCTGTCAGGTGCTGCTGTCTCAGCGGACGTCAGTCCAGATTTAAGCCCACATCTACTAAATCAGATCAGCTTGTCATTCAGGAGTCTTCAGGAGCTTCTTGAAGACAGCAGGATCACAGACGTGTTCCTGGTTTAAAGGTGGTGATGCCGGACCACATTCCTGATGAGTTTCTGGTCTCAGTCTGAAATACAACATGAGGCTCCATTTACAGGGAAAGGGGAGGGGTTAGGGGGCGGGGCTATTGTGTGATTGACAGACTGTAGTTGTGCAGGAAGGAGCATCATGGAATGGAATCAGATTCAGATGGACAAGGAGCAGAGTGAAGTGAAACACGAACCGCTGGGCAGCACGGCTGATTCAGGGGAAAGTCTCCACTGAGACAGTGATCAGTGTTAGAATGGAAATCTAAACTTAACCCGTTCAGATCATCCACTCAGGACGGAAACCAGAGACTCTCTTCTCTCCCGGCTGAGTCGTGACTGACTGACCTTCAGTCTAACTCCCACCGGACAGGAGGTGTGAGATTAACTGAAATATTCCAGCTGCAGGCCGAGCTGCCTGGAAACCTGCGGGGGCTTCCCTGGCCATCACAGCCTGAACACGCACTGAGGCGCCTCTGCAAAGTCACATGACACCTTCTGAATCCTTACAACACACCTCAGCTCCTGATCCAGCTCCTGACAGGAGTCAGGTTGAAGAGCGCGAATCAAACAACGTCCTGCATTAGACCACCATGATGGTCTCTATGGCCTTTCAGCTTCATGGTCCCGTTTTCCCTTAAAAGACGAAGGTGTTTGCATTAACAAGGCACAAGTCATTCTTCCACTGAGGATGGAGAGCAGGAGACAGAGAAAATCTGAGCTAAAGAGCAGTTCAAAGTGGGAGGAAAGAGATGAAGCGATGGAAGGAAAGCTGGAGGTGGCCGACCGAGCAGCTCAGACAAAGAAAATGAGGTTTAGTCCTGGGAGAGAGAGAGAAAAGGCGGGGTGATGGAGGTGGAGGGGGGGCAGAGATGAAATGATGGAGGGGCTCGGACGTCAGGGTGCTGTCAAACTGAAATTCATCTGGGCCTCTGAGCGTAGGATGGAGATGGAGAGCCAAGGAACCAGAGGATGAGAGGTGCTCAGGTAGATAATGAACGGAGCATAAGGAGCGCTCCACGCCATTTCAGAGCTTCCATTTGTCAGGAGATGAGAGCAGAGCAGCAGGCAGCAAAAACACATCCAACGTCTGACAACTCACTCCGCAGCTTAATATTTAGTCCTGTGAGTCAGGCCGCAGGGGAAAGAAAGCCCAGTTTAAATTTGTGACTGTGTTTTCTGTTTCAGATCAGCTCGTTTCATTTCCTCAGCTGGAGCTCTCAAATGCTGGACGGGCACGAAAACATACCATTTACTTCACAGCCTACAGGTAGACCTCCAGATGGTCTCTGGTTCTGAATCAGGTCCAGGTTCTATATTAACCCAGTTAAAGTCTCAAAGGTCTCAGTCCAGAGAAATTCTCACAATCTGGATTCAGAAACTGAAGCTGAAAACCAGCCATCAGGACTTCTGGAACTCTGATATCACAACAAAAGCCTCTCCTGGTCAATCAGAAGAGAGGAGGATGGACCAACCAAACAGATGTAGGAAGGAGGGAAGGAAGGTGTGTGTGACGTTTGGTTTGTTCTTCGTACCTTTCAAATGTCAGATGAGATGAACAAATAAAAGCACTTAACCTGTTATTTAGACTCACACACACTTAAAGTGCTTTAAAGCCTCACACATCTCCAGGTGAGCGTTTCTGTGGCAACCACACAGCCCAAAATAAAAGTGTGAAGAAGAAAAGTGAGAAAAGAGACTTGAGAGTTCACTTGTTTGTGAAATGATGATGTAAAGCTGAGAGGCGTCGTCGGCTCTGTTTGCACACAAGGCACCGGCGATGAGGCTGCAGGGGGGTCACACCTCCCTCCCATCGCCCTGAAGGCTGAACTGAAATATATGCAGAGTTAAAAACATGACCCAGATTACAGCTGAGTGGGCCGACGTTCATCATCATCATCAGTTTGAAGGTGACTTGACCTTGTAAACTATGACCTGACATATTTTTCTTGATTAACTCGACACAAACTGGTTCGGTCGCTGCCGTTTGAAACAACTCGTCTACTTCAAACCTGGTCCAAAGTTTGGCCCAACAGCTGTGTCGGGACTGATGGCGTCTTAATTAATACCCAGAATACCTTTCATCTGCTGCACATGGCTACGTGTCAGAGGGATTTACCTGTGTCTTGCCTATGGACACTCCAGCAGGGTGGTGCTGTGCTTTGAAGGACGATGTCTCCACACCACACGTCCGCTGATTTGTCTCATGCTAATCTGCCCAATTATATCTCTGCATTCTCATTCTTATCCCTCATCTGTCCCTGCTGTTCATTTGTCCTCTACTGCCCTGCTGTGTGTGTGTGTGTGGTGCATTTGAGCGTCCCTATGAAACGTCCTGTGTTTTCCAGGCTCCTTTGACTTCGGCTCCTCATTAATCATTAATGAAAGCTGAGGAGCGACTGTTTGATGAAGGTAGCACTCAGAAAAATATGGTGGCTTTATGGCTACAACGTCCATCTACAGATTCATCAGAAAAGGCTCTTCTCAACCAGGGGATCAAACATTTTGTCTAGAAAGAGGCAGAAAAGTCTGACAAAGAAGAAGAGACGAGTTAAAGACAATCCAGATGTCTTTTCTTTGGCACTCTTTTCTCAGCTCCTTCTTCTGTCTGGCTGTTTGTCTTCTCGTCGTCGTTCTCTCTTCATATTTTCTTCTCATTGTTTCAGTTGGCTGTCAGGAGTCCCTGCAGCTGAAGCAGCATGAGGCTGTAACAATGATATGAGAACAAGAGAGAATATTGATCCTCTCTGCTCCCTGATCTCTCAGTTCCAGATGTGTGGCTGTTCTCCACCGTCCTTCACTGCAGTTTAAACGACGACTTTTTATCTGCAGGAAGACTGCTGATTATTTATGGCTGACTGTTTTCTGACTGATTCAGCAGAAATACAGCAGATTTCAGGTGAAACTCAGACAAACTAAATCCTTTAAGGTCAACATCTTGTTCTGCGACTGTAGATGCAGTTGTCCAAATGTCTAAAGTGACTTCCTGCTGCCTGGACTTCTTAAATCAGTTTCTCATCGCTGACAACTGATCCTGTCTGAAAACCGCCAGGCCGACATGAGGGTCCACTTCAGTCTGAAACTGATACTACTGTTGTTTTGATGCTGAAGACCTTTGAGGCCCCCCTGCTGCAACGAGACCGTCCCTCTGCTGTGTGTGAGCGCCAGACGTCTTCAACAGGACGGGGTCGTCTTCGCTTACACACCCATCTTCTTGTTACTGAGAGTCTCCATGTCTGACCTTGGAAATCTCCTTTATTTAAGTTCCACCCAACTCATTCTCCTCTGTCTGGTCTTGTTAATTGGCTACAACGACTCAGAAAGCTCCGCCCACTTGACACGGCAGTCAGCCAATTAGCTGTCACCGCTTCAGAGCTGGCATCGACCAATCGGGACAGCGTTAAAAAGTGTTATCAAATTTGATTAAGCTATGAAGTCATGGTCACTCCCACAGGAAATGCAGAGAAAGCGCGCGCGCGCGCACACACGCGCGCGCACACACACACGCACACGCACACACACACACACACACACACACACACACACACACACACACACACACACACACACAGAGTAATGAGGAGTTTCTTTGAAAAGTTGCAGTTTCTTAACCTTAATTTTAAAACGCACACTAATTAGGGAGTGAAGGCAAACTGTGCTCACGTATCAGAGAAATCCAACAGAGTGAGAGAGCGAGTGCGAGTGTGTGTGTGTGTGTGTGTGTGTGTGTGGAGTTCCCTCACTAGCAGCCAGACTCTGCTGTGATCTCCTGTTTCAGTCTGTCGCACTGAGAGACAGAGAGAGGAGGCAAAGATGATGAAAGGAGGAAGAGGAGAGAGCAGAAAAAAATGGAGGAAAGCTGGTTGTAAATTGCAATACTCGTTACGCTTCCATTGTTCTTCTTCCTTTCCCCCTTTAAGTCCTCGTCTCTTCCTCCAGTCTCTGCTCCTCAGATGCAGGAGGAGAGTCAAAACTGTTCGGCCGAAACATCTATTCATCTGCAACGTTCGTGTTTCTGCTTTCATTTGCATTTAATGCAGAAATGTTTGAATGTCAAACGGAGCCAACCTGATCCAGTACAGTTAGCACATAAATAAAAACTGATTTTCTCTGTTTGCTGGCTAATACATTGATCTTAGAAAACAAGAGGACGGTAGCAGCAGACGATGTTAAAGGTCCACACAGAATAAAATCAGCCATCAGGGCTTAATGAACTCAGTCACACCTCCAAGCGCCACTCACCTGGGCCCTCCATACAACCTTCAGGATTTAATTTCAAAATAAAAACTTATTCATACATTTATTTGTATATTTCTACATTAATCTACTGCACTCGATAAGTCGATCAAATTCTTCCAATAAAGTAGCAAAATGCTAGAAATCCTTCACTGTTTAATTAGGATGTGTTTTATTCACATAAACAGCCACGTGCTGTGTTTAGGGACATTTGGACTTTAACTCTGAGCTTCCTGTTACCACAGAAAAACACTCATACACATGAACAGAGCCGGGATGAGAAAATGAGATGGAGGGAGAAGAGAATCGATTGGCTGGTCGGCAATCTGCTGGAGAGGAAGATTAAACAACAGAGAGAGCGAGTGAAAGTGAAGGAAAACTATTGTAATCCAGACAGAGTGAGTCATAAAGAAGTGATGAGTGGGAGTCCTTCAGTCAGGTTATGAAACAACTCTTCAGACTAATGGAAGACAGGAAGACGCCATCCAACCGCTAACTCATCCCTCCTTCACACTGGAATTCATCCACTGAGTCAGTAAGAAGGCTAACAGGAAGCTAACAGTTAGCCTGGTTATAATGAGCCTTGGGGTTTGTTCAAAGACATCAGGACAGTTTCTTATGCAATTAATGCAGTTGGTGTAGGAGATGAAGCTGTAAACATCCTCATCGCACAACACAACCAACCCAAAAACCAACTTCAACCACAGATCAGAAACCACCCTGGCTCATTTCCCTTCCTCCTGCTCCCGTCTCCAGCTTTCCTTCTCACATCACATTGCCTTCTCCAGTCAATGAATTTCATCATACAGTGTGTGTGTGTGTAGAGACAGTATTTCATCAGACCCAGTTTTCTAAGAATAGATGAAAAACAAATGAATGAAAGAACCGACAAAACATTGTGCCTTCTTGACACTAAATCCACCGATTCTGTAAAATCGTCCTGCAGAGTTACAAAATGCAAAACTAAACATTCCTCACAAAGTTGCCTTCCAAATCCAGCAAGAGTCCAATTTATTTCTGACAGAGCAGGGACAGAAATCCCATCTCTCTAGTCACAGCAGCTGCAGACAGGAGGAACAATGATCTGAATTACTGTCACACTCAAACATTTCCGTTTGGTGATATCTGGAAGCAGTGACATCTCTGTGGCTTTATCTCATTTCAACTCCTTTGCTTCTAGTTTCCTTCATGGTCTAAACTTTGCACTCTTATTTTGAAAGGAGCCATTTATGTTGTTTAATTATTGCTACATAGATGACTTTAGCATTAACTGGTCTTTATTGTTAAATAATTCATGACTGTACTGAAATCAGATCGACAAACTTGCTCCTTCTGTTGGTCAATACTTAAAAACCACAGACAACTGGATCCTCCAACACACCGACACCAGTTCCTGTATCAAGGCACCAGTGTGTTGTTTAATCCCAGCAGTGATGCAAGTGAAGGTTTGTGTATTTGTTGTGCACCCGCCTCCCAAAAGAAGTGCTCAATTTCACATTTAGTAATGTGCTATTTTTATTTTGAGTCGCTCTGCGCTGCGGGAAGCTGCTCTGAGGATGATGCTCTGAATTTTTGAAGGCCTCAGCAGTTGGAAATCAATAACCCGACTTCAGTGGAGTTTGTGGGGTTGATGATGATGGGAGGCCCAAAACAAACCAAAGAGATGAGAGAGGAAAAAAGCAGTCCACTTCTCTCCTCTTGACTCCTTTCACATGCTGCTGTGAAGATATTTCAGATTGCTGTTTGTTTGTCCAAAGACAAAATGATAAGCTGTTCCTGAACCAGTTCAGATCCAGTGAGTGATTCAGACGAGTTTGGGTACACGTCTCAGTATTTTCAGGTCCGGGTTTGATTCCTGGTCGGCTGTTTCATACGACACCCATGGAGGGCAAAATACAACAGAACAAATGAAGTCAAGTTTTCTGCTTGAATTGCAATTAAGCAACAGATTTTATAGTTTCCTCTTGATGACGAAGATCTTTAATCAGATCTTTTACACCGATAAGACATGAAACTTGCTCTTTCCAAAAATCAACGTCTCTGTAGCAGCTTCATCAGAAACTCCCAACATTTACTGAAAGCCTTCATATCAGCTGTTCCAGATCCGATTAAATCGTCCTTCAGTTTTGAGCTGCCTCAGTCTACATTTTTATGATGTCTGCTTTTATCCACCTGAACAGCTCTCTCCTCCTTTTAATAGTTTATTTCGCAGCACGGACTCATATACAGTCTACAGTATGTGGTACTGTGAAAAGCTAAAGCCCGATAAAGCTGCCGACACCCGCAGGGCAGTCGGATGTAACAGCAGCAATAACGGCGCTGGATTTCTGAGGGATGGAGGACGAGCTTCTCGCTGCAGCTTGTTGTTTCTGTACAGACAATTTATAAATTGACAGTACGTGTTGCTCCTCCTCTCCAAATATCCTCCACATGCTCATGTGTATTAAGGTATCTTAAAAAAAAAAAGAGGCTGAAGAATGAGGGAGGTAAAGGGTAAGAGGGAGGTGAGGAGGAAGAGCAGGAGGAGGTGGTGGTGGTGCAGGCTGCCCTACTTTCAGCTCATCTCCTGTCTGCCTCAGGATTTCCCCAAATCTCTGGTTCCCCCGAAATGAACAGGATCAGATCTGCAACTGTGTTAGAGCAGAAAACTGATCCAAGATGATCTGCTGAGCCATTAAACGTGATCCCGCTTCGTTATTCCAGGTAGAGTTTTTCCCAACAACTTTTTATTTCTTTTGTTTTTAGTCTCAGCAGCAGAAAACACAAACTGATCATTTGATCATTTTCTCAGCAGCCCATTTCTATGACTCAGCTCTCATCCAAACATAAAAACTGCACCTACGTGTCCTAAAAACAAGGCACAAGAAGCTAAAACTGTATTTGGACTCTCAGTCTGAAATAGGGGTGATGGTTATTATTACAGTTTCATGTGTTAAAAATACATTTTTTCTGAGTCATAACTCAGTCAGATCTGAAACAGCCTCGAGTCACATGCAGTAAAAGCTAAGGCACCCCAAAGGAAACAAATCAAGTCAAGATTGCAGCATGAATTTAAATTAAATGACAGATTTTACGAGTTCCTCTGGAGGGCGACGTGTTGGTAAGTGAAGAGATTTGAAGTATCAGCCTCTTATGTGGAGTTATGAGCAATAAAACCAAAACTGGGCCTCACAAAGAAGGTTCAAACATGAAAACAGCAGCTACGCGTCTGAATCACATCACGTATGAGTCATCATCACGTTTTCACCCTGAGTGGGGGGGGCGCTGAAATATTATTAACAACAATATAATAAAAATGATAACATGATATGCAAACATGAGCAAAAATTATCCAACTTGGAAAACCCTGTAATTTTGCTT
This sequence comes from Echeneis naucrates, assembly GCF_900963305.1. Taxonomy (NCBI): domain Eukaryota; kingdom Metazoa; phylum Chordata; class Actinopteri; order Carangiformes; family Echeneidae; genus Echeneis; species Echeneis naucrates. Next base: position 579,349 of record NC_042530.1, on the reverse strand, counting down.
TTATTTTGAAACTTTTGCTTTGAGATGGAGGGATGACTTCCTTTCGGCGTCAACAGGATCCATGGGACTGATGCAGAAAACAAAAAACTACAGAAACTCTTAACTAACGGTCGACAGAACAAGGAAAACGTGTTCTAGCTTCAAGCAGACAAGAAGAAAATTCACCATCCTCCTGGACTATCACAACTGATGTGGGGGAGTACGGCCGCGTAAACAATCCAATCTTGGAGAAGATGAGAAACCACAACAATTCATCTCTACACGGACACAGAATAGAAAAACTATGTCTTCTGGCTCAAGCTGCAGTTAGAACACGTGTGTGTCTGTCAAAGCGTCACACAAGGATTCATACAACCAGTTTGGATGATGATTTTTTATTTTTTGTGGGAAAAGGCAGCTGATTATCAGCCAAACTACACGTATGAAGGTTTATCTGATTAGCTGTTGGATGTCAGCAGAAAAGCTGCATCTCTCAGGGATTTCATTTCCTGTCAATTAAAAGGTGATGCAGAGCTGCAAGTGTCTGCATTACACAACATCAGTGTCAGTACCTCTCCATGTGAGGTGAGAGATTGTCTCTGCTGAACAGAGGGATTACTTCTCTCTGTTGTCCTCTTCTGTTTTAATTCAGCGCTCAGACAGATGAGCAGCTTCACATCTTAAAAATATTCCAACCCCAGAGGAGACTCTGGGCTCTAATCCTAGCCGGCCAGTGGACCATCAAAAAGTTCTGATGGCGACTTCACCTCCATCAGTGTTATTCATGCATCAGCTGGGTCAGTCCAAGACCAGATCTACTCTGAGACAGCGACAGCAGTGTTCACTCACGAACACTGATCTACATGTGCTGAGAGACTTCCTGGTCCAGTCCTGGTCCAGTCCTGGTCTGTCAGTGTTTTTGCTCAGTGTCATTGGGATGTCTGGTTGAAGTGGATCAGTCCAGGGCTATTTCTCCTGGCTGTGTCTGAACCCTACGAGACACTACGAGACTGCAGCTGGACTCAGAACTGGTTTTCTCCTTCATGTGACTGGGCTGACCTTCTTTGACTGGACCTTTGAAGAGAAATTAATTAGGCTGCACCTGATCTGATTTTGAGAAGATGATTCAACTCTCTTCAGGTTTTTCTGCATTCAGCTGAAGCACTAACCACACATCTGCAAGAAGGGAAGACAAGTACTAGTACAAGCTAGAAAAGTCATCCTTGGAGAGATAATTTAATTTGTGTCCATTTTCAAAGCTAAAACTTTTTAAAGGCCAGCACCCTGTCCCCCCCGGGCTCCCACTCATGGACCGGTGTTCCAACTAACCTGCGCTTGAACAGAAAAACACCTCACCACTGACCCCGGCAGGTAAATCCCACAGCCCCCTCAGCTGTTTCATCTCAACACTGGGGGGGAACGAGATGGGAGTGATTGAGATTCTGTTCGACGCCTGAGAGCCGTTAGCAGGCCAGCCCCCCCCCCACCCGACCTGGCAGGTATAACTCACCACCCGATGTGGCATTTAATCTCAATTCAGACAAAATGGCCGAAGGCTCTGTGACATTGTGGTGACATTAAGAAGCAGTAATCATTGAGAAATGGCTCTTCAGAGGCTGTCGCACATAGAGAGGGTGGGGAGAGAGGGAGAGGGGGGGGGGGGTAGAGAGAGAAGAAGGGGGGGGGGGGGACGGGGGGATAGAGAGAGAGGGAGGGAGAGAGATTGAGGGGGGGGTAGAGAGAGAGGAAGGGGGGTGGGGGAGTCAAGCCGTAACATTAACAAGTCAACAAAAAGAGCATTTCTGTTTCTATTATCTGAACTGGGACATTCTGTAAACACTCTCTTCCTGTCTTTCACTCATTTTTCTGCCCCCACACACACACACACACACACACACACACACACACAGAACAGCATGCTGGCTTAGTTTCTCTTCTACCAACGGGGGCATTTCTGCAGATGCAATCCATCATCTCCACTCCCAAACTAATTTACACACACAGAGAAATATGCAATTCAATACACACACACACACACACACACACAGTAATACAGGCACACACAAATTCATAATTAAAAACTAACTTACAGCGCACACATGCTCAGTGGTGCAGAGACACAATTCACACAGATACCTTTGAAAGAACTGGGGAAAAACACAATAAGTCTGTCTTTACATCTCTTTCTGGTTCCCTGTGTTTCCAGTCTTATTTTGAAATGTCTCTGCTGACTTTTTGCTATGTAAGAGTCGGGTGTGACATCACGACTGGCAACAGTTGTGTGGGCGGGACCTTGACCCTGTGGCTCCACCCCCCAATCATAACTACAAATGACATCACAAGGTCAAGATAACCATAAACGTTTGTATGCTTTGTACACATTTAGATTCTGATGAACCGTGGCGTCATTTTTGAAGAGATGGAGGGAGTGGAGAGGCAGCAGACATCTTTAAAAAATCTTATGGATATCGGTGGTCAATGACGGTACAATGACTCACAACCTTGGTCTCAGCTGATCCGGACCGAGGTCTCAGCTGTTTCTACTGTAAAGGTCATGACCTTTGATTTACGACAGTCACTCCCTGATTGAGTGTTGGCATTTCATCACAAGCAAGTTAAACACACATTTGATGAGAGAAAGAGAGAGAAGTTGTGATTGGCTGAGAGGCTGCAGATGCATTATGGGAACAAAGTGACAAACAGTGAGGTGATTAGACAGGACCTGCCACAGTAAGAGAGTGTGTGAGTGTGTGTGTGTGTGTGTGTGACCTGTCTCTGTATCAGGCTCACTGCCTGTCGTCCCTCCTCCATCAGTCTGGCCACGGCCTTTGGATCTTCCACTTTCCGGTTGGCCCTGAAGGCGTCACGCACCCGCCGTATTGCATAGGTCCTGTACAGACATTGAAGAAAAACAACCCAGCAAACACAAAGTTGGAACACAAAATGTACAAAAAGCACCAGCCCTATATATATATATATATATATATATATATATATATATATATATATATATATATATATATATATATATATATATATATATATATATATATATATATATGCATGCAATTCAAAATTACAACAGCAAGCAAACTCAGATAATAAAGAGCAGGAAGGTTTGAGGCGACCGAACCATCGACCAGATTAAATACGTCCATTTATTCATGAATAAAAACACGATTATGAATCAAATACTTTAATTTGCCAGTAAATGATGCATAAATCCACAGTAAAAACAAATCAATTATTCAGTGCACTTAATAATGCATGATTCCTCACAAATAAAATGATCTGACGTCTCAAAGAAAATAAAAACTGAAAATTTGGTTTTAACTTTTAATAATCATCTCAGAAGGTGAAACTTCAGGATGAAGGGCAGCAGGTTCTGACTTCAATAACTGATAAATCAACCGATCTCTTCAACTCCACCTGAAACACATGACAGCTGAGAAGGGGGCGGAGTCAGCTCATAAATAATGCGGTCACTACACCGGCGTTTAAAGTGGTTAAACTTCCTGTTTCTTTAGGGGGCGTGGTCGTGATGCCTTCATGTGAATAAACAAAAACAGAATTCGTTGCTGGTTCTTATCTGACCAAGAACCCCGTTTCCTCCTAAAAGCAGATTCAGAGTGATGTTCAGGTGCGTCAATGGAAACACACCTGGAGACAGCTTTCTATCTCCTCCTGCAGTGACAGTGACGTCAGAAGCTCAGCTGGTCAGAGCTACAATGTTCTCTCATTAATCATTTCTTTTACAACAGAGCAGCTAATTTTAGGACTCTGGACCTCAGCGGTTAAGTTTTTCATCTCAGCAGGAGGCCTCAGACCTCAGAGTCTGGTGGCTCGAGTCCAGGATAAGGATGAGGGAGTGTTTTCTGGCAGGAGCTGAAGTGAAAGTGATTATTGGTTTAATTTGCAGCTCTTTTTTCTTGATGGGCTCGGCCTGATTACAGCTGGCAGCTCCTCTGATATGGAGAAACGACAGCATCGACCTTGGGAAGTCGCAGCGCTGCCCAGAAAACACACATTCATCTTCTCTGTCAGCATCTTTGGGCCTCAGCTTCATTTAAGATTTAAGACAGAACCAATGAGAGTGCAGCGCATCAGAATTACACACTGAGGCCTTGGTTCTTACAGGACGGTGTCACATTTTGTTTTTACTGATCTATAACTCTGAATATCTGTCAAACTACAAACCTCCCTTTCTTGGAGCTCATTAACTTTGACAGACTTAATGAAAGAGATGCTCCTGTGGCCTGCTAGATAATTTCTTCTCAAATTTGTGAACCAGTTTGTCTTTTAATTGAAATCTCAGGGGGACAACTAGGAGAGAAGGAATTGAGCGAAGGGAGGAAAAAAGGACGTGAGGAGAGCAGGAAAGGAAGACTGACACAGAGGAGGTTTCCACAATTGCTTATTCATCTGAAGCGTTTGTGAGTTGACAGATTTTTACCACACACTCCGATGAAGACACTGTCTGACTGAATCCAGTGGGGACAGTTATTTTTATTGGAGAGAGAAAGACGGAGACGGAAAGAGGACAAGGAGACAGGAGCAGACTCACACAAGGACAAAAACACCCAATCTGTTAGTTATTCGTTGTTTTGTTGTTGTGCAGAGAGATGACCTACTACTGACAGTCAGTTTCCTCCTCCTCTTCCTGTCTGAGTCTACAACACACTGGAGGGTTTACGCCCAACACAAATTTTACCTTAAAATGGATGTTATGTCTAACTTTATGCTGGAATCATTTCTGTTTGTATGACTGTGTTGTAAGATCTGCAGTTAAATATTTTTAGATCACTGTGAGTTAAGGCTAAAAAAATGTAAAGAGACTAATTATGAAGTGTGTTTGCTATTTTAGTTCCTCCCTGAAAACTAAAACAGCTGTAACATCACAGTCACTCTGATGTTCGAACCTCATTTTAGAATAAAATGACTTAACATGAACAAAGTTTATCAGCTCGGTTCAGGTCACATGGTCAAACATGCGGCCGCCATATCACGAACCCTAAGGCAGCAGAGTGACTCTAATGGGCTGTTTGAAGAACAAACAAACAAATAATAAACCCAACGGTGCTGCGTCAGCTTTCAAGGCCCTGCTGATGTCCTGAATTCATCACAGCGCGTTAACAAACATTGTTATTGAAGGCAGTTATTAGAGCGCCCCCTGGTGACCTGAAGGTGAACACTGTGTGCTTCTCAGTCTGGGTAAAGCCCAATGTGGTCTTTATCTGTCTGTCACTTTCCCCAATGGCCTGACTGACAGTGGAGCAAACACCCTGAATAAGTTAAAACTGACAAATCAACTTCCACAGTCGGGGATTCTCTTGACAGGAAGAGCAGCTGAAATTCATCACCTGGTTTAAAAACCTGACATTCACCATATTCTGGAGCTTTTTTCTTTTCTCTCATACTTATATGAAACTGTCATTTAAGGTTCTGAGTGATTAAATCCCAAGTTCTCAAAGTTCACAAAAGCAAAGGCTTGCTCAAATTCAGTTTGAATGTAATTTCTGTGTTTCCTTTCTGTTTATTTCCATGTTTTCTCTTGGTGACAAAGCTCTCCAAATTCAGCCAAACGTTCCCCACCTTCCCTCGCAGGAAGTGCTGCGAGCGCCTGCATCAGCTGTTATTGTAGTTAGAGAGAGAGAAACAACAAAATACAGCCTGCAGCAACGTCTGGCATATTCAGGTCATCCCACAACAATCCAACAAGTGCACCCCAGCATACCGTCTCCACCACAAGTTGGATTCAAACCTGCTTTCTGTTGTCAACTCTTAAATATAAATTTATATATTATTGGTTTTCTTTTCAGAAATTAGCTAGAAACAATCTGAAGTGCACCAAATTATTCACAATATTTATTCTCTGCTGGGACTCTCAGCGCCGAAGCCAGACAGGTGGAATTGATTTCATGTGGACCAGCAGCTGGAGGAGACCAGTTCTTATCTGGCCCCTCAATAATTCAGCACAGCAGCAGTCCACATGAAGGCAGACAGGGAGCGGCGGCTCTCTGATTTCTGTGCAGAGTGCCTTGAGTTATGACAGCTGAAGATGCTGTCCCAACCTCACACTGAAGACGCTTTAGGACATAGTGCTGAGAAATACACTCAACCCTCCACTGATGATGAGGATGAACGGAAAATGAGACATGAAGGATTTATTTTCGCTGCACTAAATGGGCTGTCAAGTGCAGAGTTTGTACCATGAAGAAAGTTTAAATCCTCACAATGGGGCTGTAGGAGGACGTTTCATGAGAGGCTGCTAATAAACAATACGTCCTCTTCATTTTAAATCTACAGAGAAAAATTTGCTGCTTCTCCAGCCCAATATCCTAAGCCAATCATTAAAACACCTTCACAGCCACAGGACTCTGAAAGAATTCACCACAGAGCAGAACACAGCGGCTAAAAACTATCTGATCTACTCAACACTGTCTAGTCTAATAGGAAGCTGAATGTAGATCGAATGACGTGAGAAATGGAGAATTTTTAAAAAGACAAACTGAGGAAGAGAAGCTATACAGCCTCACTGTATATAGGCAGAAAACAAACAACAAACAAACAGCATATTTCAGGGGAACGAATAAAAATAAAGGCGCCTCCAAAGACCTCCGTCAGGAGGTGCATCATGGAGAACAGTGGAGATTACCAAGAACTGGAGACAACTCCAAAATTTATGAGAAAATCAATCCCAGGAAGCTGCCAAGAGGACTAAAGCAACACTAAACTGGCAGGTGGAATACATACAGGAACAATCGCACATATTTTTGTCTGTCTGGGCGACTAATACATCAGAGCCTGGCTGAGTTCAGCAAAAACCTACGTCAGGTTCGTCAAGGAAAAAGACTTTTTTACAAATGCTTTTAAATATTTCCAAATGGTGTACTGTGCTCAAAAACAACACTGTACATCAGCAAAAGATCACCCCCTCAACAAAATATCTTTGTTTGCTAGTTGAACTGTAAAAATCTGACTGGTTTCCAGAGTAAGTGCAGAACTTGTCACAGTGATCAAGGTAGAAAGTCACACACAGATCTGTTCAGTGGACAGACAAAACTAGGCCACAGACTCTGAACTACTGACAAACCACCTCTCTCTCACTCTCACACACACACACACACACACACACACACACACCTGCAAAAATAAAATAAAATAAAATAAATAAAAAAGCCGCTTTAAGTTGAACCCTGAGGAGTCTTTGGGCTCAGTACCAAACATTAATGTTCAGTTCTCAGTCTGTGCCAACTCAGCAAGTATCTCTCTTTTCTGAGGCTCAGATACAGAGACCTCATAGTACAGTATAATTTAGAACCTTTAACGTTTTGTAGAATAAAATTATTAAAAATGTATACATTGTATGCAAATGTAGAGCAATTTCTATTCAGAAAAATACCGCTCAGAGTGCTTTACAAAACATAAAATGCACTCAGTACCTGTAAATAACAGATATAATAAAATAAAAATAAAGCCACAAATTATTTACCTTCTGAAAGAAAATAAACCAACCTGAGATTAAATAGAGATGATGTAAATAAAATTAATATTGAATAAATGAACGAAAGACATAAAATGAAAAGCCACCTAATAATGATAATGACAGCAGTAAATATGATAGTATACTTAGGCTGCACAAAGGAGAAGTTACTTTTTCCTTTGCAGATTTACGTTTTTAATAAATAATATATGTTGTATAACATATACAACAATATATGGATAATGTTTTTGTCATCACCTTTAAAAAGGAGCAGTAATTCTGGTCTGGATTAAGTTAATTATTTCACTCATGCGAAGGAAAGTGAAAGTTCATTGAACACGAAGGTAATAGTATTTTTTTTTATCATTAATATGTACCTTGATTACTTCGGTCACCGAGAACACTGACAACAACACAACACATCAAACTCCCACAGCACCCAAACGACGGACACACACCGGCTGAATAAACGGGATTGTTGTGCTCACATGCTGCGGTATGTGTTACATCAGCCCGGAGGATGATGTAAACACAGCCGTTAGCGGCTGACAGCGGGTTTAAACCAGACAGACCGGGCAGACCGGGCACCAGCACCGGGCAGACCGGCCGCAGCTCGCCGTCTTACCGGTAGTTGTACGAAGGGAACTTGCTACTCTCTCTCAGCATCGTCCTGTACAGAGAAATCACCTGTGATCGTGTGGACGCCGCCATGTTGATTGGAATACCCGCTGCTGCGCAACCGTTTCTTCTCAGGACCCCTAATTAGAGCTGTTCAACTAGAGCCTGTCCACATTTCCTCTTCTATTCTTAATCTTTCTGTTTTTACTTCTCCAAATTAAAACACACACGTTTGGATGACAATCTTTATAAATATTAAATCTGAATTTCAGATTCACTTTCACATGAATTATATTTAATAATATGGTTTATCGTCGGGTGTCTACGCGGGCGGCGCACATCGCTGGAGTCACACACAAGGTGAGTTATCGTCGCTGATTTGACCTCTTAAAATCCACTTTAAACTGGAAATATTTAATTTTTATGAATGAATGATTTCGTGAGATCATGGTGCCCGGTTATACGGTACAAACTGGCGGCGTTTCAGGTCGCACAGCGCCACATTTCCCCCACAAATGTGTCCTTTTTGTGGGGCAGCGTGTTAGCTGCTGTGCTACAAACATGCCTGACTGAGCGGCTAGCTTTCTCAACCAGACCATTTAACCACGAGTGTCTCTGCCACAGACACGACTCCGAACTAAACTAATAGCAGCAGAAAGCTGAGCTTTAAATGTTTATTGTTGTTGCTCTGGGGTGTTTTGAAGCCGATATTTCTCCAGGTTCAGTTTGTGTCAATGGTAAAAGGAGAGGATATAACTTTGGGACATGAACGTGGATACCCATCAGTCTGAAAAGACAGCAATCAGCATTTCTGTTTGTGTCCAAGTGAAACTACTGTGACAGTTAAAGTCATGTCAAAAAGAGAATGACCCCCCTGATGCATGCAGAGTATGTTCTGTTTCCTGTGTTCACCTCTGAATGGCATTGTAAATTGACCCAAACATTTCTACATATAACAAAGTATCCATGTTTATACACATAGCAAGCACTTTATCAGGGACAGCTGTACACCTGCTTATATGTACATTTACCCAATCATCCAATCAAATGGCAGCTGAGCCGCAGTCGCTCAGGCCCAGTTTCCAGACCTGGTGCTGTAGGATAGTGTGTCCATGAGAGCAGAGGGTGTCCTGTCTTAGTGAGATGTAGTTACACACATCCGGATAAAGTCAGAGCCAAAGCCAATAAGAGTGTCTAAACCTAAAAACAGGCTGAAGTGTTGAGGTGCAACACAGTTTATCCCTCTGCTGCTGGATCTGACCTTTGACCTCTGGGAGAGGCCAAGAAGTTGGACAGAAAGACTTAGGAGCTGAGCTGACATCTCTGTTCAGAGAGGAAAAGCTACACACACATTGTTAATGACATTTTAATTTTATCTATTCAGGAAGGTTTTTTCCCCCAAAAGGTCTGGTGTGTGTGTGTGTGTGTGTGTGTGTGTGTGTGTGTGCACGCACGCGTGTGTGTCTGTTTACAGTATGCTCTTTAGCAGTAGATGTGTGAAAGGTCAGACCCACATCCTGTTTGTTGATGTCCTGCTGTCATTTAGTGTAAAGGTCAATGGCACTGCTGTGTGCGTGTGTGTGTGTGTGTGGTGCAGAGAAGACATTTAAATTGTGTGTCTACTCACGCACAAATTGATATAGAACACGTCTGTTGTGAGTAGTTGTGTATGTGTGTGTAGCTGTTGTATCTATAGATCTTAATAAGCTGCTGCACAAATGACCCGTGAGGTCATTTTGTACCAGACGGTCTCGGAGTTCAGTGTATCATATTGTCAGCACTTGTTTTAATTTCCTCCATGTCTCTGCACCTCTTTGGCCACATCCTCCATCCTGCTCCGCTGTTCAAAGTGAAGTGACAAAATATCTGTAATACTGGATTCCTCCTCCTGGATTCCTTTTTATTAGGAAAACGTTTACTGAGCTAATAAATCAAGGGAGAAGGAGGGATGTTTTCCCATAGACTTCAATACTATCTGACCTTTTTTAACCACCAGTAGCATTGCCTGCTGATGATGATTTGTTAAAATCAGACCAGAGTACAGGTTTGGGCGTAGAGATAATCCAGGCTTTAGTCTCAGTCAGGGTTAGATGATTTGATAAGTGGCTGAGAGTGAGTAAGAAGATGTGACACTGGATAGAGGCTGGATAAAAAGCATTTAGGAAATGAGTGTGAACGCTGACACTGACAGCAGCGTCGGCTGATCTCCACTACTCAGACTGAAAGATCCAATAAGACAGAGAGACTGGGTCCGGTCAGCTGGGACTGAAGGAAATCCTCTTTTATTGATCTGTCCAGCAGCCAGCAGCACACACATCATAGTCAAATTCAGTTTTTAGTGTCTGTAGAAAACAGCAGAATTCTGGTGGGATGTTGTGTTTTGGGTTAATTGCAGCAAGTAGCTCACTGACTGGAGCTGATTAATTCATTAGCCAGTCACCATAAACTAATTGGCATGTGTTTTAGTAATCAGCTGCTCAGACTTTTGTGTGATATGAGTCTCGATCAGGCCACTGCACCAAAAAACAGATGCACTTCTAAATTAGCATAAGCTAAAGCTGCCAAATCCAGCAACCAGAACTGTGTTTATTTCAGTTTCTTCAAGCTGCACCTTCTCCAATTCTGCTTTCCAAAACAGTTGTGCTCAGATGATACATCTGAACGTCCTTACTCCTTCAGTTTTACTTTCACTGTAAACTGTAGAAATCAGGCAGCAAATTGGATCAGTTGAATTTTTCTACGATAGAAGGTGGACAGGACTTAAAGTTAAAGATGAAAACTCCCTCCGATCAGTGACCCCAAAATGAATTCATGCATTGACACTATTCTTTAGCTTCAGTCAGAAGACAGCCTGACAAAGTTGTGTGCACCTCTGAGCCCCAGAAACTTCCCTGAGTGAGTGTGTTGTCTGTGGGTGAATCTCCTCTGTGAGCTGCAGATTGAATTTTCTGTCTCTCTCCTTTCTGCCTGGTGGATCAAGGCCCGACGCTCCTACAATCGATCGCTTCCTGCCGTGTTCAGATCTGCAGAAGAATCCATCTGGGACACATCAGCCCATGACCCAAACCTGATTCCTCCAAATCCATCCATCCGTCTATCTTCTCTGGTCTCTTGTCCAGCCCTCCACCTCATCCTCTTCTGCAAAAAAGTTATTCTGCATCATTTGCTCTGCAGACTGAAGTAGGTGGAAAGATGTGTGGTGTCTGTGTGTTTGCGTGTGTGTGTGTCCTTACGCACAGTGGACAGGAGCCCTTTTTCTTGTTGTCAATATCAGAAACAATCTCTGCTACAGGATTGTAAATGCAAATTAGTTTTCTAGCTGGCTGTCCCAGAGACTCTCTAAACCCTGACCAGGACTCTGTGTCTGTGAAGTCATAATGACCTCTGACCTAGTGTGTGTAATGTCACTATTGAGCAGAGGGGAGTGAACTCAGCGCAGCAGATGGAAACAAACTGGTCATCTGCTTTCACTGGCTGAAACATGTAAATATAGTCAAAGATGAGGCGGCGCTCTGATGTGATGACGGCGAGGGGCTGCCGCCAGACTGACAGGAGGGAAGCTGTGATGAATATCCATGAGTCAATGTCCTGCACAAGATTATTTGTAACTTTACAGTTTTGTGTTGCTGCAGTGTTTTTTCTAGATTTTATTCTCAGGGGAAATTAACAGTTAAGTGTCAATATTGTCAAACAAAGGCTAGCTAAAGATCCATGAGGAACAGCGGAGGGAGGATCTATGCTCACTTCAAAGAAAAAAACCTCACAGAACCACATAAGGTGTACTCACTTAAGACCTGGTTTTGATCCCAAACCACCAGCCCCTCACTGGGGCAGATCCAAAGGTATTAATGGAGAGCAGGGTGTGTGCGTCCTCTGTGTGGCTTGGTAAAAATTTCATTCTGTGTTTATTTCATTTTAAAACACGGCAAGCAGCTGACAGCTAGGCCTCTGAAAGAGACACTGTGATTGGCTGTGACCTCACCGACCAGAGCCAATCGGAGACGTGACTCGAGACGTCACGATCAAAGATGGAGGATGAGAATGAATGGATAAGCACTCAGGAGTCAGAGAGTCAGACTGATCAGATCTGATCAGTTTCAGACTGGACAGATCAGATTCTGTTTAAGGATAAATTTAGTGTATGTGCTCCTGTGGGATTAAGAGTGTGAACTTAAATTCAAATGACCTACTTTCATTGTTTTATTCTTTGAATTAAAATGTCTTTAGCCCTGACCAGTTCAGTTCTGTCCAGCTTGTTGCTCAGTGGGATGAAATTTAGTTGTTTAATCTGAACACTTTCCTGATTGAATGACACACACACACACACAGAGTGGATGTGAGGCTCAGGTCTAAATTAACTCGGCTGCCTGTTTCCCTTTGCCTGTGATTGGAGGGGGGATCAGAGCTGCAGCTTTCATTAGCTTACATAATAAAAAGGGAAGGTGGGGGGGTGTCCATTTTCAGCTCCCTCCCTCTGCTTTTGCCTGTAATTACCATCCGTCGTAGAATTTATCCAGGGAGACATCAGCTCCACGGCCCTCTGCTGTTAGAGCCTCCTGTCCGACTTTATGTTCGCCGTGCTCCTGGCAGCTCTCAGCTCTGAGAGGAAGTGCTCGCCAAATTAAAACGCCTCTCCTAAAAGGAGCAAAGACTGGACAAGAAGCGTTTGATGCGACAGCAGGTTTTGCTGTTAATCTAAGATGAACTCTGAACATTATCTGAAAGTGATGATGTAGACATAATGAAGTCAATGAAGGAATTAACCTCGGCAAAGGTCACATGAAACTTGGCGACATATTTGACAATTGATTAATGCTTACCAAGTTGCCTTATGTTCCGGTCATGATACAACATCAGGAAAATCAGGTCTGACCTGGTCCAGGTCTTGGTTCACTCTCAACTCGGCTACTGCAGTCCTCACAGGTGGTCCAGGATGCAGCAACAGTCTGGTCAATCAGCCTAAAAGATCAGGTTCTTCTGCTGCTCATAGACCTACACTGGCTCCACGTCGTCCCTCAATCCTGTCCAAGTCCCTAATGCTCCTTCAGAGCCTCTGGCTCTGGACTATCAAGTTGACCCCTATGCTCCCTCTCAACAACTGCGTTTCTCCATGAATGTGGTCCCTGAACCAGGACCATCTGGGTCCAGACTGTTCTGGTCTGTGATTTGGGCTGTGATGGATCCACCTGTTGCAGCCTTGGTTTCCCACATTTGGTTTTCCAATGCAGCCTCTGAAGGATGAGAACATGAAGTTGGACAGGACCCTCTTTTTGCTCTGTGTTTGGGCTCCACCAGTCAGATTACTGACTGTAATCTGTCACATCTTTGACGCTGCAGGTTCAGCTGATGGTCATCAGCACCAGTGACTCCTGAACACACAGGTGAACGGTGAATCAGCTCCACCAATCAGTCCTCCTCCCGGCAGTGTATTATGTTTTACTGCCTGATTCTGAATTCATTAGCGTTAATTTGAATAATAAAACACTGAAACCTGACTGGGATTGAATCTGTATGTTACAGCTGAATATGAAGAGTTGCAGCCAACGTGATTAACGAGCTAATGGCGTCACTCAGTGTCATTACATCTGCAGGAGTGGACCTGTCTTACTCTGTCCAAGCAGCAGCTGTAGACCTGGATCTGCTGAAGAGCCATAAACCTTTATTCAATCTTTTGACATCGGCTGGCGACTCCACTGATTGAAAAGAAGTCAGGTTGTATTGAAGACTATAGGAAAATGTCCCTGTTCCTCCATCATTTATTACCCCATTAAATGTTTTCCTGATGAGTCATTCGTCAATTCCATCTTGTGCTCCAAATATTTTTTCTAAAAAAAAACAAAAAAAAAAAAAAACAGGATGGCCGGCAGACCAGTAATAAAATGGCGGCTCCCCATGGGCTCGTTTCTTACATTAGTGAATATCAGTCATGTTAAACTCTTCTGCCATTCTGTTATAATTCTAATCAAGAGAAAACAGCAGTTATCAAATGAGTTCTGATGATTGGATCATCTGAAGTGTGCCAAAGAAACGAAGCTGTTTTACAGAAATGCAGCAGCTAAAAGTCACCACAGCTGTCTGTGTTTTCATCCTTCAGAGGAACAGGAGGATTAAACAGAGGTGGAACAGAGAGGAGGAAGGTTTTCAATAGCTCCAAATGACAATTGATCCTCCCCATCTGCTGCCTGAGCAGACTGGAGCACACACACCTCAGCAGCAGGTGTGTTTTCTGCTCCAACTTCATCACTCTCCTCAGGTTTTGTTTTGGGGCCAACAGAAGAGGAGAGAGCTGCTGTGTCTGTTGATTGAATCTCTGTCATTCAGATAAACTTGGTAAACTGGCTCCAAACTACGTTTCCCAGGAGGCCAATTGTCTTATGTGGAACCTGGTGTTCTCAGCGGGGCCCTAATTGAGGTCAGGCCTCTGGTTATCAGCTGAATTTTTCCTGAGAGATTGATTGAGTCTGACTGGACAAACAGTGCAGGATCAGATCATATTCTGTCATGGTTTTATTTTGGGCCCTGATTGGTCCTGTGTGAAACTGATGAACGGAGTTGGTTCTGATCTGGAAAGTGAGCCGATCAGAACATCTCATTCAGAGGCCTAGCTGTCAGAGTCTCTGGATCAGTCCTGTATGTTTCTGAGTTTATTGTGTTGACAGAATAAAGACAGTCAGATATTTGGAGCTGATTTTTCATCATTAATGAGCAGAACTCCTGATCAGATAAAGACAGAAACAACCCAAACACGAGAGGAACTTTTCTTTGGAGAAGGAGGAAACTTGTGTTGAGTGTGTTTGTAGTTAGTTCTGAACTGAGCTGACAGAATCAGATGAGTCTGAAGATGAAATCCAGAAAACTTTAATGTGATTCTAAAATGGTTAATGGTCTCCACTGCAGTAATAACCAACAGAGACATGATCAGACTGTTGATTCAGTGTTTGTGTCAAATTGTCTGCACAGATGTGGGCAGATGGTCCATCCAACCTGCTTTTGACACAGTTTCAAACTTTCCTTTCCTTCACTCTACCTCACTCACTTGCTCAGGTGAAATGAGGAAGACTGACGCAATGACCCGGCCCTGCTCGCTAACCACATTAGCAACGGGGAGTGCTAGCATTTGTTCTGCTGTCAGTGAAGACAAATTAGCTGCTGCGCTAATTGTTGCAGGGAAATGCAGAAGATACAGCAGCAGTTTATGTAATCAGTGTGTGTTTGTGTGTTTTAATGTAGTCCTTTGCTGTCCAAATATCAGCCAGGATCTCAAATTGATTTCTCTGGCATGTGAGTTAGTGTACACAGATTTGTGTGTGTTTGTGTGTCCTCCATCTGTTCTAGGAAGCCCTTCCTGAACCTGCTGAGCCCCCCACACTATAACACACACACATGCACAGTGACTCTGCTTCATCCTTGTGTTGCCTTCAGGCACTTTAATAAACGATGTAGATAATTGATTAATAATTGATTAATGAGCCAAATATTATGATTTCGAACCAGGATTGACTCAGTATTGAAACTAATATTCAGATTTTAAGTTTTCATTTTCATGTTTACTCAGCAGAAACATCCTCTCACGTCTCCCTCTCTTTGACATTTTGTGCAGATGTGAAACACCTGAATGTGGGTTTTTCCTGCTTTTATCTGACCAATGCAGCAGACCTCCTACTCTCTCCTCCCTTTATCTAAATCCTCATTTTACGACTGGTGAGGCCTCAGCAGCTGTCTGAAGGTTAGCACCCCTCTTTGGTCTCCTGTCTTTATGTGAGTCAGTAAAGAGCAGTGAAAATAAAACATTCAGCTGCTAATAAGGAGGCAACAGAGTGTGTCGGACTCTCCGAGGACCTGACAGAAGATTACAGGGAAATATAAAACAGGGCTCTGTGGTGTCACTCTGCTGCTTTGTTCACATTCTGTCTGCTCACTTGGCTGCAGTCTGATGAGCTTTAGGGCTTATAATGGCTTCATAACGCCACATGTATGTAAATGTTAACAGTGTGTGTCCGTCTGAGTAATTGTGTTTGAAGGAAAATGACACACAATATGTTTTCTACAATTACTAAAAAAAGGCTGGATCTGAACCTGGACCTGGACTGGAGGTCCAGACTGGAGCCAGAATCCTTCATTCTCTTTAACGGCCATCAGGGGGCAACTTCACTGGTTTGAAAAAGAAGTCAGATTGTATTGAAGTGTATGGGAAAATGTTTGTACTTTTCCCTTGATTTGTTAGCTCAGTAAACATTTTCTGATTGAGTTTATGGTCTGAAAATCAGTTTCTATAGAACCTAGACCTGATTTAGAATCAGACTGAATGGGCCTTTAAACCTAAGGGGATGAGGGTGAAAATTTGTGCTCACCACCCCACTCTGACAGAAACACATCCTGCATATTTGTGTCTAACTTCCTTCATCCGTAACCTTCTGATTTTGAGAAGACGAAGTCGTTAATTTAACAGCTTCTCTTCCCTTCTTTGGCCTAAAAGGACAGAGAGGATCAGATAAGGAAGCTTTGCTTCTTTTTTGAGAACAATCTGCAGAAGCCTGAGATGAATAAATACCCTCGTGAAGAACAGACAGACGGGAGAATGTCTGATTTGAACATGTGGAGGATGTGTGCAGTTGGTCAGAGCAGACCTACAGGTCAGACAGTTGGTCTTTTCATCTTCATGCCGCTGCCAATTACCTTTAAACACAGCTCTCCTCTCTTGCTCTTGATCTTTTCTTTATTAAGAGCTGGGCTCTGCCTTCACCACATAAAGCCCACTTTCCTAAAAGCCCATTCTATTCTTCATGAAAGTCCCAATCTTTCCCAACACGGAGCTTGTCGAACCCTGAACATTTCATCTGCAGTGTGTTCTTAGAGTGAGCTTGAAGCAGGTGAATTTAAATCGAGCTTTTGATTTCATTACTTGCTGTTGAAGAGGAAAGCTCCCCATCGTGGTGTCTTATCCTGTTTCATCTGAGCCAACTTTCACTCTGTTCTTCAGCTGGAAACGAGTCTGACAGTTCATAAAGAATCCGTCCAAACAGCGTGACTGTCACATGAACAAGTTTAGTTTGTGGTCAAAAAATGACAAGTGGAAGGAAATCGGCTTTTCAGAGAAATCACGTTCACCATCAGCTGATCAGCCTGTCCAACGTCTCAGCTGATCAGCTGAGTTTAAAACTAGAGGTTTCCTCCTGAATGCTGCTGAGTCCGAGTCCTTTGGGAGGTCAGTTGTCGAGGATGCAGTGATTGGTTGATGAAACACCGGCCTGTAGAGGACCAGTTCTTTTTCCCCCAAATTCTCCAAAATGGAATTTTAACAGTTTTTTACAGTCAAATCATGCATGAAATTCAAGTGTAGAAGATGGATGAATGTGCTTTATTTAGTCTCCCACTCACATCTTGGCCTGTATTTACATGAACATGTTTTTGGCTTTGAAATATTTCCAGCGTGAATGTGTTGAAGATACAGTCTCAGCATCACGAACACGGCGACAGCTGGATTGGATGAGAGGCACTGAAATCCAAACAAATCAAAGCTCCAGTGTGTTTCTGTTAAAGCCCGGCAGCCTCCAGTGATGAACTGCTGTAAGTCCACCGCTCACTTAGCATTTCTGCACAAACGCTAAAATGGGTTATTTTCAGCCGCAGCAGATGCTGCACAGAGCTGAGACATGTCAGTATTGTTATCCTGCCAATATATAATGTATAATTATCAACAGTGGGTTCCCTGCCTGCCGTCCCCTCGGAGGACAACACACTGTTTGGGTGACAGCTAAACGGCAACAATGAGATGCCTGCTTCTTTCAAATCCCCGTGTGTGTGTGTGTGTGTGTGTGTGTGTGTGTGTGTGTGTGTGTGTGTGTGTGTGTGTGTGTGTGTGTGTGTGTGTGTGTGTGTGTGTGTGTGTGTGTGTGTGTGTGTGTGTGTGTGTGTGTGTGTGTAGCACATTTTCTATTTCTACTCAATTTGTCTCCAACGTCTCTTGAGCATATGTTTACTGTGTCGCAGCCAGGATTCACACTCCTACACACTTCCTCTCTCTCTCTCACTCACACACACACACTTCCGTTAACAGGTGTACAGGTGGTCAGAAACATTGACCCTTTCTTTGACTGAGTCGCTGCTGCAGCTTCACATTTTCAGGATGGAAACATCAACATTACCAACACCTTGTCTATCCTGATCAGGGTTCAGGGAGAATGTGTGTTTCCTGCACTGAGGCAGAAACTCACTGGGTTGTTTTGAGGGGTTTGATTTGATATCGCCGTGCCGACACATCGTTAGTGATCCAGCTTTAATTACAGACTCCATGTCTAACTTAGCGAGCTGTGACCTGGGGTCTCCCATCACTGCTCATAGACCTGGGAAGGGACGCCATAATCATTCATCTTATCTGCTGACCATCAGCGGGCGACTCCACTGTTTGTGAGAAGACAGATAGTGTTGAAGTCTATGGGAAAATGTCCCTCCTCCTCCCTGATGAGTTTCTGGTCTCAGTCTGAAATACAACATGATGTTCATTTAGAGGGAAAGGGGAGGGGTTAGGGGCGGGGCTACTGTGTGACTGACAGACTGTACAGATCCAGCCAAAAGTCAACACACAGTGACATCAGCCATCGATTTGTGAGCTGCCTTCGGTTTGTTATCTGTTCGTTGGCCATCTGTCCAAAATAAGTGAGATGTATATATATGATAACATACACACACACACACACACACACACAGTGTCTTTGTCCAGTTCAACGACAACAACAACGATGTATGTGAACTGTGTATTTTGCAGACTCAACATATTTGTGTCCCTGAAGCTGGATCTGACAGACCAGCAGAGAAAAACTGAGCTTTGAGCTGTCTTTGTTCAGGCTCTGCAGAGGGTGATTGATTCTGGACACCCCCACCAGCACACACAGACACACACACTGTGTATCGATGCCACACTCAGCCTCCTGTTGTTCATAAAGACGCTTTGAGCAATCAGACCTGTCGGGACCAGAGTTTGTCTTTCAGAAAAAATCCACCACACAAATATTTTTAAGAAAGTTGTCTGTCGATTGATCCATTGATCAGTTTATTGATTTGTCGATTTCATGTCAGTCACTTAATCAGTTAACATGTTATCAGTGACAGAAACAGGGACTCAGTCCTTAACTCACCTCATAGATTGTGTGTCTGTGTGTGTCACAGGGAAACTGTGTTGAGCCTTCTGGTGTCAGATCTGCAGCCACTGCACTTTTCACCTCCAACCATAAAACTTCTCTCCTTCACCACGTCAGACATTCTTCCTCCTCCTCCTCTTCTTCTTCCTCCTCCTCCCACTCCTCTTCCTCTTCCTCCTCCTCTTCTTCTTCCTCCCCTTCCTCCTCTTCCTCCTCCTCCTCCCCCTCTTCTTCTTCCTCCTCCTCCTCCTCCCCCTCTTCTTCTTCCTCCTCCTCCTCCCTCCCCCTCTTCTTCTTCCTCCTCCTCCTCCTCCTCCTCTTCCTCCTCCTCCTCCTCTTCCTCTTCTTCTTCCTCCTCCTCCTCCTCCTCCTCTTCCTCTTCCTCCTCTTCCTCCCTCTCTTCTTCTTCCTCCTCTTCCTTCTCTTTCTCCTCCTCTTCCTCCTCCTCCTCCCCCTCTTCTTCTTCCTCCTCCTCTTCCATCTCTCCTATTTCTCCTCTCCTTTCCTCCTTTCCTTTGTTTCTCGGCCCCAGTCCGCTCCTCTCCATGTTCCATTCCTTTTTTTTTTTTTTTGGTCATATTTGTTTTCTCCTCCTCCTTATTTCCTCTCATATAATCTTGTCTCCTCCGCTCCTCTCCTTGTCTCCTCTTCCCTTGTTTTATTGCCATCTGCCTGTGCATATTTGATCTAATGCTGCTCATCAAAAATCCGCCTGCAGAACATCCAGCTTTGACTTTATTATGGAGGGAGGAGGAGGAGGAGAAATGAGAGGTGGTAGGAAACAGTCGCTGATTAATTCTCTGGCTATCAGATAATTGATTAACTCTGACAGATCAGTTGAAATAAAAAATCTGTGATCAGAGGGGAGTGAGAGGTTCTTCAACAGCACTTTATTGAAGGTAGTTAGAGTGCAGGAGGAGAGGAAATAACAAGACAAGGAAACGAGCTGAGAGGGACTGATGAAGATGATGGAGAGGAGGATGAGGTAGAAACGTTTGAGTCGAGGTCTTAAAGGGGAGGACACTGAGTTCATGGCTGTAGAGAGGAGGAGGAGGAGACGGGGGAACGAGATGGATGTGGGGTCATTCCAGGACACCCTGTTTTAAATAAACGCCACAGTATCGGCCAATCAGTTTGACTACAGCTATCATAAATCCTGCTGCAGTAACATGACACGCACGCACACACACACACACACACACGCACACACACACACACACACACACACACACACACACACACACACACACACACACACACACACTCACTCTCACTCTCTCTCTCACTCTCTCTCTGCAGCTGTCCTGCTTTATGACTGAATACACACATTCAGCTCCTAAAAACGTGTTTCCATCGACTCCTTGTGTATAGAGAAAAGAAGAAAGATGAAACCAGAGACATTTGAGAAACAATTTTGCGTTCTGTTTGTTGTATCATCTGTTCAGAGGCCAAATTATTCTATTTACTAATTAAAACAGGTAAAACTCGTCTATTTATTCAGGTCAGGAAATATGTAGAGAAAAGTCCCTGGATAAAAATAAAAGTTCTAAATTCAAAAATAGAGATCTTCAGATAAAGATCTACTGATGTATATGTTTTCATTTCTTTGTATATTTCCAGATTTATTACCAAATGTATTTGTTTATCTTTGGACTCCTTGGATTTGATTCAGTTGGACAACAGGAGACGTCCAGAGTTTTTCTGCTCATTCATTAAAGCTGTAGCCCGCAGGAAGTTGCAGGAAGTTGTGTAACTGTCCTTGTTGGGGAGCGAACAGCGTCGTGAACAGGAAGAGCAACAGGAAGTGGTCATCGTGCCAGAGAGGGACTCCCTCTGATGGGAGGGGGCGAGCGGCAGTGACACTCATGCAGAGAGAGAGAGACACCACCTGCTCCTCTGATGTGTGTGGTCGTCATAAAGTCGTGATGGCTGCGGCGTGCGTTCTCTATGGGAACCACGATGGGCTGAAAATAGCTTCCTGTTTCTCTGTTTGAGCTGTGACACCAGGATGGGTTTCCTGATGGATCATTGGAAATCCAGACTCGGTGTGTTTCCTGTTTGGATCCGCCCCGTCTCCTTGAAAGGACTAACGTGGGCCCACAGGTGCAGCGACACCACCGAGGGTTGTGTGTTTGTTGTGTTTGGCTCGTGGAGTGTGTGGGTGTCTCCACCTGCTATTCTGGTTTGCACAAGAGTCTGCGCCAAGTACAAAAGGGGCCGTGTGGCAGAAGGAGGACGGGGTGATTAACTAACTCATCGCTCTGAAGCAGCCGAGCTGGTTGTGGTGATGAGAGAATAAGCACAGGTGATCGTCCACCTGTCCTCAGTGGTGTGGACCAATCAGCTGCTGCCAGCCACGGCCTGTCCTACGTTCCAAAATGGCAGCAAAGCTGCTGTAGCATCTGTGCAATCAGCGCTACACTGATTGGAGGAGGAGCAGAGAGCGACGCTTTGTCCAATCAGCAGCTTCCAATCAAGGCAATGTGGCAAACAGGCTAATTACACCGAAGCATGACAAAGATCAGCAGATCAACAGCCAGTCGGAGCGCTGCAGGACATCCTGTCAGGGAGGTGGAGGTGGAGGTGACCAGTGAGGAGATGGAGATCATCTTTCTCAGGTGGTTGCCTGAGTATGATCCTGTTAAGGAGGTGACATGTCCTGTAAAGGTTACCATCATGCTCGGGGAGTTGCAGGTCATGTTTGGTTGCGTCCCGTCCAGGTTATTTCCCTTTCAATAGGCTCATGCACTGAAGGTATCGCAATTAAAGTAGAAACAAGAAGTTTTAAAGCTCAGTCTCTGGTCCTCAGTCTCTGCAGCTATCTTGACACACACACACACACACACACACACACACACACACACTCTTTCCATATATACTCTATATGCAGTATCTCTCTATAGGCCTATCGCTGTCTCCCTCTCTCTGCAGTGTGTAATTTATCACCTCTCTCTATCAGCGTGTCAGTTTTTAGAGGCTGAATGAATCCCCCTGCACTAAAACTCCTGCTGGAAGCTGTGTGTGTGTTTCTTTAAAAGACCTTATATCTCTGTGGAGTTGTGTAGTTGTCTTAGTTCCACATCCTTCAAAGGACCTGGTCTACATAGGTTCGGGTATCACCATCATTCATGCCATAAAGCGTGACTCCTGCTGCCTAGCAACCTTGCAAACACAGTTGTACCTTTAGCTGAAACACTGACCCTGAACAGCGTGGTCCTCAGGCGTTCTGTTGGTGTTTTATGTGTATTTATGACTGGCACAATGAATCTTGGGATAGCTTGGACCTTGGAGGCTCCACCTGTTGGAGACTTTGTTTCCCAGGAAAACAAAAACATTGTTAAGTAAATTTTTTACAAGCTGTGTGTGTGTGTGTGTGTGTTTTTGGACGAGGGGCCGCAGCTCATCCTTGGCAGCATCTCTGTTTGCACCTTTATTCTGCTGGCAGCATCAGAAGTCATCATCACAGCTTCTCTGTTGGCTGCTGCCATGCTGGTTAGTCAGAACGCCTTGGCAGCAAACGAAGGGATTTTCTCAGCAACTTTCACACATGATGAATCATGTTTCTCTTCCTCCGGAGCATCACTGCACATTTTCTGTCTCTGCCTCACACTCATCTCTCATACCTGGATCTGCATTAGTTCTTATTCATTCTCTATTAATGTGGCAAGATAGAGATGATTGATTCGAGATTCGAGGTGTGAGCAGTTGAGGTTAAGACTGAATGTTCCCAGAGAATACTACAGACGATGACCTTTCCTGACGGAGCAGATAAATAATAACCTGAACTTAAGAGTTACTGCCAGTGTTGTTTATTAACATTGAGGCCTTTCTGTTTTTCATCTTTAAAAAAGTCTCCTCATATTCAGACTCACCTGATTCTTTCTGACTGACTGAATGCAGAAAGTTCCTCTTATGTGTTTGGGTCGTTCCAGAGCTGATGTTCTGCTCATTCTTTGGAGCAGTAATGATGAAAAATCTGCTCCAAAGCCTCTAATGCGCAAAATATCTTCATCCACTGGAGCCAAGAGGAGCATCCCATGTAGAGACATGACTGTTGATGAAGAAAACCTTTATTATGGTTGTTATTATCGTTACAGTCTCAGTTTCTCTCTCCATCTCCTTTTTAGTTCATTACTAACTGTGTGTGTGTGTGTGTGTGTGTGTGTGTGTGTTGGGTGCCGGGTGCTGTGGGAACAGACATATTGTGATGGTCACATTAAAAAAATGAGCTAATAGATTAAGTGATCTTTTGAAATGTCCAAAAACTCCTTTTCCTCGTTGATTGGACAGATCCCAGCCAGAAAACTGGTGGAAGAGGATTAAGCAGTCTAAGAGTGTCTGGGTAAGATGGAGCAGGACAGTGACATCATCCTGAGTTGCCTTTGAAGACAAAACTCTCGGTTTTCCGGTCGACCTTTGTTCCAACGCTCACCTCGGCCCACGAGCTTTAGGAAGTGACCGAAAGAACAAAATCACGTACGCAAGTGGCCAAAATGCTTTTTCTCTGCTGGGGGGCTGGACTGAGCCTGAGGCACAGGGAGAGGAGCTTTTACTATTTCATCTCAAAGTGAAGCCTCGGCGTGTTTTCCTTCTACGCCTCACTGGAGACGAGATGACCTTGAAACGCACTTTTCCCCTGGTGTGTGTGTGTGTGTGTTTGTGTGTTTGTGTTTGTGTGTTTGTGTGTGTGTGTGTGTGTGTGTGTGTGTGACCTCAGCACTGCCCCATCCAGTGGAGGATAATATGACACTCACAGCAAAGCTGAGGTGAAAGCTTGGATTTAGGAACAATAATCCATTTTGCTGCAATGCCACTGCAATGCAACACCCTTTGTCTTGTTCGGGGTGGCTCCCTGTTTGTGTGATTGTGTGTCTGTGTGTGTGCGAATGGACAAATATTTGACAGGGACAGACTGTGCTGTCTTCTGTCAAAGGGTGAATGATGGACAGAACTGAAAGGACGAACAGAAACAGGAAGCAGCTGACTCTCATTTCAACCTTTGCTGTTTTTGTGCGTTAGTGTCATTATAATTGATATAAATAAATTGTGTGTGTTTTGGGGCTGGTGGCAGCTCTGGGTTTCACCTCACCTGACCTCCAAGAAGAAGCCGTCCTGGGATTTTTAATGAGTGGATCTGATTCCCGTCCTCCTCGTGAAATGATGAATTTGATGCCTGAACAATGAGCACTCAGACCGGCCTGTGCTCAGCACCGGCCCACATCCGAGTCAGAGAGCAGCATTTTGCAGCCAAAGAGCCGGAATCTCCCTCAGGAGGTGGAGGAGACCAAACACAGAGATGAAAACATGACCCACGTACTAATTCTGTCTCTGAAGGATCCACATGGATGAAGGAACACTTCCTGGTCTTCCTGGCCCATCAGTCCCTTCGCCACCACATCAATATCCAAATCGTATTTAACCCTACTGAGCCCACAGAGCCGTTTTAAATAATAAAAAAAAAAAAAAAACATCATTATCAGGAAAAACACAAAACCAGAGAAGGAGAATTTAAAGCTGAGGAAGTGAATGGTTTTAAAATTGCAGTCATATCTTTTTCAGTTTTATTCCTCATGATTGTTTTTATTTCTAACTTTATTTTTACAGATTTTTCTTTTTTCTCTTTTCAGCTCCATGGACCAATCGTCATGAGGCTGAGCACCACCCCCCTCTTCCTGCTCCGCCCCCTCCTACAGTCCCACCCCATCCCACTCCTCCATCACCACTGTCTATCAGCGCTCCCAGCCAATGGCGGTGCAGCGCCACACAGGCGGCTCAGCAGCACAGAAAGCTCTACTGCTCAGCCTGTGATTGGTCAGGACTCGGTGGAGGTGTTGGGCCAGTCCTTCCCCCGTGACGACTTCACCAACGTGACGCCAAAGATCTTGGCCAAGGTCGGTTGCAACCTCCACAACCAACCACATCATCCGCTGTGGCTGATTAAGGAGCGAATCAAAGCTCACTTCTACAGGTACAGTCCAGTTTCTGACTGTTAGCAGCACACAATATTTATCTTCTCTGTGCAATGAATCCTGTGATATGCTGGGCCACAAAGGACCTACTTGTTAGGGCCAGCCATGACATCACCCATTGGTTTGTGACCGCCAGAAGCTTGTTTGGATTTTGTTTTGTTTAACCGACAGACACAAAGAACAGAAATTTAACGGGAGAACACTGACCCCGTGTCATTATTCAGTTTTCAGGTGAACGTTACCTGGTTTTATTCTGGTCTTGGGTTGAGACACATGGATATACCTAAAAAAGGCTCGTTTGAAAATTACCCAGCAGCCCTCTGGTGTCCTGAGAGTCTGCTGTCCCGCTGCTATCAGAGCATACAAGCTTTTCTAAAGAGTAGAGTTCACGACCTGTGAAATGGCAGAGTCATAAACTACTGTCAGACAACACACACTCTGACTGCCTAATGACTTATTAATGCAGCATTAATGCTCACTGTGTGTGTGTGTGTGTTTTATAGCGTGTGTGGGTATAACCAGCAGAGTAATGATATTTCACTGTGTACAGTGCAGCAAACTTTTACACCCAACTGTCCCTGAAGACACATGGAGCTGGAGAGACTCAGTCAGCAGTTTGTGTTGTTAAAATACACAAACTTCACACACACACAACATGCTCATTTAAAGAACAAACCAGTGGAGGATTAGAGGAAGGAGTCAGGAAGATCTGTCCTCTGGGAACCATGAACGTCTGATGATAACATCTCCACCCAACATTTGTCGGGACAGTCAGTCTCTGATCCGTGCTCAGAGCGACACACAACCGCAACACAACCTGAGAGGAGCTGAGTCCTGGTTCGGATCAGGTCCTCTTCGTATGATTGACAGACCGTGCCATCCAATCAGGATAAAGTACAGAGCAGCACTGATCCACCTTCTCCTCCAAATGTGATTTTTACTGCTTTCAAAAAACAAGATGGCCGACAGACTAATTACAAACTGGAGGCTTCACGATGGCGGCTCACAAACCTACAGGTGATGTCACAATGGCGCCAGTTGCAGACAACAAAAGAAACATCACGCCATTTTGTATCAAATGAACAACTCACCAACGCTTCATCATCTCTACAGCGGGGCATTATGGGTAATGGTATGGTCACAGCTGTGTGGTTTCTGTTGTTTTTCTCACCTTCTCTCTTCAACCCTCCTCAGCTCTTACATCGGTCGCTGGGGCAACCCGCTCTTCTCTGTCCATGACAACCTGAGCCCCGTGGTTACCGTGGAGCAGAACTTTGACAGGTGATTGGTTGATTGATGTCCTGAGTGTCCAGGGACACTGATGGAGTAAATGCAGTCAGAAAAAATCCATTTCATCCCTGGAACTGATTCGCTGTGTGGTTTGATTGACAGCTTGCTGATCCCGCCCGACCACCCCAGCAGGAAACGAGGGGACAACTACTACCTGAACAGGTGTGTGACGCCGCTCGCCAAAGAAATGGGCCGTTGATCAGATTCAGGTCCTGAAAGGAGTCCAGAGGCCAGCAGCTGTCACATTTTGTGTGTATCTTTGTCTGTCTTTTGAGCAGAAAGATGATGCTCCGCGCTCACACCTCCGCCCATCAGAGGGAGCTGGTGAGGTCAGGTCTGGATGCGTTCCTATTGGCCGGAGATGTGTACCGACGAGATGAGATCGATGCCAGTCACTACCCCGTGTTCCACCAAATCGAGGGCGTGCGGCTCTTCTCCAACCACGAGGTGTGTTACAGATGTTAGTGTTATCAGTAGTGCTACAGATATGTTATAGCCGTGTTACAGCTGTTGTGCGTCTCCAGCTGTTCTCCCAGGTGCAGAATGGCGAGGAGCTGTCCCTGTTTGAGTCGGGGAGCAGGAGGACGCCTCAGAAACAGGAGACTCACACTCTGGAGGCCGTGAAGCTGCTGGAGTTCAACCTGAAACAGACACTGACGCGACTCATCACCCACCTGTTCGGAGCAGGTAAGACACCGACTGTCAGGAGGACGAGTGACAGCACATCATGTCACTCAACTCTGTCTCGCTCGCCTCCTCTTCCTCAGATGTGGAGGTCCGGTGGGTCGACTGTTACTTCCCCTTCACTCATCCTTCCTTTGAGATGGAGGTGCGTTTCCAGGGCGACTGGATGGAGGTGCTGGGCTGTGGAGTGATGGAGCAGGAGCTGCTGAACTCAGGTCAGAACACACACACAGCCGTGTCACATGCCCGTCATTACCTCAGAGTCTGTGCTGGACTCGGAGTCCTGGTTTTGGTCTGTGACATCAGGTGTTTAAACAGGCGTCCCGTCACACGTCAGACTAAAACATCAGGTCTGGCTGAAGAAGACGTGTGTGTCTCTGTGTGTTATTTAAACAGCTGGTCACACACACTAAAGACAATATGAACAAACATTTGAAATATTTGTCCCTCTCTCACTCTGTCTGTCAGTGTCTCTCGCCCCTCTGTCTCTCCTGTCAGTCTAACTGGTTAACTTGCTGCTCTGCCCTTGAACAAAGCCGAAGCGCTGCGCTCCACTTCTCCACTGCTTGTTCTAATCAATAATACATCTTTAAAACACAAAGTGTGTGTGTGTGTGTGTGTGTGTGTGTGTGTGTGTGTGTGTGTGTACAAAGGGTAGTTAAGAAAATGGCTGCTGGCGTTGACACGCTTGTGTTCAGTGTGGAGGAGGATTGTGTGTGTGTGTCCTTCATATACACATAAATATGTCATTGACCTCAGTGTTACTCTGACAACAGGCAACACAAAGAGCTACACACTCACTGTACCCTCACGATAAACTGTGTGTCTGTGCACAGGTTTGTGTGTAACCTCAAAGTTTGGTCACTGTGGTCCCCTCAGTTCCTTCTCCTCTTCCTCCCTAAATGTCACGATGAGAACGTCATCAGTTTCTCATCATCTTGATGTGGAACATTTGAATTATTATTAGTGACATCAGTTCAGTCCTGTGGTGTGTTTGATTAAAAGCTCTTGATGAGCCAAGGTGGGCGGAGTCAGCGGTAAATGGCTGAAGTTCCCTGAGGTGTCTCATCCTTCTGGACCGGGTCAGGAGGTCCGGCTCCAGGTCCCGCTGTGGTCAGCTTCCTCTAGAATTCAGGTGTTTCACCTCTGGAGGCAGCAGACGATGATGTCACTGTCACTAACCCTTGTGCTGTAGTTCCCCACCCTGACAGAGGAGGGAGCTGCAGATCAGAGGAGCCTCTGTGTGTGTGTGTGTGTGTGTGTGTGTGGAAGTCGACACACACAAACTGAGTCTTCTGATGTCAGGTTGTGTGTCTGTTACAGAAATAACAAAACTTTTAACAACTTGTACGTTGAAAGCCTTTTTTTTCCTTCAGTGAAATCTGAACACATGATGTCGCTCTGTACTTCATTCATACGAGACTCCACTGTGTGTGTGTGTGTGTGTGTGTGTGTGTGTGTGTCTGTATGAGTGTGTGGAGCCTTACACTGAGTTAAAGTCATGCTGTTGGCAGTTAGCAGGCATGTAAAGTAAGTGTGTGTGTGTGTGTGTGTGTGTGTGTGTGTGTGTGTGTGTGTGTGTGTGTGAGAGAGTGAGTGAGAGAGAGCATTAGCAATAACTCTCTGCCCTTGGCACTGCAGCACTGCTCTTGACATTCACACTTTGGAGACACACACACATCACACAAACACACATCTATGTGTATGAACACACACACACAGCTGGAGACACACATGCTCTTTTTTCCATAATTTGCTCACTCTCCTTACTGCTGGAGTCAAGTTTGTACACACACACACACGTCTTCATTCTCACTCTCAACTCTCTCCTCCTCCCCTACATATCCACTGCGGCAGTGTGGCTCTGTTGCCTTGGAAACCACTCATTCAACCACCCCCACCCCCCCACCCATTCCCTCCTCCATCTCTCTCACACACACACACACACACACACTTTTCTCTGGATTGCTGAGAGTGAGAGACAATGAGGAAGAGCAGCGGAGGAAAAGGATGGGGGGGGGGGGTTGTGAGATGAAGGAGACTTGGGAGGGAGGGAGGGAGGGAGGGAGGAAGGAAGGAAGGAAGGAAGGAGAGGGATAAAGGGAGCATGAGTAACAGGAGGGGAGGATTGAGGGAAGACTAAATGAGTGGCGGGACCTCGTCTCCACGAGGAGGCGGCAACAGGGGACACCAGTTGGTGTGTGTGTGTGTGTGTGTGTGTGTGTGTGTGTGTGTGTGTGTGTGTGTGTTATTTAATGGTGTGGAAGCTCGGCAGCCATATGTGTAGCCTGAGGCCCAACGTGATGAGGGAGGGAGTTAATGAGAGATGTTGGAGAAGGAGGGAGGGAACGAGGGAACAGGGGAGCATCAATCTGGGACAAGTGGAGGGAAAAAGAGATGTAGAAGGAAAGGAGGAAGAAGGGAGTAGGAGAGGAAACAAGGGAACAGAAGAGCATCAAACAGCAGGGAGAGGAAGAAGGATGCTAGGGTAGAAGGGAAGGAAACAAGGGAGGAAGGAGGGGAGGAGAAATAAAAGGAAAGGAAGAAGGGAACGAAAACTGTGATGGGCGATCGAGACGACAAAATGAGTTTTTAATGGAGACGGAGGGAGGAGAGAGAGAGGTGTCTTCATTATGGGGGGGCAGTGTGTGTTTGTTCTGTTTAGATGTGTGTGATTTTCTTTTTTTTTGTGTGTTTAGAAAGTATGTAAAAGCGTGTAATTGTGTTTCTGTGGTATGCGTGTTTTGTGTGCTCACACATTTTATTTCCTCGTAGTGTGTATTTCTGTATGCCTTTGTGCCTGTGAGTTTTTTTTTGTTTTGTTTTGTTTTTTTTGTGTGTTTATGTTTGGTGTGAAGTTTCGTGTCCTGAAATGTCTGTTTCTGTGTTTGCATCTGTGTGTTTGTGTAAATTTTCCTAATAGCTTTTTTGTGCAGTTGTTCTGTGTGTCTTTGTAACTTGGTGCATAGTTTCCTGATATTTGTGATTGTGTGTGTGTCTGGGTTTTATGTGTGTTTAATTTTATGTGTATTTGTAGTTTTAGCTCTTGATGAGAG
The DNA here is from genome assembly GCF_900963305.1 of Echeneis naucrates. Lineage (NCBI taxonomy): Eukaryota > Metazoa > Chordata > Actinopteri > Carangiformes > Echeneidae > Echeneis > Echeneis naucrates. Next base: position 549,132 of record NC_042530.1, on the reverse strand, counting down.
CGACATATTTGTGTCTTTGTGCGATGTTGTGGGTATTTTCTCTATATCTTTTATATATTGTCTTTATGTGTGATTGTGTGTGTCTGTAATTTCATCGGTATGTCTCATTCATGCACAGTGCGTTTTTGTGTTTGTATGACCTTTTGTCACCTCAAGAGTTTTTTTTTGTTTAGTTTGTGTACGTCTGTGTGTATTAGTAGCTACCTGTGAGTGTATGTGTTACTGTGTGTTTCTGCAGTTGTTTTTCTCTTGGTGGTACTTCTTTTGTGTCAATCTGACATTGTACTTATGTGTTTTTGTGTGTGATTGTGTGTCTGCCATAACAAGAGTATGTGTCAATTTCATGCACTTTTGTGCGTCTTTGTGACTTTAAGTTCTCTCTGGTGTCTATTTCAATTTTTTCATTTTTTTTGGTGTGTTCTGTCTTTGTGACTGTGTGTCTATATTTTCTACAAGTGTGCAGTTGTGTGTCTGTCTTCATTGTCTTTTCATATGTTTTTGTGCTTCATTCTGTGTGTGTGTGTGTGTGTGTGTGTGTGTGTGTGTGTGTGTGTGTGTGTGTGTGTGTGTGTGTGTATGTGTGTGTGTGTGTGTCTCCCAGGGGTTGTCCCTCCAGTGTCGGCGGCAGCAGCATATGGGACTTGGCGCTAATGACCACACCTCCACGCCAAAACCTGATTTACACACACACACCCCCCATGGGACAGGACTGTGTGTGTGTGTGTGTGTGTGTGTGTGTGTGTGTGTGTGTGTGTGTGTGTGTGTGTGTGTGTGGATGAGGGTGGAAGCTGAAATCTGATTAAAGTCGTGTTGACAACAATTAACAGCCTTTCAAGCTGCCCTGAGGGACTGACTGAGTGTGTGTGTGTGTGTGTGTGTGTGTGTGTGTGTGTGTGGTTCAGGTGGCAGCCTTCGGTCTTAATCCTCCTCCTCTGAATAAATCATGTGACCCCTCCTCCTCCATCCATCTCTCATTAACTCTCGTCTGTCACCTCTGCAGGGCGTTGTTCCCTCCTTTTTCCCTCCTTTCTTATTTTGATGAATCTGCAGTTTAATCTATTTCCCTCCTTCATTCCTTCCTTCCTTCCTTCCTTCCTCTGTCCTCCTTTCCTTTATTCTGGATCCCTCCGCCCTCAGAGGAAGTGATGGATGATCAGAAGCGTGGCGACCCGTCTCAATGATTGCGTTTTGAGGCTTGTAAAGTCCCGCCTCCTCCTGACCTCTGACCTCCCCCATGTTGACTGACGGCTCCTTTCATCCCTCCATCTTTCCTCTTTCTGTCTTTATTCCTCTAAATCTGAATGACCCCCCCCCCCCCCCCCCCCCCCCCCCCCCGGCTCCCAGTGAGGGTAATAACTGGTGGACAGCTGGTGCACACACACACACACACACACACACACACACCATCCACATCAACATGAACAATGAGAAAACTGAAACTAAGAAGAAATAAAACACAACAGCTCCCTCCTGCCTTTTCCTGCCCAAAGTTACACAAAGACACACACACACACTGCCGTTTACCCCAGTGTGTGTGTTTGTGTGTGTGTCTGTGTCTCTGGAGTTTGCGAAGGGCAGAACAAACATTTGTTTGTGCAGCGATCCATCTCAGCCCAGCCTGCTTCCTCCATAACAAACAGTCTGAGGGGGTGTGTCTGTGTGTGTCTGTGTGTGTCTGTGTGTGACGAACAGAGGGTATGTGATGGAGCGCGAGAGAGGTTTGCTCCACCTGACGTTGCAGTGTGTCAACAGTGGTGATTGTGTGTTGTTGTGTGTTGCTCTGACCCTTGGTGTCTCTGAAACATGGACACAGTGTAGACACACTAACAGTTGCATGCACAACGAGACCTGACAGCACCAATGACACAGACACACTACTGACACAGTCGGCAACAGGTCAACAACAACAACAACAACAACAGAAACACAAGGAAAACAAACAGTCATGCAGGTCCAACAACGGTGAACACAAACATGCAGAGACACACATAAACACACACTGCACTGGTGTCAGTTTGGACTCTGAAGTGGACGTTCGGAGAAACACAATGTTGTTGTGTCGTTTAACTGCTCATGAACATAAACACACAACTGAACCAACAACCTGCGCGTGCGTTTGTTTGTTTTATTGAATTTTACGTCCTGGTCCCTGATGAGCATTCGCCTCGTTATGAGGCGGAGGCTCTGATTGGTTCTTCTGCTGCACATGATCAGAGTCCTTCATGTGGTGGAGTCGAACCCTCAGCGTCCGTCTGAAAGTGTTGGAGGACGTTTTCAAACTTTTAAACAGTAAAAGCATGGGGAGTGTGTTTTCAAAGTAAAAGCCATGAGTAGTTTTATTTCTCAGTAAAAACCCTGAATTTTCCCCCATTAGGCCTTAAAACCAGTTCCAGTTCTTCAGGTTCCTTCAGCATGTTGGAGAACCTGACATGACGATGATGATGATGATGGGACCCGGTCTCTGTGGGGTCCAGGGTCCTGGACCAAAACCAGGAAAAAAACAAAAACAAATGAGTTGTGATGTTGTCCAGAATGTTTCAAACGGTCATCAATAGTCGAACGGATGTTGCTCCTGTTGTGTTACTGTGTGACATGTGTGTGTGTGTAGCTGCAGTGTGTTTCTTGTGCTCGTCCACAACAACAACAGGAGTATTTTCCGCTCTGACTGTTAAATATTGAAGTGGTGTGAGTCGGCCTCGCTTCTGCAACCAAAAATACTCTGCAGATAAAAATAGATCACGTTTCAGAAGCGATCGGTCCGCTGAAGTGTTTTGAAGTCACATCTCAGAACCGGCCCAGCTGTCAGCTGACCCCCATCAGTCAGTCACAGCCAAAGTTGGGGTCTCTTATTTTGAAAATCCTCCCTGGAGCTGGATTCTGTACTTTTCTTTATATTAGCCCAGGAAGTGTTTTGGTCAACCCACAACAACTGTCTCTGTGAAGATGTCACGGACTCATGATGTCCTGAGAATGAGGCCACGCCCCCTCTGTGATGTAATCTCGAATCTGAGAGGAACAGCGCTCAGATTCCTCCACTCTCATTCAGACCTTGAATGTTTCAGAAGATCTGATCTAAATGTCACAAAAGGTGACGCCGACTTGATGACGAAGATCAGGCTTTCCTCTTCCAGGGTGTTTTCTGATTTCTGAATCCTGAACAGCGTTTTGTTGCTCTCTGCTCTCCTGCTGAGCCCCCGTTCATCCTGGAGCTTCACAGATCACAGCGAACAAGTCTGCATCAGATCTGCAGAGTCCCTGGATCCGTCTGATGACATCATCAGCGCCACACAAATCTCCAGCAGGCTGCTCTGGCGGTGACTGGGCACACTCTGGATGTTTGTCAGAGCTTTAGTGTCCTAGTGAGCGGCTCTGGGATTTGTCCTGGACTCTGCCACCTTCAGGGACGCTCCTCCGTGTTTGGTCTGGCGCTCGTTGGGTTTGATTAACGCTCCGGGAAAAAAAACAGATCCATAAAACGAACACTGCCTGGGAGAGAAATGGAGACTCACTGAGATGGAACATCAAACCCTCAAACCTCAGAGCTGATGAAGAGTGACGTCATAAGCAACAACGAAGAGCACCAACAGATCTGGATCATCATCTGGACCTGGTTTCAGGCCCGCGCCGTCGGTTTGATTTGTGATGTTGTTCACGCTCATGTCAGTTTGTGATTGGTTGGGACATTCAGCGGCCATTTTTATCTCTGATGACTCAACTTTTGGCAGCAAAGCTCGTGTTGGTTATACAACACACACACACACAGATTGTGTGTAGGCAGCTCTGTCCAGTTGGGATGAATGAATCTTCCTCCACAGCTGGTCTGAGCCCCGCCCACCCTGATGTCATCATAAACACATGATCGTCGTCGTCATCATCACTGTCATACGACTATACATCATCATCCTCGCCACACCTTCATCACCATCGTCATCATCATCACCATCACCATGATGCACTGACACAAGTCAGTGAGTTGACGCGTGTGTGTCTGTCACCATCTGTGCTCTTCATCAGACGCTGTTCCACCTGACTCAGCAGTTAGTGTGTGTGTGTGTGTGTGTGTGTGTCTCATATGACGATAGCCCACTCTGGCTGTGAAAGCTGTGGATGCAACAGCTGTGCATCATCTACCATATAACACACACAGACACACACCTGTTCAAACAGCTCATTTAGTCTTTGGATTTCTTTAAATTAGATTTTTTTCAAACATGTAAAAAACCCCATCCTCCTTTTTTCCACTCTGTATGTCATGTTTATACACACACACAAACACAGACTCACACCAGCTTTTCCCTCCAACTCACTGCAGTGTGTAATAAAGATGGCCGACCAATACAGCGAGGACAATAATTGTTAATGTGTTTGTGTCTTTACTCTGGTGTGTCTTCACTTCACTGCACTGTGTGTGTGTTATTCTGGTTATTTGCCTGCAGAGAGCTGCTAATGAAGACGTAACACACACAGACAGACCCACACTCAGCGTTGGTGTTGTTTAATGAGCCGTGTGTTGTGGAGCATTTGTGGTTTCTCAGACCGACTCTGAGTCTCCACGGTTTGTAATAGATGGTCCACTTCAGCGGCGTTTGATGTCAACCCCAGCACAAGGTGGGCGGGTGGAGATAGTTGGAGAGAGAGAAGGAAAATGAGATGAGTTTGTCTTCAGATAGCAGACCACTACAGTGCTCCTCCTGCTCCTGAATCTGCTTCCTGTTTCCGTCTGCAGCTTTAATTCCACCCCTGATGCTAATGCTACTCCTCCTGTTAGCCTGTGTGCTGATTCCACAGTACGGCTAAGCTACTGCCAGCATCCGTCGCTGCTACTACAACTTCAGTCACAGTCACTGATGTAGCAGCAGCAGCGTTAGAAGAAGCAGTGCACTACTTTGGGACTCAAACAAGTTCAAACTAATTCACTAAACACTTATTCACTCCTACACCTGAAGCAGCTCCTAATGCCTTTACTACTCCGCCTATACTGCTGCTACGTGGCCCACGACACCTACACAGTGAAGCAGGGAGGCAGCTGAAGGAGCTCGGTGACACAGATGGTGAGACAAACAGTCTCTCCTCATTATTTGACTTGATAATCCATCACTTGGCTTTGCCGGATGCAGATCATGTCAATGCCATAGTAACGATGCAGAGCAGCGGGAGTGTGACTCGCTGTTAGTTAAAGGACAAATCCACTCTGAAGCCGCACAAACAGATGTCATCAGAGAAACTACAGTGTGTGTTTTACAGCTAACAGCCTGGAACTACTTATCGGTCAGTGACGAGGAGATTTTCATTAAGGGTTATGCAATTAGGGACTAATTATAAAGTGAATGGAGAAAGTTTGGCTTCTGTTTATGAAGTTGTCCTCTTACTAATTATAAAATGTAACTTCTAAGAAGTAGACACTAGAACTTCTACTAAGACTAAACCTTATCATTAACGTGTCAGCCTTAATTGGACATATCTCGTTATTTAATGGCCCAATACCAAATGATGTTGGTAGATTTGGAATCAGGTCCAGGCTCTCCATTAATCCTGTAAAGGTCTCAGAGGTCTCAGTCTGGATTCAGAAACGTTTTTGCTGAACAAAGCTGTGGCTCTGCTTTGCTATTGAAACAGCTTATTGATGTATATTTTATTGTTGTCAGAGCAGCATCCTGTTCCTGATCTCAGTTTTCCGACCACCTTTAGCTGTGGCGGGTGTTAAACTCCTGCAGCTGCACAGAACATTAGCACCCCTCGCCGTCACCGCGCTCGCTGCCGGCAAAAGGTTAATTTGAAGGCCGAGCTTTGATGTCTGTGTTGCGACTGAGAAAAGCTGCCGTGTTGTCTCTCCGAGTCTCCACAGTGACGGCAGATATACTGAAGTCACAGAGCGGAGAATAATGAGACATACCAGACCCTCAGATACCATAAGATACAATCACTGTATCTGTCCATCTGTCTGTGGGGCTGCGTGCCGGCTGGAGCCTGGCCTTTGAACAGCAGAGTGGGGTCTGTCGTTACTCAACCACAGTCACTATGAGGCGTCACGCTGAAGGTTAAAGACTAAAAATACATCTCAGTACAAGTGTGAGCTCTTTATGAAGCTTCCTACACTTCCTCCCCCTCAGTGAGGAGGGAAGTTGACAGCTCAACTGTGACTTCGTCGTGGTGTTTTGTAGATTTTGTGTAGAAACGTCTGCAGAGGAAGTTTAAGGTGGAAAACATTTGTGTTGTATGTGACTTTAATTATGAATTAAGTTCCTTTAAATGTTTACTGAGCGAATGTGGACTTTCAACAAATTATTCAGAACTTTGTGTCTTTGGATGCGGTTTAATCTGAGAAGATGAAGTCGGAGCTTCTGTTACATACAAATATACTTTATCACGTTTAAATAAAATAAATGTGTAAATGGCACCAGATGGAGGTTTTGTGGCATCCATTACATTTAATTTGATCTTTGGTCTAAAAGACACCAGATGTGCTGATATTTTCCTAAATAGTCACTTCAGTTTGTGTGCTTCCGGTGCTGAGATCGGGAAAAACTTGAGTTGAAGTTGTGACGTTCAGTCTGAACTTGGCGTCCTTGTTTTTCGGGCTGCTGTCAGTCAAGCACTGCTTTCACCCGCTCCCCATGTTCTTCCTCTCAGTTCTGAAGGCCACAGTTTCACAGTTTCAAGGTCGTGTGTGTGCTGTGTAATGAGTGAATTAAAACTTCACCCTGTTTGCCCGGAGCCGTTTGCCTTGCTGTAAGGACGGTTATTAAACCCAGCTGCACCAGTTAAACCATTAACCACCCAGACGGAGTCATTTCACAGGAGCCAAAACGTTTTTATTGAACATTTTCTGTTTTATTGGATGAAGCGAAATGGATTCTGACGTTGAAACTTTATTTTTCAGAACATCTGGCACCTGAATCGGTTTGGTTCTTCTGCCAACTCAGAAGTCTTAATGTGGATGAAACTGTTTGTGTTGGAGGAGAATCAGCCCCGGCTCTCAGAGGTTTAGATGTTATCGCTTCGGCCCGCAGACAGATTCAGTCGGGTCGTCATCAGGAAGCTCAGATCTTTGACTTTTCCTGTGCAGCAGCTGTTTGCCGGCAGCTAATCAGGCATCACCAAACTAAAATAAAAACTATTAGACCAGAGAGCGTTTGAGAGCTGAGGTCTGAGCCAGAGCAGCCGATCTTCTCCAGGTGAAGTAGTTTCACCTTTTCAGCTCCTGTGTTTCACTTTGTAAAGAGTCGAGGAGGAGGACGAAGGCTCCTGCAGCTGTCAGGGCTTGAGGGAGGAACATGTTCAGTGTCAGGACGGGGGGTGAGGGAGGAGAAGGTCATGGATGTAGTTTCTCTGTGACGGGAGCAGAACAATTCACCGACGTGAAGGACAAACCTGAGAGGAGAGAAACCTAATGATGTGTCAGCTCCCACTGTACGACTTCATGTTCCTGCTCCCACTGTGTGTGTGTGTGTGTGGCTCTACTCGTGTGATTGGACAAAGCCACACAAAATTCATAACACACGTCAACAGAACAGTAAATCAGCAAGCAAACACAACAACAAAGTAAACAAGACATAGAAGTAGTAAGCACAACGATGAAGCAGAAAACAAAAAGAACAGTGCGGCAAACAAGCCAAAAAAAAAGTGCTCAGTTAATTTGGTATCGGACTCGTTTCCGTGAGCCTGTCTACAGAAAACAGTCAGGAGCCAAGGAGGGGACAAACAAGTTGTAGTTACAGAACCAGAGGTCAGAGTAGGAGAAGGAAGACGCTGGCACTCTTCTTTGACTCGGTGTCTCACTGGTTCACCTGCTCGGAGGCAGAGGAGCTCTGACACCTGTAATCTGCGTCCAGGAGATTTTTCCTGCTTGTTTCTCAGCAGCTGCAGCGCCGAGTCTGATGGATGAATAAATGATGTGCTGTGAGACTTTCTATTTTTCACACTCGCGTTTTTTTTATTTGGCCTGAATTAATGCATGTTAACAAGCTAAATAACAAGCTTAAGGTAATTAGAGTTTGTTAATCGTCAGCCCGTCTGTGGCGCTCGGGGCTGAAAAGAAGACGGAGAAAGGAGGCGAGAGCGTTTCAGAAACACAGCCGGGGCAGATGGGAGATAACGAGGGGCAGATAAGAGAGATGTTTGAACTGAGCGAAGCATCGTCAGTGATGAAAAGGAAATAAATCCACGAGGCGATCAACACCTTCAACCCGGCCCCAAGCAGCAGCAGGAGTCGTCGTCATGGTAATTGGGCTTGAGGAAGTCCCCTCCCCCCTCCTCACCTCCACCATGATTGGCCAACATCTGTGGCGGCTGCTCATCAGGAGCCGGACTGAGACGCACACTGAGACACATACCAGCTTTTCAAAATAAAACAAAAAAGGTTGACTTACTCACTTTCATCAGCTCCGCCATGATGGACTCCTGATACCCACGCTTACATGACCCAGAGCGTTGGTGGCCATTTTGAACAATCAGCATATCAGCCATATTCACGGACCCATCGTCATGACAACAAGGAAGTTGGCATGTTCTGATAAGGGCCCGATCCCGACTGAATAACTGATGGAGAGTTTCAGTGACTTAAGCAGCAGCTGATTATTCAAAGGAAGAATCGAGTGTGCTGCTACCAGAGCAGCGACTGAATTTCAACGCTGACGTTCTGGAACAAGTGTGAATTCCTGCGTGAGCCGGGAAACTGCAGAGTACAGCAGGAGTCCTTTATCTGAGGCAGCGGGGCGGAACAGAGGCAGGGCGGGGGGCAGGGACTTATTCCACACTGATAAGAAAAACGTCCTGCCGAGGAGCGGAGGAGCGTTCAAGACAAAAAGTGAAACCACAGCAGGAGCGAGAGAGACCACACCACTGTGAAGCCCTTTACAGACCCCGGTCCTCCCCCAGGCCAAGCCAACAACACCACAAACAGCAGGTCCATCACCTGTGGACACCTGTGGACACCTGGTGACATCACAGGTTTTCATCTGTTCCACAGCGTTTTACATTAAAGAGGAGAGCGTCTGGTTGGATCTATTGAACAGTTTAACGGTAATCCTGAGGTTTTCAGGAGCTGTTGGTCTGACCCTCCACCCCTCCGTCGGTTTATCTGGATAAACCGCAGCTGATCTGGTTTTGATCGGCTTCTTATTTCCGTATTTCAGTGAGATGCTGGTTTTATTTATTGACTTGGTAGCAGAGCTCAGTGAGTCCTCGGACAAACAACAGTAATCAAATCTATCTGTAATCTGAAAAAAATGGATAAAATACACAAACGATAGATTCAATCTGTTGGTGGAGCTCAGTTCAGTCTGTAGTCTGTAGACCTGGACCAGGACTGAACCAGCATCTATCTGCTCAGTAATCTGTTTCACAGATTTACATTCATCATTTCCCTCCAATACACCTTAACAGCAGCAGGAGCTGTGAACTGTGTGTGTTTGAGGCGTCTCATCTATCCGACGTCCTGTCCTGATGAGCCTGAGCTTCTCTCTGCAGCACTTTAAAGTCGTTAGAGGACGAGCTCCGTTAGCCAGCGATCAGAGCTATGAATTATTAGTGTGTGTGTGTGTGTGTGTGTGTGCGCAGCGAGACTTGACACAGGCGTGTCAGTCTAATTAACATTTGGTCGTCTTTATTTAGGAACTGCTCTGTCATTATGGAGCGCTCAGGTTCAGTCGCTGTTTGGAATCACCTCGCCGCTCTGCTGGTGATTAATCATGTCTGATGTCATTAAACATCTCACTTCCTGTTATTCTACAGGGAGGAGATGAGAGGAGGTCAGAGAGGTGTTGCTGCAACAGGAGGGGGGCTGATGGTAATGGGCCTAAATGACAAGGAGAGGGCAAACAGAGCGGAGTTATTAACGCACGGGGGGGCAGCTCGTAACAAACCCGGAAGGTGTTGCCTTCAGGTGCGTTCGCTTCAGGTTCAGGTTTTCTGTCCGCAGTCACAGATGGCGGGTCAAAGGTCAGTGTCTCTTTTCTTTACCTCACTCTGAATGAGTGAATCAGCTCTGATCAGGCAGTAATTACAGGCGGATTATGGGGAAATGGCCGCGCTGTGGTGGCGAGCTGGCGGAGCTGCTCTCACGGCTTAGCGTCCTGATCCTCTGTTTAGTGGAGGTTAAGACACATCGCCATCCACACAGCGATAATCAACCGTCCCCGTACACGAGCCCGGATTAGAAAAAGGCTAATGAAAGCAGAGGAGTGGCCTCGGTGGTGGGAGGGGTTAGACAAAGAGAGGACTTGCGTGGATTAAACTCTGACTGCTGCATGTGAGAATATCTCAGTTTGCTGATTGGATCAAACCTGAAAGTTCAGGATAAATCTCACAAGCTGTCTTGTTGCTCACCAGTTTTCAGTTCTCTCTTTGCTGACCTTTTTATTTAACGTACCCACATTTAGACCATCAGCATTTCTCTGAAGGCTGCGAAACACAAAACGGCATGAAACACGGAGGAACTGGTGTTATCACAGGATCATTTAAGATTTAAAGATTAAGGAAAACAGAATCAGACCTTGACTTTGTGTTATGGAGTCTGTCGAATCAGAAAACAGAGTGTTTTGTGTGTTTGGTTTGTTTGTCCTCTGCTGGCTGATTGTCAGAACACTGTAACACAAACACCCAGGAAACCCAAAATGAATGAGACAACAAGAGTCTGAATGCACACAATGTCCAGGTTTCTGCTGTTTTCCCCCCGCCCCCGCCATATTGATCCGTAAACCACGGTGTAATCCCCCGCGTTGCCTGGTTACTAATCACTCTGCATAATTTATGTCAGCCTCATTATTAATTCAGGAGTGAGGCTCAATAACAGACGGCCACCACAGACTGTTTCAGCACGTATTGTTTCCATGATTCATATTCATTATTATTCGTACCGCGGGGGGAAAGTTCGTGTTTGAGATTTCAGACACAACGTCTGCCTTCGCCTCCAGAGTGACAATGACCGACCCGGCTGTCCGTTGGCACCATCAGCACTCTGCAACTTTGTTAGGAGAAGTTAGGGGAAGCTCCTCGTGCTGAACGCTCCATGATGAAGGCCGTTGGCGGTCAGGAACGGTGGCTCAGTGGACTTTGTGCTTTGATTGTTTCTTGTGTTTAAATTTGACCCTCTTCGGCCCTCAGCCGGCCTTTAGTGGTCACGCCGTCCTCCATCTTTGATAGTGGCGTGTAAAGTTGCGTCTCTACGGACTGATGGAAAAATAGAAAACGTTAAATTGAACTGACTTGAAACACTTTAATCATCATCATCATTCAGACTTTCCAGTTCTACTTTTGCTCATGAAAAGTTGTAGCTCCTCTCAGGCAGAAGTCCAGTTCGTTTTTTAAAACTCTGTTGGCTCTTATTCTGTAGTTGGTCTTCCTCCATCTTGATTGACTTCCCCGGACTGACTTTATCCACCCGCTTATAAAATATATTTATATTTATGTTCAATGAGCCATTTGACTCCTTTTTCCTGCCTGTTTGACTCCCATGTTGCATTGCAGTCGTAGTTTCCTGCCAGTGAGCTTGTCCATCTATAAATCATAGTGCAGGAGACTGGTGCCGGCTGCCAATAGCCCATTTAGCTGCTAATAGTGACAGATGAGTGTGTGTCTGTGTGCGTTGTGCTGAGGTGAAGGGTTTTGTACCAACTTGTTCAGCCGCCGTCTGAAACTGGGACTGATGGACGGACTGGTTTCAGAGTACAGATACCAATAAACACTCGACCTGCCGGGTTCATGTGTCGGTCAGGTTCGAAGGATCAGCGGATGGAGGGATGAAGGAGGAGAGCGGCCGACTGCATTATGAAGCAGAGATGAGGCAGGATGAAAGCAGACAAAAGGAGGAATGAGCTCAGGTGGAAAGAGTGGGAGGAGGACAGGAGATTGAAAGTAAAGACATTAGAGCGATTGGAGGAGGAAAGGAGATGAATGGGAACGAGGAAAGAACAACAAAAAGCTGAAAAATGTGAGCGCAGAAAAAAGGAGAGAAGAAAATGAGTGATGGAGGAGATCGAATGTGGACGGGGGGCATGAATCACACTGACAAACACCGAAAGAGACCAAGACTGTGGTCCAGGTGGGTCCAGGTGGGTCCAGGTGGGTCCACGTTAGACCGGTTTGGTCCAGGTGGGTCCAGGTTAGACCAGTTTGGTCCAGGTCGGTCCACGTTAGACCGGTTTGGTCCAGGTGGGTCCACGTTAGACCGGTTTGGTCCAGGTGGGTCCACGTTAGACCAGTTTGGTCCAGGTCGGTCCACGTTAGACCGGTTTGGTCCAGGTGGGTCCAGGTGGGTCCAGGTGGGTCCAGGTGGGTCCACGTTAGACCAGTTTGGTCCAGGTGGGTCCACGTTAGACCGGTTTGGTCCAGGTGGGTCCAGGTGGGTCCACGTTAGACTGGTTTGGTCCAGGTCGGTCCACGTTAGACCGGTTTGGTCCAGGTGGGTCCAGGTGGGTCCACGTTAGACTGGTTTGGTCCAGGTGGGTCCACGTTAGACCAGTTTGGTCCAGGTGGGTCCACGTTAGACCGGTTTGGTCCAGGTGGGTCCAGGTGGGTCCAGGTGGGTCCACGTTAGACCAGTTTGGTCCAGGTCGGCCCAGGTCGGTCCACGTTAGACCAGTTTGGTCCAGGTGGGTCCACGTTAGACCGGTTCGGTCCAGGTCGGTCCAGGTGGGTCCAGGTGGGTCCACGTTAGACCGGTTTGGTCCAGGTGGGTCCACATTAGACCGGTTTGGTCCAGGTCGGTCCACGTTAGACCGGTTCGGTCCAGTTTGGTCCAGATTAGACCAGTTCAGTCCAGATATGACCAGTTCAATCCAGTATCCTCTTGTGGTTTAGTCCACTTCATGATTTATTCTTTGTGAGTCCCTGAACACATCCCTCGCCCCGCCCCCTTGCCGTCAGGAGTCATGTGACCATGAAACAGTGGCGATACAGCAGCACACACATTACCACACCGCCAGTGAGCGCTGTGAGTCAGGAGACGCACACACACAGATGTTCGTCTATCCATCCTCACGTTGTGTGTCTTTGTCACAATGCGGCTCAATTTACTGATGCTGCACACACTCCAGTTAATTTGCAGCAGCAGAAAATCCTCACAACTGACACACAACTTGATCAAAAACAATGACACGACAGCAGGAGATGTCCGAACTCGGAACATTTCTGATGTCTGTCTGAAAGGATCAAGTTAAAACAGACAGAACTGACGGTTTAAACATTAAAGTTAGTCCTCCCCATCTTCTCTCGCTTCCTCAGTCATTTTCTGTCTGTTTCTCTTTGCACTCCTCTTCCCTCATCCGTCTCCATCCTTCCTAATTATATTTGCCATGAATATATTTATGACTGCATTATTAGAGACGGTGCAGCGGCGGTTTTAAACTGTGGAATTGTGATTAACTGTAATGATTATACAGACTGCCGTTACAGAAAACAGTCATCGTAATTAGACAAAGTATTTCAGGTTTCTGCATGTGGAAATAAAGTTTTTAGGCTGACTTCAAATATGATTTAGAGCCCACTGAATGAGTGTAAAGCGAAGGTAAATAGAGCATTTGGAGTATTTGACCTCTGAAAGTAACATTCAAAGGCCTTTTCCTGCCTCAGAACTGAAGAGCCGAGCTCAAACAGAACCCCTGCAAATGACCGCCGATGTTTAAATGGCAGAGCAGCAATAAAACCCAGCGACTTGACAGATGCAAACTTTCCTGCACAGCTGCTACTTAGAGCTGTAAAGGTTTTCCATCAGGAGGAAAATGTTTCTCCACACAGTGCTGCTGAAATGACGACGGGTTCATGTGAGGCGTTCAGGGAACACCAGCAGACTGGGCCGTCAGCACGTGGTGTGTTCAGTCCTAAATTTGAATGAATCTGCAGCAGAAGTTGGAGAGGAGCAAGAAAATGCACAAAAAGTGCATGCATCCAAAATGGCTGCCTTCCTGTTGGGATGAGGGTGCAGCTCTGCGAGCCGTTTAAGGTGACACATTTCATCAAATATTTCAGCGATTAGTTTGGTTGTGGTGAGTTGTGTGAAGAAGTGTTGTGGCTTAAATAGTTATTGTCATAGTTCCCGTGTAGAAGCACAGATTAAATAACTCAGCCCGTTTTTGTATAACTGCAGCATCGTGTCTATGTTTTTACTCACACTTTATTGTGAAAGTCCAGAGCAGAAGCTGTTTTTCGGACCTTTCCGTCACGTTGATGCTTCTTCTGGTTCGTCGCCGTTCGGCCGGCTGCTGTGTCTGTTTACAAACGGGACAGCTGTGATTTATTTCTTTACTCATGAGATGCCTCGAGTTCTGCTGGCTCTTCTTCTGCTCCGGCAGAGAAACGGTTCATGAGTTTCTGCACCAGAACCAGGACGGCCGGCTCATCGGGAAACGGATGGCGTGCCAAAGCGTAAACGGTGCTGCTTCATCACAGCGGCGTCCTGAGTGACAGTTTCTGACGACGAGCAGACTGAAAACAATGAGAGGGTGAGTGATGGGGGGAAGAGGAGCAGGAGGAGGAGATCACTGATCTGATTGATTGTGCGTTATCATGAAGTGAAGATTTATTCCAGCGTGTTCCTTCATCTCCAGCAACCCCTTGACCTCCCGCTCATTAGCATAGAAACCACATTCCTCAGCTGCTGATTGGACCGGCTCTGATGAGACCAGGATTTAGAGGAAGAGTGTGTGTGTGTGTGTGTGTGTGTGTGCTCACCTATGGGGGCAGCAGGCAGGTTACACATCATCATAATAAGAAGGAGCATTTTTCCATCAGAGCGGGTCGTTCTCCTCCTGTCTGCTGTGTTCGAGCCATTCGTTGCCCCCAAGCACGAATATTTAGAAAAATGTCCAGATTAGCTGCCGAGCCTCCCCGCCGATGACGTGAAAATGTAGGATGCTAAAGCTAAAGCCCCACAGAGGGTCAGGTGGAACACACCTTGGTTACCATGGTTACGATAACAGCTGTCATGTCTCAGCTCAAAAGACTAAACCACATCATTGACAAACTCCGAATGATTCCTGAACGTGAGCATTAATCTGTGTCTGAGGTGGATCAGGAGGAGGAGGAGGCGGCTCTGAGGGTTCTCAGACAGGATTAAAGTGGATGCTGCTAACATGGCCACAGACTCTTATTTTGAAGCAGAGATTACTAAAGGAAATGCCTGACACTTGAAGGATCAGGATGTAAAATCACTGGATTAACAGCTTTGAAACGCAGACGTTTTTCTCTCCGCTCGAACGTTTTACCGCTCTGTGTTTCTTAAACTGCGGCTCACGACCCAGACTGAGGTCACGGACTAACCCTTCTGGTAGACAGGAAGCAGTCTTGTCTCAATCAGTCGACATCCCTGGGTGACAAATCGCTTCCCTCTTATCTGGGTCCTCAGAAATACTCCTAATCCTGTTCCCGCGGAACATTTGCCCTTCGCCTCGACCTGCTCCGCAGCGTCTGCAGTTTAGTTCTGAGAAGAGAAACGTGCTGTTTGAAGAACGCCGTCTGCTGAATCATCTTCTGACATGCATGACAGGCGCTGCCTGACAGGCTTTTATTGTGTAAGAGAAAGAGGAAGTTTATTCTTCATTGTGAAACAGTGACAACAGGAAGTGATGACGATCAGAACAAATGAAAACATCAGGATGGACAGACGGAGAGTTGGTCAGCTCACTGCTTCATCATCGGCTCGTCTAACATGGCCCCGTGGGGTCAAAGGTCGGCACCTCAGGGTCACAGCTGCCCGAGTGCCCTCGAGCAGAGTGCTGGTTCCCTTCATGGAGTCGTACTCACCAACAACAAGCGAGCAGAGTTTCCCTCCTGAGCGATCAATACGTTGTCCAAAAATAACTACGTGTAAAAGGAGTGTGTGTGTGTGTGTGTGTGTGTGTGTGCGTCACAGACTGTGAGTGAGTGGGAGGCATCCAGATGAGGTTGTATAGATTTATTGACAGTGTTAAGTTGAAGTGTTGAATAATATAGAGGAGTTCACTGAAGTAATAGCAGCCGCTACTACCACACAAAGACACACACACACTCAGAGGACTGTGTTGTATTCAGGTTCTCTGACGGATCTCCCTCTCTTTCAGCTGTGTGTGTTGACAGTTGTGTCTCTGGTGTGTTTGTTGCAGCGGGGGTGGGGAACAAACTGGGCTGGGCGTTCGGTCTGGGACTGGAGAGACTGGCCATGATCCTGTATGACATCCCCGACATCCGTCTGTTCTGGAGTCAGGACGAACGCTTCCTGAGACAGTTCAGAGTGCAGGACGTCCATCAGGCCGTGCACTTCCAGGTACACACACACACACACACACTCTGAACAGACTGGGCTGTTCAGGTTAAACACACAATGTTCTGTTTAAACGTTCACCTGGAACGTCACTCAGTATTTACTCTGATGACCTGACCAGAAAGTGACAGAACTGAAACACAACTTTTGTGTCAGACCCCAGTTGTGTTTGTTGTGTTCTGCTCCCTGTTACCGTCACGTACTTTCCTACCTTTACCCTTCCCTACTGTGGTTGTGTTCTCGACTCTTAACCTCATGTATAAAACATTTTGACAATGAGGGCTCACGTCAGCCAACAACTGTCACTTCTCCTGACCCCAGCATCATCATCATCATCATCGTCATCATCATCATCATCCACACACACAGGCACAGTGGGTGTGTGCAGGTTCACACAGCGGTGACTCTGTCCCTGCTTTTGTCGACTCGTCTGCACTAATGAAGAACATTTCAAGTGACTGTCGAAGGGCAGAGAAGAAGAAGGGAGGAGGAGGAGGAGCTGCAGGCAAAACGGAAACAGAGGGAGGTCAGGGTGGAGAATATACGGTGGATGGGGGGGTGAAGGAGGGACGGAGGGAGAAAATGCAGTGCAAAGGATAGGAGGGGGTGGGGGAAGGAAAGGAGGAAGGGAGGAAGGAAAGGAGGAAGGGAGGAGGGAAAGGAGGAAGGGAAGAGGGAAAGGAGGAAGGGAGGAAGGAAAGGAGGAAGGGAGGAAGGAAAGGAGGATGGGAGGAGGGAAAGGAGGAAGGGAAGAGGGAAAGGAGGAAGGGAGGAAGGAAAGGAGGAAGGGAGGAAGGAAAGGAGGATGGGAGGAGGGAAAGGAGGAAGGGAGGAAGGAAAGGAGGAAGGGAGGAAGGAAAGGAGGATGGGAGGAGGGAAAGGAGGAAGGGAAGAGGGAAAGGAGGAAGGGAGGAAGGAAAGGAGGAAGGGAGGAGGGAAAGGAGGAAGGGAGGAAGGAAAGGAGGAGGGAAAGGAGGAAGGGAGGAGGGAAAGGCTGAATGAAAGCAGTGAAGAGTGTGAGGACGGTCTGATGTCCACTTCACTGTCCTCACACCTGTGCTGCCTGGGTCAGTGCCCCCCCCTCGATCGGTAAGATGTGACCGGAGAGGCACTCTGTGGACACAACCTTCCTTCCCTCCTTCCTTCCATCCGCTCAGTAAATTTAGAGAAACAGAAATATAAAGATGGCTCTTCTTTTGCAGACCTTCCTGCCTTCCCACTTGGTTTTCTGGATAACATAACAAATAAATCAAAATGTAAAACTGCTTAACTCAGTTAAATATTTTAGATCTGTTTAATCTGTCAATCTGCTGAAAAAACCAACCAATTAGCTTGCCTCCTATCTCCTTACCTACCCGCCTGCCGTCCCAATCTTCCTCTCCAGTTTTTATTATTGTTGCAGTAATAAAAACTGTGTTCATTCTGGAATATTTGGGTCAATTACAGGCAGACATGTCTCCTCCACACTGATTGAAACGTCTCCATAAATAGGATTAAAGCAGAGGAAAGTGAAGTGGATCCTCCTCCTCCTCTTCCTCCTCCCTCTCTGTTTATTAAAACTTATTTCCAGGATGATAAACAAGTCACAGATGATAGAAATCTTTCTCTTGCCTTCTGTCGCTGCATAAAACATCAGATTTATTCTGTCGTCCTGATTAAGTTTTAATGTGTTATTGTCTTCACTTCCTCCTCTTTATTTTTATTTCCTCTCTGCTATCTGTCACATCTCTGCTCTTCATCTCTGAGCTTCGTCTGTTTTTTTTATTTGTTAACTCTCTTTATAATCAGCTATTTTCATACTTTCCTCCCTCTGCTGGTCTATTTATTTCCTCCCTTTGCTCATTTCTCCTCCTTCACCTGACGATGTTTAGATTCCTCTGACTAATATCCTCAAATCAAAGTGTTTTTTTTACGTTAGAAAATGTCAGGGGTTCAACTTTTTGGTAAAAACTGTGAAGATCAATCTTCAGAAGTCAGACTTGTGTGGTTCCACATTGTTTCCATCTTGGGTTAGGGTTAGGGTCCAAACCCCCGACAGAGAGAGCTGAGCTGCTCGTCCTGGTCCAAATCTGCTTCACACAGGAGCTGGACCTCTGATCCACTAATCAGGGGTTTGGTGGTCGAAAGGTCCACTTCCTGCCTCATCTTACCGTCAGTCAGGACGAAGACTCTGAGGGAGACTTAATAAAATAAATAATAATAAATATAAAGTCAATACAATAATAAATAAAGCTGTTTATTCGGCCCCACATCCTGAACATCTGGAACGTCAGTGATGAGGTTTCCCCCCCGATCTGGTTCGGTTGGACTTCTATAATGAGAAGTTAATTATTGTTTTGTGTGTGTGTGTGTGTGTGTGTGTTTTATTTTTCTCAGCCCCTCAGTAAGTACCCCCCCCTCCACAACGACATTTCCTTCTGGCTGCCGCAGAACAGAGAGAGCTTCACGGAGAATGACTTCTACGAGCTGGTCCGCTCCATCGGAGGAGACCTGGTGGAGAAGGTGTCGCTGGTGGACGAGTTCACACACCCAAAGTAGGAAAACACACTCTCACACTTTTATCATGATCTGAATGAGGACAGAAAAGATGAAGGAAAGAGGAAAGAGGTCACTGTTGGTCAGCTTTGGTGATTCGTACCTGTTTACTCTAAATGACTATCAGAAGAAATTAGTCTCAGTTACACACACACACACACACACACACACAGCTGTCCTTGGTGTACACCTCTGAGCCTGCAGTGCCTGGTGTTGACATCTCATTTTTTAAATGTGTGTGTGTATAAAGGGCAGCAGTGGGAGGTTGGTACCTTATGGCTGAAAACTCCTTTTTCACAC
This sequence comes from Echeneis naucrates, assembly GCF_900963305.1. NCBI lineage: Eukaryota > Metazoa > Chordata > Actinopteri > Carangiformes > Echeneidae > Echeneis > Echeneis naucrates. The sequence continues at coordinate 530,063 of NC_042530.1, read as the reverse complement.
TACTGACACACACACACACACACACTCACACTCTCTCTCTTGCCTGACCTTGCATTACGCTGTGTGTGTGTGTGTTTGTACAGCCGGGGTCCTGCAGTGCGTAAAAATGTCTGACACTATTCATCTTTCAGCATTTTAATGTGTTTTAAATAGCAACATTTTCCTCACAGAGCACAGACACACACACTGACTTTACATTTAATGAAGAGAGGCAGGAAGAGAGCGAGGTGGGTGACAGACACCGGAGGATGAAGAGCCTCAGCAGTTTTTAAGCAGTGAGACTTGTTGAAATAATCAATCAGTAATCAATAGATGTGTCACAGTGAGTCTGGTCTCTGAAGTCTGTCTGTTGGCCATCTTGGTTTTTCAAAAACCAGTAGAAACCATATCTGTTGGATCTACTCTCTCCTGATTGGGTGTCAGAACCTGTCGATCACACAGTAGCCCCACCCCCTAAACAACTGTTTACAAAATGAGCGACTTCGAACACAATTAAAGGACGAGCTGATGTTTCTGTGTTCAGACTTTTTGGGGCCACTTTTAAACGAGGCTGCAGTGCTTCATCTCCTGAACCCCCACTGCCTCCAACTGCTGATGACACACACAGCTTAATGATCAGTCCTGAGATAATTACACTTATCAGTTTTAAATTAGTGGCGCATAAAATACCTGCAATGCACCTTTTTCTTCTTCTTCACTTCAGTGCTGCACCTTCATCACCGTAAACACACACACACACACACACACACACACACACCATCCTGCTGCTGCAACTGTTGATTGTTCCGCCACAGAAAGTAATCCCAAACAAATACATTGTTTCCTCCCATTTCTTTTTTGTTTTTTATTTTTTCCGTTTAGGGAAATTTGATGAGTGATTTAATGGAGTTAGTGACAGTAACGTGGATTCACAAATCTTTATCAATTTGGAACCAGGTCCAAAACAGTCCCAGGAGTCCTTGAGGACCGAGGATTCCAGGGACACGGCGTTGCTGCTGGAGGAGGGTTAGAAAGTTGGGAAGCTTTGTGTGTTCTAAAGTCTGTTGTTGATTGATGCAGCAGTTTATACAGGAAGAGATGAAGGGGGGAAAAGGTTTCAAAATAAAAGAAAGCATGTAAAAGTAAATGTGGATGAAAAGACAAGGACAACTTTAACAAGCTTTTATTCTTTTCTCAAAGTGGAGTTTGTGAAAGACAAACTGAACATTTATTCCCGGTCGACCGTGCAGCCTCTCTCCCTTTAATCTATCCGCCCTGATGGATCGTCGCTCTGCGTCTGCTGTCATTACTCAGCAGATTCACTTCTGTTAACGGCCCCGAGCGAATCCACACAGCCGATGAGGAAGCCGAGGCCGTTTGTTCCCGTCACACACAGAGAGAGCAGCAGGTTAACTAGATCTGGCTGCGTCGCCTCAAACCAATCAGCTTTCAGAAACTGTTGTTGATTGACAAGCTTCAGCAAACGAGAAAGGATGATTGAAATGTTGAACATCATCAGATCACACAGATCAGATTTCCTCATAAACATTAATAATAACTTCGTTTATATTCTGGCCACAGATACAGAAAACTCCTGATTAGATAAAGACAGAAACGTCAGATCTGCAACAACCCAAACACACGAGAGGAACTTTACATCTTCAGCTCCAAGATCCAACTGTGATTAAAGACCTGGATGTTTATTTCTGATTGATTTTTAACGTTTAATCATCAAAGACTTTGATAAAGAATCATTGAATTAAGAAGTTTACTTATTAAAACTTGTCTCTGGATCAAAACGACAGTTTGCTGAAATAAAGCTTCCTCTTAAAGCGTCTCAGGAGGGATGTTAGCGTAGATGCAAACCTGCTGAAAGGCCCCAGACGAACAGGGGCCCCCAGGGACCCTGGTCCCTCTGGGGCCAATGACTGTGAGGGTCATTTTTAAAAATGAAAAACAGAGGGACCTAGATGTGACCTCAGAGGGTTCATGAGGAGCAGCTTCAGGTTCTAACTTTAAGAAGAACTGGAGTAAGAGTCCAGACTCCCGTTAATGTGACTGAATCAGAGCGGGTGTGTCGACTCTCCAAACAGCCCGTAATGTCCATTATGGCTGTAAATGGATCTAAACCAGATGAAGCTGCCGGAAACGTCCTCCTCCGGAGTCTGGAGTCCATCAAACCAGACAGAGTGCTCCTCTCTCGCCCTCTCTCTCCAGATCCATAAACATCTCGTAGTATGTAGTATCAAACCAAAGCTGATGGTTGGTAAGACGGGGCCGGGTTTAATCCGATAAAACGACAGAGCTGTCACTCAGGAGGATGGGTGAGGTAGAGAGATGTTTGTGTAGTTCTGAGGGTGTTTTGTTAACATCCTGTTTGTGTCACCATCTCATAACTCCGACAAGTTAAAAAGGAAAAAAGTCTGCTGAACAGAAACCAGGAAGATCTACGTTTTCTCTCCGGGACAAAATAAAACTTGAAGAAGAAGAAGAAGGTGAGATGCCGGTCGAAGGTGCAGCTTTTTGGTCCCAGGATGTCACAAAAAGCAGCCCGACCCTAAGCCCCGCCCACCATCGCAGAATTTGGATTCTCTGAGTGTGGTCATTCAGAACAACAGGAAAACCATAAACGACCTGAAGTCTGAACTTCCTGTTTCTCATTTCTGTCTCCGCAGTCACCTGTTAATCATAAACGCAGCCGAGGGCTGTGTCATTAAAACAACGCCATCATGGCGGCAGCGTGTTTGTGTTGAACGGCTGCCCCCCCATCCATCCTCCCTTCCTCCATCTGTCATCTCGTCATACCCCCCCCCAACTCACTGAATGATTTAACACAGACTCACCCCTCCCTCCCAAAAAGATGAAGGGAAGAGAGTGATGACTCAGAGGGAGGGAGGAAACGGTGGAGCGAGTATGAGAACGAGTGAGGAAAAAGAGAGCGAGGGGGAGTTGTCATTTTGCATCATTCCTCAGCTGAATGATGTCCCAGCTGGACTCACAGTGGTCTCCTGGACCAAAACCACCTGTCAGGTGTTCAGGGACCAACAGGGGGCGACTGACTGTACTGAAGTCTATGGGAAAATGTCCCTCCTCCTCCTGATGAGTTTATGGTCTCAGTCTCTAGTTTCAGATCCACGTTCTCCTCCAAAGATGGTTTCTGCTGGTTTCAAAAAACCAAGATGGCCGACAGATACGCATTGTGTGTGTGAGTTCTCAGGATGTTGTGTATTGTTTTGCAGCAGCAGACTCAAACTCTACAGGTGAAATCTACCTCTAAACAGAAAGAAGTTGCGTTTTTGGTGCAGCCCACTCTTTGTTGTGTAGCTGTGGTTGTCTAGTTGTGTTACTGCAGCACAATCAGGTTTTTATTTTTTGCCCATTTCAGTTTTAATGCTCAGTTTTCAGAGTTCCCATAATTCTTTGTGACTCAGACAAAATGAAAAGAGACAGTGGCAGCAACTTTAGGTTTTCTTCTGTCAGTGTTTGTAAAGTACACACACACAGTCACACACAGTCTCACACACAGACACACACTCTCGGTGCAGCGTGGGGCCTCCTGGGGGTTTGAACCTCCCTCTTTTCTAAATGGATTGAGATTTCACTTTGTCTCGTTTTTCTCTAAATGTCAACAGCGTCCTGTTCACCTTTTCAAAATGTCACCTCCTCTTTTTCTCTCCTCTCCTTGTTTCCTTTCCTCTCTGTTCTCCTCTCCTCTTTTTCTTTCCTCTCTTCCTTGTTTTCTTACTTCTGTCCTTATATCCTTTTATGTTTCTCTTCCTCTCTGTCCTTCCTCCTCCTCCTCTTTTCTAGGCTACCCTGCAGTGTTAGCATATTAGCTTACTGCAGCACTAGCTCCCCGGAGTGTCCTAACTGTGTGTGTGTGTGTGTGTGTGTGTGTGGCAGTAATGGTTTATGGGTATTAGAGAACTGATGTATCAACAACAAACCAGATTTATATCAGCGAGCTCACCGGCTGCCACAGCCCCAAGGGCCTCTGGGTAATCTGGGTGTAATTGAGCATAGAGGTTACGGTGGCATACAAACACACACATTGTTTCACACACACTGATGAACACATCAAGTTGTAGAAAAATCGAGTTAATCTACAAACATAAAAACTGAGAAACAACACACAAAAAACTGCTATTAAAGGTGGATTAAGAGACAGTCAAAGGCTAAATGCTAAGCTAACACAGTGGTTAGACTGTTAGACTGAGCAAATGTGTTGACCAACAAACAAACAAACAAACAAACAAACAAACAATTCAGCATTAGTGAACCATCCAGTTTCCACAGAAGTGATCCAGATCAGAACCAACATGGTCCAGGTTCTTCTCTGCACACAAACAAACACAACATTGGGGATTGAATTAATAAACAAACAATTCACTTTTCAACCCTTTAATTCATCCGGACGCCAACAATAAACTCAGTACAACTAACTGACATCATAATGAGCAGAATATTCTGATTGTTATTTATGATCTTATTATATTGTAGTTAATACAGGTGGAGGTGTAAACAGTGTTTCCCTCCTCTGTGACGTAGACAAAGATGGAAGAACAGAAAACTGTCCTCTGTGTTTGAGTTGATGTTCTTTCCATCACGGTGATCATCAGCTGTTGGAGACCTGACTCTCTGCTCGTTTCTCTGCGTTTTATTTTGGCGGTCTGACGTGGCGCTTCGAGCCGAGGCGGCTGCAGCTGACATACATATGGCCAACTGAGAACACACACTGGTGAGGCGTTCAGCACACACACACACCTTCTGTCCTGCCCCGGTGAATCACGCTGTCAGCAGCTTTGCTTGGGTCACTCGAGGTGAGAGCGGGGAGCGTTTCTGCTGTCATAGAAAAACCGGTCGCTGCAGTTTTCTGCTGTTTCTCTGACGGGAAGTTTTCCTTGTTGAGGGAGTTTCAGGAAGTTTCAGTCCTGCAGCTTCAGCCTGAACAAAAAGCTGCGTCCGCCTCCATATCTGGACTTTTGAAGTCGTTTTACACCTCCTGGTCAGTCAGCCAATCAGAGCAGAGGACACTGTTTCCATCCGGCTCAACAGAACGCTGCCTGTGTTGACGCTCTGTTTTATTTTGTATGGCCCTTTTCCTCCATCAAGAATATCATGGAGGCACAGTGACCTTTGACCTGGTATCCTCTCTGCTGTCCCCAGTCACCGTGGACGAGCTGATTGGCTGATGGAGGCGGATGGAGTCCAGACTGTGAGGACAGATGTACAGATGGTAAACAGCAGTTGTTGTCAGGCTGAGTCAGTGCCAGCTTTAATACAGCAGAGGAGGATGATGGGAGGAGGAGGCGGGGTTTCCTCCATGGAGGGGGTTTCCTGTCTGCAGCCTGAGACTCTTCTTCTGGAGAAGTTTTTGATCCTCTCATGTGTCAGTCAGCAAACTGACGCTGATGTCAACTTTGACATGCGACGTTTGGAAGACGTTCCTTATAAAGTAAATCAACACAACATTAACTCTTCATGTCCTCCAGACGTTACTGTCAAAGATGGAGGATCGATGGATGAACACAGAGTTTAAGGAGGGAACAGAAAGAACCATCAGGAGGAATAAAAGCGTGAGCACGGAGCTGTTTGTGAATTCAAATCTCCCTCCAATGAAATCCAAAGTGAGGAAACATTTGGTAGAAGAAAATGAACAGAGCCGAGGAAGGAGGAGAAACATGGAGTGCTGTTATCGACAGTTTCTGCCTCACTGTCCTTTTCTCCTTTGACCTCAATCACAAGTGTGTGTGTGTGTGTGTGTGTGTGTGTGTGTGATGAGGTTCGATCCAGGTAGATTGACTTCTTATTCTCTGGGGGGGTTTTAGGTTTGGGGGCTTTGGACAGAGACACAGCAGTCCGTCTTCAGCTGAAGTTCCTGATGATAATCTGTGCATCAGCTATAGTCAGAAGTCAGGCTGTAATGAAGTCTATAGGAAAATGAATGAATGAAATACAACATGATGTTCATTTAGAGGGAAAGGGGAGGGGTTAGGGGGGCGGGGCTACTGGGAGACCAGGACGTCACCTACTGGCCTGATTGTCCACCATCTTGAACTCATTAGGAATGCTATTGCTAACGCTTGTCTTTGTAGCGGCAGTCTGATTTATCTTCGCTCTTAGATTCTGCCGGTGTGCAGCCTGAAAAAGTCCAGGCCGATGTCGGGGCCGAGGTCAATGTGAGGAATGATCTGGAGTGAATCTGACGGACTCCGGAGACTCGACGTCTGTCTGTTTCCTCTCACTCTTCAGATGCTTTCTCTCCATCTGCGTTTTTCTTTCCCTCAGCAGAACGAAGGCAGCTCAGCGCTGCGACGTTTCGCCTGTCCATCTTTTACAGCAGATGATCTGAGTCAAGGTTCACTCGTCTGGGGAGGGAAAGAGGAGAGGAGGCAAGGAAGGAGAAGGAAAGGAAAGGTGACACCCGAAATCACAGCACAAGATCACCGCTGCTTTACACGATGACCGCCTAAACCTCATTTTGTTTCACTGTCCCCATAATGTCAGCGGACGGCCACATTCAGACACATTCAGCCGGACGTGTGATACGTGAGAATGAGGAGAGAACGCAATGAGCTCTAATGACGTGTGAAAATAACACTCTGAGGCGTCTTACAAATTCAGAACGCACACAAACAGACACACAAACCTGCACAGGTTCTGGATGGAGTTTTAATAGTCAGTATCAGTATTTCAACAGGACGGTGGGCACACACACGCTGATAAGAGCTGTCAAAGTGTGTGTGTGTGTTGAAAAGCAGAGAGCTGCTGTCTGGGAGTTAGAAACTAGCTAACACTTTGTTGTTGGGAGTTTGTTAAACAGGATCAATGACAGCAGGAATCACACGTTTGATTCTCAGTGACGATGAGGCAGAAATCAGCTGACTGAAGCTGAAGCCAATCAGAAATAGCCCTGAAGGGTTAGTCTGGTGTTTCAGGGCGTAGCTGCTGATGTTTGGGAACGTTTTCTGTCTGAACTTCTGTTCTTCAGCGCAGGAACTGCTCACATTGACGTCCTGTGGAGGAGAGTTAACTTGACAACACATTAAGACTATTGATTTACACACACACAGACGCACAGACCTGAATCACAGCAGGCTCATGTTACCCGAGAGATCATGGAAATGTATTCGGAATTAATTTGATTGGATTTTAGGCATCAGTGCACACGCTCACAGACACACACACTCGCACACAGGCAGACACACTTTCCCAGGCTTTAGTGGTTGTGGAGAATCCTCCTGCTGTCTCCATTTGCCAGATAATGATGCTCTCTTCCTGCTTCTCCTCCATCTTAATACAATTAATAGACACACTGACACACACACACACTTAAAGACACACACATTCACTCAAGTGTCTTCCTGTTTGTCTTTCAGCTCTTATTGACCCACCACACACACACACACACACACACACACACACACACACACACACATGATGGTGAGTCTCCTGCCATCTCCAATAAGTGAAGTGGCTTCAAGTGGGTGGGGGGGCAACCAATGAGAGAGAGAACGAATGGGATGAATGAGCCTTTACTTAATGTATGTCCTTTTTCCCGATTATAAAACCAACCAAGTTTTTTTTCTGATTTGTCCATCCATCCTCCGTTTGTCTGTGGTCAGGTCAGTCAGCGTCCAGACCTGCTTCTGTCAGTCAGCCAGCTCCTCCACCAGGAGGCTCTCTAACCTCCACCAGGAGGCTCACTATCCTCCACCAGGAGGCTCTCTAACCTCCACCAGGAGGCTCACTATCCTCCACCAGGAGGCTCTCTATCCTCCACCAGGAGGCTCACTATCCTCCACCAGGAGGCTCACTATCCTCCACCAGGAGGCAGACTCTGACTCAGCACTTCCTGGTTTCGTGGGTCAGCTGTTGTTCAGAGCTGCAGGACCACTTGCCTTCACACTGAGACCATAAAAACACGACATAACTCACATTATTTTGAAATTAGCTTTGGTTCTCTCCACTTCTGTAGTTATGAGTTGTTTGTTTGAGTCGAGGCAGGAAGTTAAGAACAGGAAAGAAACACTGTCAGAATGGCTGCTGCTGAATTTATCGGAGCGCCGCGTCCCATGAAATATTTATATATGTGAGAGTGAGCACAGTTTTATGTTCCCGCTCCAGGAGCCGTCACAAAATGTAGTGACAGCTGTTGTGTTAAATGGCAGCGCTCTGGTTGAATCTCAGTTGTGTATTTGGACTTTGACACATTATTGTGTGTTTGCGTTGCTGTTGTTAAATGTTCATTGCTGCAGTTTTCAGACGGTTGGAGGGATGAAGTCGTTTCCTCTCCTGAAGGTTTGAGTCTCATCAGGTTTTTATGGGTTCTCCTCAGAGCTGCAGGATTGACCTGACGGAGCTTTTCATCCGTTTAATGATAACATGGAAACCTCTTCATCTCTTCTCCCACCACCAGTTATCAGCTGACCTGACCTGACTCCGTCCTGACCCTGCTCCCGACAGCTTCACATCCGTTCACTTTCAATCTGGTCATCTTCTTCTGGCTCTTTATTTTTGTTTGAGGCAGGAAGTAGATCCTCTTCAACCTGATGGGAACCAGGCCACCGAGAACACGGCCGCCAAAGACACAACCTCTTCAAAAGTTCATCTGCCCATTAAAGGTCAAGTGAAACGCTTAATGAGCAATTAGCGGAGAGGAAATGGCAGCGAAGCCGTTCGCTAAAGAGACGCCTGAATTATTCACTGCGATAACGGAAACAGACACATCTGGGCTGGGCAGCCGATCGCACGCCACTAATGTCAAGTGAATTTACATTAGTGAGGCCAAATGATGGTTTCTGCTGTTTCACACCGAACCTGAGAACTGATCCAGATGAGACAACATTCAGAAAAGTCACAGTCATCATCACATCCTCTGACATCACACGAGGCCAGTCTGGTGACGGAGCTCATCCAGTTTCCTCCAGATGAGTCTCTGATCCAGATTTAGCTCAAACACACACACACACACACACACACACACACACACACAAGCTCCTGTTATTATTCACCTCATCTGTTTGTCCCTTTCTGATACATTGATTGATGGATCAAGAAAAGGTGTGTGTGTGTGTGTGTGTGTGTGAGTCACGGTAAACACTCACCATGTCTCCTGGTGCTTCAACAGATGGACAGTAGGCGACACACACACACACACACACACACACACTGTATATATACAGTATATAGACACACACACACTCTGATCAGTGTGAAGATATTTCTGTTTGTTGAAAGGAAGGAAGGAAGGAAACGACCAGGATGAACACAAGAAAGAAATAAAAAGGAAGCAAGGGATTAAGGAAAGGAAGAGAAGGAGGTAGAAAGGATGAATGAGGCGGAACAAGAAGAAGAATAAAAACAATGAATTGAGATAACCTGATCCTGAATCAGACTGGCTCCTGTCTGATTGATGAGGTGATCAGTGTGTGTGTGTCTATTATTACCCCTCTGACACACAGGTTTCCCTCCTACAGTGACAGCTGTTTAATAATTCACTCCTCTCTAAAGGATGGAGGAGGGGAGGATCCTTCTCTCCTCCTTCCTTTCCTTCAGTCCTTCAGATCTTTTCATGCCGCCTCTCATCAGGTTCTGGAAGAAGAAGAGTTCTGTTTCCGTCACTGAGACATTTGATAGAAACTTAAACATGACGAAGGAGCTTCAGAGTTACTGGAGGGCAGAATCAGCCGATCTGACTCTCTGACTCCTTCTGTGTCACGTCTCTACACCGGACGCTCCTATTGGTTCTGATGGATGATGTCACAGCCAATCAGCGTGTCTGGATCAGTCCTGTGTGTTTCTGAAGTTGGTCTGAGTTTATCAGATATAAATATCCTCCCCTTTTCTACATGTCAGCCGGTGCTAACTGGACAGCCTGAGTTCAGACTCTAAACCCCAACCAGACCACGACCTCTGACCCCTCAGTGGATGGGTTGTCGAGATGAGACGAGCTCTCTCCTGAGGGACCCGCTGAGTCGCCGCTTCTCATCGACAACACCAGATTGTGGACAGAATCCTGGTGGATTTTGCGGACTAGAGCCAGAGCTCCTGCACAGCCGGCTAACAGCTACGGAGCGGCTCTGACTAATTTATGCAGATGTATTAATAGATCACAGGCGGCTCTCACCAGGCCGCCGTGCCTCATTCTTCAGAGAAAAAAGGCCAAATAAACAAGCGAGGCAGAGAAGAGCTCTGCCTCCACTCTGCAGACGTTTGCACGTCCGCCTCCCGGATTTGTTTGATTTAGTTTGGCATCTTTTATTTATGCATTTACTTATTTTCCACCCAACATTAGAAGAAGCGGAAGACGTGAGTGTGTCAGAGAGTGTCGTCCCCACACACTGATTCGGTTCTGAGTGTTCTCCTCCTCAGAAGCTGCTGGCTGAAAGGTCAGTCAGCCCAAATTTACTTGCTGATTCTTCTCTCGTGACCAAAGGCCTCATGGGAAATGTAGGCGGAAGGTGACGACAGGCCGGCTTCACCTGAAGTTTCCTCCTGCAGTCAGCTGAGCTCACGAATATTGTGCGTTTGGGTGCTTTGCCACTAGTTCTTCGTGTTTGTTTTCTTCTGTCGGCCTTTCAAAGCTCCTCCTCCTCCCCATCCTCCATCACCTCCATCTGACTGTCCGCCCCAATTCGGAAAGATCTAATTGGGAAGATTAACAAGAGGAGAGAACACCAGCTTCACTCACACACACACACACACACACTGTTAATAGAATACAAATTGATTTCAGCTGTTTTCTGGGCGGCTGGAGAGGACGGTTGGATGAGGAAGAAAGGGAAGGGGAGGAGAGAAGGATGGGTGGCGCTGTGAACAATGAATGGAACTTCAGTCTGTTCAGATAAACAGGAAACGGGTGGATGAATGTGGACTTCGGTCGGAGAGGGAAAGGCGTGACGATGATGAAGATGTTTAAGTGTCTCAGATCTGCCTGACATCAGATTTTTTTATTTTCCTCCCGTCTCAAGTGTCCACTTTGTCTTCGGCTGCTGATTCTGAGTCAGATGGATTTGTTGTATCTTCATTTTAACGGACGCGTCACTCTCTTCTGAGTGCTTTTGTTGTTTTTATAGAAAATCCAGCTAAAGCAATAAACGTGGACTGAACTGAACACAATGAAGGTGCAGACCTCCAGCTGTTTGTCTCAGATCTGTCTGTGTTTACACACATTTCTTTGAGAATGTGTTTGAGGAAGAAGGTGAAACTTCACAACATCAGAATGACGAGAGAAGGAGGCTCTTATCCTTCCTGCCATCCTTCCTTCCTTCTTTCCTTGCTGCCTCAGTTCACCAGGGTTTTCCCTCGTTATTTGAAGGCAGCGTGATGCTTTCGAGGGCGTTGGCATCTGCAGGAGTTTCCTCTCACCTTCACCTCCCTCTCTCCGTCTGAACGAAATCCAACACTCCCTCTGCTGAAGTCTGACATCACCGCCATCACGTGAATCGGTGAATCGTGAATAGGCTGCTTCTCTTCTCGTCACTGTCGATATGAACGAATGTTTTCTGATGTTACAGGTCCATATTGTCTGAAGGTTTAAAGGTCGACCTCCACAGTCTGTCTTCAGGCAGCCATCAGGACTTCTGGAACTTTGTGATGTCACAATGAAGCAGTCACTGCCCTCAGCCACGCCCCCAAACCCAGCTCTGTTATAACTCTCTCTGATTCGCCAGAATTCCTCGACTCAACAGTGTCTCCATAAGTCATGAACAATCATTGAACACAATTGGACCGTTTGTTCTGGTTCTGAAGAAAACCGTCAGAGATTCTACACAATGCGCACATAAGCAGTGTGTGTAACAGAGAGCTCTGCACTTGCGTTGTGCGATGTTGCGTTGCGGTGTGTGTTTGTGTGTTACAGGTGTTTCTGTATCAAACCCCCATCAGCTCTGTGAGCTGGATAATGGAGGCATTAATAATTCAACAACACAGTCTATCATGAAATACCAATCTGTGTGTGTGTACACAAATAGGGTGTGTAATTGTGTCATTTCATTTTTCCTCTCTCTCCCCCTCAGGACCGGTAGGCGGAGTCAGTGTTATCGCATCATCTACCGCCACATGGAGCGAACTCTGACCCAGCAGGAAGTTCGGCTCGTCCACGAGCAAATCGAAAGCGCCGCAGAGACGGAGCTGGGTGTTCAGGGCAGATACTGAGACACACACAAACACACACACACACACTCAGAGCTGTTAAGCAGCTTCATCACATCCTCAAATCTGTGATAATTCGCCGCAGGGAAAACGTGGAATTTAATACAGACGTCACACACACACAGTTTTTGATGCTGCTGCTGACACACACACACTTCCTCTCATCTTCCAGCTGAAACATCCCATTCTGACACATCACTGTTCATTTCCTGAAACATCTCATGTGCGTTGAGCTGCCGGTCACACCTCGATGGCGTTCTGCCGTGTGTCTGCTCTGATTTCCTGACGGTGACCGCAGCTGAGTGACTGATCAGACAGAGGATCAGACCGTCACTGTCTTTGTGGCGGAGGAATCATAGATTCGCTGCTCAAGTCAGAACTTCAGAAAAACCGCTGTCAGGACCTCTGGAACTCTGTGATGTCACACCCTCAGCTCCGCCCCAGGCCCAATCAGTCAGAAATCTGTCAACCAATCAGAAGTGACGGCCTCAGAATGCCTGGACTCCACAGTGTCTCGTTAACTCATTAAAAATCAGTGACAGACAAATTAGAGACGAGCGTTTCCTGTTTACAGTGAACACATGGAAGCAAACGCATCACTGAAACACAACACAACACACAAAGAACTCTTGTCCTGCGCACACAAGCTGAGGACACACAATGACTGGACGACTGTCTGTATTTTTGAAGCTGAAGCTATCGATGTTCAGTTTTTCAGATAAAAACATTAAAAGTGTTTGATCACATTTGTCTATCTGTGTTGTGTTTTGTTGTGAATGTGCACACAGAAACAAACACAACTCTCGTGGTGAAGACATCGCAGTTACACTCTGAAGTCTTTGTTCCTTTCAGGGGGCTGTCCGGTCTTTTATGAGATTCTGTTTTACAGCCTGTAAAAGTCACAGAGTTGATCTCCGTCTTCAGCCACGAGAACATCTCATCACTTTTTAAATTCCTCTGATGAATCAAACTGACCTGCCGAGACTTCGTCCTCCTGAACGATTCACGTTTGGCATTCAAAACTTTTTTTATATTCGGTCGTTAAAAGTATAAGAGCTGCAGACACTGGCGATGACCGATGATGTAAACAGGTCGGGCTCTGATTCTGAATCAGGTCCAGGTTCTACAGTAATCCAGCTAAAGTCTCAGAGAATCACTCACAGCTGGATTCAGAAACCTTAAAACCAGCCGTCAGGACTTCTGGGATTTTGTGATGTCACAAAGTAGCAGCCGCCCTCAGACAGGTTGTTAGGAGATGAAACTTGGACGGTGTCGTCATGGTGACACCTCGGCTGTTGTTTTCAGGTGTTCCATCAGAGGAGGACACACCAGCTTCTGGATCGGCTCCACCGAACCGGGAAGGAACCAACGTGAGTCCAAAATGATCCACACACACACACACACACACACACACACCTCCAAATGCCACTTCGTCAGTTATTCTGTGTCGAGGCATAAAATGGCTTCGACTGTCGCTCCTGTCAGCCATGCAATGAATTCTGGGTTTTTCCAGAAACACACATGCACACACAGTTGCAGCCAAATGCCACTCTGTCAGTCATGCAGCAGGAGGTTGTCTGCCTTCGATGGCTCGTCACTCCGGTCGAACTCCAACTGAGCTCTGACAGTTTCAGGCCATGTTTGTTGGACACACACACACACACACACACACAGTGCAAGGTTGCCGCTTTATTTTCGCTCCACGGGTCACTTGACCTTCAGTCCTTGTTAAAATGGCGTCCGGAGCGCGTGAAGCTGAGCGTGGCGGCTCCATCTCCAAGACATTCTTAGAAAACGGTGTTTTCCTTCCCGCCCCTCGCTGTGTGTGTGTGTTCATGGGAAAACAGGGAAATCAAATGAGTAAACAACTCCTCATTATGTGATAAGGGCGTCATGGTTTGTGTTTGTTTTTTGTTTATTTTGTGCCCTTGGGTGTGTGTCTGTGTGTGTCTGTGTTAATTATAGAACTGTTTCCTGTGCAGAAAGAAGACTTTTGAAGCTACAATTTAAAGAAGTGGTAGATGCCTTTAAACACACACACACACACACACACTCTGCGGGTCCTGGGGGTTCACCCCTCAGTCCTGATCCAGATCTTACAGGGACAAAATCAAAGTGGTTTAAAAGAGATTCCAGGATTCTGTTTTAGGACGTTCAGTTGGAACGGCTGTGGAGGAGTCTTAAGAACGGTTTTATACATGCGGCCAATCACAGCAGCTCATCCGGACACATCCATGACGAGTCTCAGAACTTTTCTGTGAAGATTGGGTCGTTGTGAAGCTCAGACCAGTTCTGTGTGGCTGAGCTGGACTTCTGATTGGTCGAGACTCGGACACGTCCACAGAGAGCATCCCTTTAAAGGCCGTTTCTGCTCGGCCGACTGTGTGTTAGGATTTGTTCTGTTTGGTCGACCGGTTCACTGAATAAACCGAGACACAGACAGTAAGTGTGTGTGTGTGTGTGTGTGTGTGTGTGTGTGTGTGTGTGCGTGTGTGTGTGCGTGTGTGCGTGTGTGTGTGTGTGTGCGTGTGTGCGTGTGTGTGTGTGTGTGTGTGTGTGTGTGCGTGTGTGCGTGTGTGTGTGTGTGTGCGTGTGTGTGTGTGTGCGTGCGTGTGTGTGTGTGTGTGTGTGTGCGCTGGTTACAGAAACATCTGCCTCCAACATTTCCATCCTAATGTCAGAGACTTTTACTGGCAGCTGTAACTGGAAGATTTATGACACTTGTTTCTGCATTTTGTTTTTTAATTTGTATGATTAGAAAAGATTTGCAACACAGAAAATGTTTATTTCAGCTCTTCTCTTCAGCAGGACTGATTTCATCAGTGTGACGTGGCCTGAAGGTGAAACAATAAAAGGATAACAGTAAAAAAAAGGAACAGTTCACGCTGAGACTTTAAGCTGCAGAATATTTAAATCAAACAGCTCACAGCTCCAGTTCAGCTTCAGCTTCTCAGATTTTAAGGAGCAGTTGGGTTTCTCTCCCAAAACAGACTGAAAACAGAAGTAGACTGGCTGAAGCCAACGTGCTGCGTTCAGGTTCTGGCTGTTCATCTGGACCTGAACCTCTGAAGTTCAGCAGCTGAAGGTAAGAGACATTTATTATTATTCACAGCTCACAGAAGACATCACACTTTAAAACCTAAAGCACTCATCTAAACATAAACTTTCCCTGAGAACGGTTAGCAGTCATGATGCTAAGCTAAGCTAGGCTAACCATGGCTTTAACAGACAGCAGCTCCTTTCAGTGATGCAAACCATCCACACACAGCTCATTGATTACCTCTGAACCGTCAGCTGGTCCTCCTCTCAACACGCTCACAGGTGTAAATATCCTGTGTACCTAACGTGACGGACCCGGACCGACGGCGCCGTACTCTCTGAACAGAATCTGAAAGGTCAAAGAGCTGAACTTGAATTGTTTCTGTTGATGATTTTATTCATTTTGTGTCTGAATGAGCAGAAATTTCTCCAACGGCCTCATTTCGTGTCAAGAATTCAATCGTGACACTTCCTGTCCGTTTGTTTGGCTCCTGATGAGTCCATTCTCAGCAGCAGAGAGATGAAGGAAGGCTGAAGGGAATTCTAAATAAAACCCAGTCCGACCCTGACACGGAGAAAAAGGAAAGGAGGGATCGAAAAGACGCTTCACGTGGCGACGGAGGAAACAAAGTCTGTTTTATTTTCAGTTTTTCACTTTTGTCTTCTGTCACCTGATCTTTTTTCCTTCATTCAGAATGTTTTATTCACTGAGGCGGCTCCTCCTCCGTCACTCTTCCTCTCTTTCTCTCGTTCATGTTTTTTTCAAGTGGAATGAACTGTCGACAGTTTCAGTCACGATGAATATGAAGCAAACCAGATGCCCCGGCTGTGTGTGTGTGTAGTTAGGTTTTGACTTGATCTTTGTAAATCCACTTAATGCATGCATCCACACACCCACACCATGTTTCCAGCATCTGCTTGTGTCTGTCTGTGTTTAACGACAGAAGAAGAAATCCCCCTGAAAGCTTCTGGATGGACTTTAATGACAGATGTGTTTTTGTGGGCAGCTGAGAATTTACATTTTATAACAACAGACTGATTTCAGGGCAGCACGGTGTCACAGAGGTTCTCTCTGAAGGTCCTGGGGCCTCCAACGGACCGGAGACCTGAGTGAGCTGGGATCGGCTCGGAAACGGTAGATGATGGTTGGATGGATGTTTCCCCCACAGATCAGGAACATGAAGTCAGAGAAGGAGAAGTTCTTCAGTCAGAACGTGAACAGTTTGTCCAACTTCAGAGGAATGAAAGAAGCTTTGACATGAGAGTCCTCTCCTGCTGATACAGCTGCTGTCACACACACAGACACACATCAGAGGATGGACTGAATCCTCTCTCTGCTGTCGTTTCCACGGCGATAGATCAGAGATTTCTGAGGTGTTTTGTCTTTATCACAACCCGACTGTGTGTGTGGAGCAGATATTTTTAGAAGTCAGTATCCGGCTGTTAGCGCACACACACACACACACACACACTGGCTGATTTAGCCTCTGAGACATTGGTTTGGCATTTCCAATATGCTGCCTAACTCAAACCCATTACATCTAGTGTGTGTGCGTGTGTGTGTGTGTGCGTGTTTCCCTGAAATATGAACGCGTCGGCCGTATGTAGATCAGTTCAGACTGTAGAAGAGTGAAGGAGGAAGGGAGGAAAGAAACACAACCCAGTTCAATTACCATGGCAACCAGTCCTCATCCTCCATCCCAGCACCCCCATGATGTGTGGGGCTGCCCTTCCAAAGTGGGGGGGGGGCTCCTCCATCTCTCTCCACCACAGAGAACAGAGTCAGTGTGTTTTATTTTGAAAGTCCTCCATCTGTGCTGAGTGACTGACCTGCTGCTTCGTTGCTTATTTACACAGAACGTACCGCAGTTTGATTGAAGCACTGAGGGACACTGAACCGGACCACCAGAGTCCAGGTCCGG
The DNA here is from genome assembly GCF_900963305.1 of Echeneis naucrates. NCBI lineage: Eukaryota > Metazoa > Chordata > Actinopteri > Carangiformes > Echeneidae > Echeneis > Echeneis naucrates. The sequence continues at coordinate 512,967 of NC_042530.1, read as the reverse complement.
TCCTGGTCCCGGTCTGATCCCTGCCCAGCTTTTCCCACACACAGACAAAGGTGACTGCGTCCAGAGCAGAGATATGATCCTGTTTACACTTTTATTTTGTACTTGGAGCTAAAACTATTCTAATGATTTCATAGGACGATGTGTTAACAAAACAAACAACTGCAGCCAATAAAAACAGTTTAAGTTTAAGGTAACAAAAGGAGTCACATCCAGACAGCTTAAAGGTCCCTGCAGGCTGTTTCCTGATCTGTTAAATCATGTGACTGTTCAGATCAACTTCTCTAATTTATAGAAAGAATATTTTGACACATTTGCCATTTTGATGTCTTCCTTCGTACCCAGCAGGCCGTTCTGTCACCACGCCCTCCGGGGTAGACGGAGTAATTAACACGTGGACGCCCCCTAAATCATTTAACTTCTCATTAAAGTGCTGTATCATTCAGGCGGGCTGAGGGATAACTCAGTTAGAGCGGCTCAGACCTGATAACACAGGATGAGCTGTGTGTCTTTGTGTATGTTAGTCCCCCCCCGAGGATCACGTCCAAGTGTATTGAGGGTGTGGTCTGTGCAGAGTGACATCACTAGCTCAGATTTCATAATAAAGTTCCAGTTTATACCTAAAGGCTCCTATAGCTTCAGCTGTCTTTTATTTTGAAGGGTTGGTCTCTTTAGGAAGACATTTCTGTAGAGTGAAGACCTAAAAAGCTTCTCAGGGTACTTTCTCCTGATCGCTCCTGTGATTGGCTGAGTATTTTCTGCTCGATCCAACAAAAACATGTTAGATTTTTAGGAGCCACGTGGGGGCGGAGACTGTTTTGTTGTGACATCACAAAGTCCCTGACGTCCTGCCGACTCAGATTGTGTTTCTCTGACAGATGATCTGAAATGAATCGAAGAAAAACTCCAGTGAAGGCGATCCGTTCTTCAAACAAAGAAACTGTTTACAGATGTTCAGATTCTGTGGAGACAAACAGGAGCAGCTGTTCACGGAAGGACGCCCGCCAACATGGCCGCCACAGGTGAGCCTCACACCTGACTCCTCCTCCTGCTGGAGTCCTGCTGAGTCATCAAGGAGATGTTCGACTGACGTTCAGGAGCTGATGACGCCTGTGTGAAGAAGTGAAGCTCTTCCTCCCCTTCCTCCTCCTCCTCTTCCTCCTCCACCTCCTCCTCCACCTCCTCCTCTTCCTCCTCCTCCTCCACCTCCTCCTCTTCCTCCTCCACCTCCTCCTCTTCCTCCTCCACCTCCTCCTCTTCCTCCTCCTCCTCCTCCTCTTCCTCTTCCTCCCCTTCCTCCTCCTCCTCTTCCTCCTCCTCTTCCTCCTCCTCTTCCTCCTCCTCTTCCTCCTCCTCCTCTTCTTCTTCCTCTTCTTCATCCTCCACCTCCTCCTCTTCCTCCTCCCCTTCCTCCTCCTCTTCCTCTTCCTCCCCTTCCTCCTCCTCCTCTTCCTCCTCCTCCTCCTCCTGTTGAGGTGATGATGATGTTGGTCATGATGAAGATGCTCCCCCTGTGATGGATCACTTCATTTATTGTCTGAGGGCTGAATGTAATAAACTCATTAGCTCACTCCCTGTGTGTGTGTGTGTGTGTGTGTTGTGGCTGGTGTGTGTCTCTTTGTGTTTGAGCTGGTGAAGGATCCAGGGGCCTGTTGTGTTATGCTGATCATCTGTCCACTGTAGTAGATGACACTGATATTATTTTACGCTGAAGTTGTGTACTCGGCCTCGATTGTGAGTCTTTTGGACGTCCCTGTGGGGGCTCTGTTGTTGACCTCTGACCCCGCCGCTCTGTGTGTCAGTGTTTGTCTTCTGTTTTGTGAATGAGCCGTGTGAGTCTGTGAATTGATCCCCATACAGACCCCATACAGACACACAACCACTTCCTGTTCGCACAAACAGGCCTTCATCTGTTTCCTGCAACAATTGGACTTGTGTGTGACGATGATCTGCAGCACAGACTGTGTTCTCTGCTCGCTCTCTGCAGTTCTATCAATAGACCGTCACATGGCCCCCCCAGTGTTCAGGGGATCTGCTCTTCGTGCTGCTGCCTCCATGTTGGTGCGGTGGGGGGGTGGCTGCAGTAATATATTTAGTAATGACCCACTTCCTGTCGGGGCTGGCGGGGGAGAGCTCCGGCTCCTGCAGGAGGATTTCTGAAAACGATCCAAAGCAGAAACAGAGTTGGTGTTCATGTTCTGGCCTGCTGCTCCAAACAGCTCGCTCCAACCTTTCAGAAATCCGGTTGGGCCAATAAACTCACCGTCGTCTGTTTCTGTGTCAGCATCATGTTGTTTTCCAGACTGAGACCAGAAACTTACCGGGGGAGGAGGGACATTTTCCCATAGACTTCAACACAGTATGACTTTGAGCGGCCCCCGGTGGTCAGCAGGTAGAATGAAGAACTCTGACTGCTAAATCAAAGATCATTTTCTGGCCCGCTCCGTTCAGGGTTCGGACCAGACCAGGTCTGATGGAACTGGACTCGCTGTCACAAAGTCTCAGCCAGCCCAGCGGCCCGGTCCACTCCAGGATCCGGTCCTGCAGACCAGCTGTGACCTATTTACATCAGCAAACTCACTTTTAGTTTCTCCTGCTGGAGGAAACCGCCGGACACGTTTCACGGCGACTGACCCTTTTCTTTCCAGTCCCTGGTCCTCCCATCGTGCAGTTCTGGAGCAGGTTTGGTCCTCCGGAGGGATCACGGGCCGAAGTCCGCCCCATTTATGACGGGAGATGAAATCCCAGCGACGACTCGCAGGGTGTTATTTTAGGTCAAGTCTTCGGAGGCCGAGCTGTCGGCCTGCTTTGAGCTTCTGGAAGGAAATGTTTTTCAGAAAGTCCCAGAACTGGACCTTCCAGTCCTGCTGCACTCTGGACTCCAGGAGACAAATTACTGGTCCTGGTCCTGGTCCCGGTCTTTGGATGGATCTGGTCCTGGTCCTGGTCCCGGTCTTTGGATGGATCTGGTCCTGGTCCTGGTCCCGGTCTTTGGATGGATCTGGTCCTGGTTCCGGTCTTTGGATGGATCTGGTCCTGGTCCTGGTCCTGGTCTTTGGATGGATCTGGTCCTGGTCCTGGTCCTGGTCTTTGGATGGATCTGGTCCTGGTCCCGGTCTTTTGATGGATCTGGTCCTGGTCCCGGGGTTTGGATGGATCTGGTCCTGGTCCTGGTCCCGGTCTTTGGATGGATCTGGTCCTGGTCCTGGTCTTTGGATGGATCTGGTCCTCGTCCCGGTCTTTGGATGGATCTGGTCCTGGACTCTGTCAGACTGATATAGACGTCACTGCAGCTTCATCACACATGTGAATGGAAACACATGAACGACACACACACACACACACACACACACACACACACACACACACACACACACAAGGAGGAAGTCGGCCCGGTCCTCCAGGTCCAGGTGTTGGTTCTGTTGGCGGACCGTTCAACCTTCTCGTGGCTCTCTGGGAATGAAACAAGGAGATGAGTCTCTGTGCTGAGGATTCTGGGAAGTGCAGTCCGATCATATCAGACCTGAACTCCAAACTGTCTGTGTGTCGAATGTTTCCGGATCAGAAGTTTTCAGCGTTTCATTCTCATCTGTGTGACAGAAAACGGGGTTGGACCGGCAGGAAGTCTCCGAACCTCGTGGGATTCCCTCCATACATTTTTAATGAGCAGCTCTTGTTTCCTCCTGCAGCCGATAATTGCCTCTCAGGATTACTTTTTCTTTTTTCACGTTCCAGGAATTATTCTGTCTCACCTTCTGTCACAGCCGCTTGGTCAAAATATTATCTTTAACTAAAATGTCCCCTTTTGTTCATTTAACCCCATTTTGAGCGATAAAACATAAATAGGACGTTTTAAAGAATTTAAATATGAATATTATTATTTCTTTATTCACGTTGATAGATTTCTATAACGACTCTTCCGGTCATGTTGTTCCACAATAATGTTCAGGATGAGTTTCAGATTCTGATCGAATCGTTTGGCTGCAGCTCAACTGAGATTCTAGAATCTACAATTTATCCAAAACATCACAGATCCGGTTTCACCACAAAGAGAAATTAAACGTCTAAATGTCTTTTATTTTCTTATGAGGAGCTGCCTGATCTGCAGACAACCCCCCCACCACACACACACACACACACACACACATCCATATTAATGCAGAAACACACATTCCCTCGGGAACCTGCAGCACGCAAACCACAGCTCTGATGAAAATCTGCTGGAGCTTCATTAAAGAAAAACCATCAGGAAACTCGGAGGCCTTGATGCTGAGTGAAATTAAAACACACACAGTCCTACAGTACAGATAAGAGAATCTGTTTTTGACTAGAGATGATATTCTAATAATGAGCCTGTCTAAGCAGTTTTCAAAATTACAAGTCATTTTGAGGATTTAGGGTCCCAAAAAGAATTTATCAGAATTTACTTTATATTTGGCACCTGCAGCATAAAACTAGATCTATTTCATCCTCAGAATATTTCTGGGAATAAAAAACCATAAAAAAAACAAAAGCTCTCAAATACTATGGAAATATGAGAGAGGTGTTCCAGTTCCAATCGTCTGGTTCCGTCATAAATCCCATAAATCTCCCACTTTTCCCAGTTTCATTACTTTTTTGGTTCATAACTTGTCCTGCAGCATGAAAACAGGATCCTTATTGGAGGATTACGGGATATTCTAGTCATTGAAACAGCACAAAACTCAAAATGAGTGTGAAGTCGGAGCGCCGCACAGCTTCCCAACGAATTCTGAAGTCAAATACAATTTAAAAAAAATTCTCCTGTTCTCGGACCATATTCAGTTTAATATTTCCTCCTGCAGAATAAAAACAGCACCTGGTTTCATCCTTCCATTGTTACTGTCACCTAAAAGACAACAGAATAAAATCAGGGATCTTATTACAGTTTCCTGATCCCATTTCATCACTTTATTTATTTCTCTTAACTTCAGTAGAAGAGTTGAAATGGAAATATTAATGGAGACCACGAAAAGCTCTTCTTTGGTCTTCTAGTATTTTTAATTCAGTGTATTTTCTCAGGAGGCTGACGGGACGTTAACATTAAAACGCCTGAGAGCTGAGTCCTCCTCTCTTCACATTCTCATCTTTTCTGTCATAAATGATTTTAATATTTCTTCGTCCAAATTGAATAATTTTTTTGAGGGATTATGGAATAACTGAGTTATTAAAAAGCACAGGAGGCAGAAGAAGTCTGCGTGAAGACAAAAGGAGGTTAAATGTGCAGGTTTTCAGTTTGAAGTCATTGATCCTTCCACACTTCGTTGGATATTTCATCTCTCCAGGAGGATTATGGAAATTATGAGGCGTCATTAAAATACCACAAACTGTAAAATCAGCAACAATATTCTTTTTTGCTGTCCGACTCATCCAGTTTGGGGGCTCGGACAAACGCTGGACCCCCCTCCTCCTCATCTTCGTCTTGATCAGTATGGCTGCTGAGACTCTGCAGCTCGGGGACTCTCCCTCATTAATAATGAATTCTCTCCAAACCACGTGAGTCCATCATCTCAACACAACAGACCAGACTGAATACAAAAAACCCACCATGTTGTCGGCCCCATCAAAACGACAGCACACACCTCTTTTCAAACATTAGTCTTTTTATTTATTAATCTTTTTCATTTCAGTAATCTTTTATTTTTATTTTTTAATACCTCAGAAGGCCTATAATTTGTAAAGTATTAATCTTGTGTTAAAACTGTCTGGGTTAGACTATCTATAATAGAACTTTTATTCTTATTTTCTCAAAATCCTTTTGATATACATATTTTCTTGTTAGATCATTTTTGGAACAAGTCCTTTTTTTTAATACTCTTTTTGTTACGTAACATCCCCATAAACAAACAAAGAGACAAACCAACAAACAAACAGAAGTACATATCTTTTTGTCAGAAGGCAGTGGAAACGTCTGTGCCTCAGCAAAGAAATAAACAACCTCCTCAAATTGATTTTCTGTATTTATGTATTTCATGATGCTACTGTACTGTTGGGACTCGGCTTTTTAATCTAACATAGAGACCTAAAATACTGGAGTTCACCTCTAAGGTGGTCTAGTATGAATCACGGCGTATGAAAAGGGGGGATGCACTAAATGGCAACAGTCTTCTCGCTCTTCAGCCACAGTTTGATTGATTTCTTTTTTGAAGCTACACTGGCCTGAAGTCATGTCTTCATATTGCTGTCAGCTTTTCAGAATAAATCAAATTGCTTTCAAATTCACTCATCTCGAACAGAAAAATGGCAGGAAATCAACATTAATTACAGTTCGACCTCACGTGCTTCCCTCCGTCTGACGTCTCTGACAGAAACTTAAACTTCCTCCTGAGATTTCAGGAAATGAGCCAAACTCACGCAGGAAACAAAAGACCGACTAAAATGTTTAAGTTAAATTTTAGGTTTTTTTTTTTTTTGGTTGTTTTTTTTGTTTTTTTTTATTAAAATGTGAGTCCAAACAGCTTCATGCTAAGCTAAACTGTTAGCTAGCCTTCTCTTAACTGCTAACCAGCTGCTGTTTGCTAATTCCTGAAGGAATATTTACTATGTTTTTAATAGCCAAACTGAGCTGTTAGTTTAAATTTAGCTGAAATATTAACAAGCTTTCTTCAGTCTGGATTAACGGCTAGAAAAAACAACCTTAGTTCTCTGCTAATCAGACTCATTTTATTTGAACTCTTAGTTGAATTATAAACTGATGTCTTCGGGTTTACCTCCGACATCAAACTGTTGGCCAACTTCAATTTGTTTCTAAACCATTGTAGCTAACTGAAGGTGTTACACTGAATTTAGCTGGTTGTCTTCATTTGCTTTTGTTAGCCAACCTTACAGAAGCTAATGCTGAACAGCAGAAACAGCTTTTGAGTTGAGTTATTTTGGGAAATGACTTTTCAGAGTTTGCGCTCGTCTCCTAAAATGTTTAGTTTCTGTCTCGACGGACTTGTGCGGGTTTTAACCCGTCGATCAGCAGCTCAGACGGGGCTGCGGTCACACCAGGGGCCGGCTGCTCCTCGTTGGTCCATTAGGTGCTAGCCGACTCGACGAGCTAAAGTTAACTAGAAATGTAAAAACACACCAACGGCAGGAGCGCCGTTGACTGCGGGCCATGCTGCGCGGGGCAAAGTCAAAAGGCAGGACACTGTGCAAAACTGACTCCAACACCGAAATGTGACGACGCCATTCGAATGGGTGAAGCCTCCCCTGATAAATAAAAGCTGGTGTGACCGCGGCCTGAGCACGACAAACAGCCAGTCAGAACACAAATCGAGTCACCGGGCTCCACAGAGTCAGCGTGGCGCCGTAAAAAAGGAAAAACTGTCCGTGATGGAGATGAGGTGACCGGTCTGAAGGGGGCTCCAGGCCTCGGCTCGGTCTCTGGTTTAGTGGAGTGAAGCTCAGCCCGGCCTGATGTGCGGCCTGGTACGGTGTCGTGTCGGCCGACAAACATCAATAATTCATGGTTGACTGTAATACTGTGTAATTCCACGATTGTAAGCGGGCAAGAATCCATCAAATTTTCATCGCGGTCATCATTTCGGCTCAACGGCATGTTGAATATTTCATGTCACTGACCTCCAGGTCAGGTCAGCGTGTGATTGGATGAGCACTCCGAGGAGGACGGCGTGCAGAGTCCCAGGCTGCCGTCATACAAACTCCATTTGGCTGTTGATTTCTGGCGATGAGGTCAAACTCGGTCCTTGAAGTTGGAATTTCTTTATCGAAGAGAAGATCTCACTCGTTTTCTATTTTCTTTTTTTCATTTGGGTTTTTCCTTTTGTGTTTTTGTTTCTTCGTTTCACTTTGTGTTTTTATTTTATTTTTTTCCTCCGATGTGTTAAAACGCCAGCCAAGTCAGTATGGTGGGCAGCGTGGTTAGGACAAACGTGAGGCCCCTGGCGTCGGCAGGTCTGGGGGCTCCGTTGCCGCCGCCACACAGTTCAAACAAACTCCCACGGAAATCCAGGTTGCGGGACTCCTTTTTCAGTTTCTCCCAGAGATCCGTGGCGCCCTCCTGGCAGTCAGCCAGCGCCGTCGTGGCGCAGGAGTGGAAGTTATCCCAGTAACTGGCAGGAGAAAACACAGCAAGCGTTAGCACCGAGAGCTTCTGACTGATTTTAAAGGACGAAGAGCCAACTGTGGAAGTCATCCCAGAATCTGGCTCAACAGAAAACAAGATGAGCACACAAACAACCGAGCTGACGGAGGAAACCCAAAAAACAACGACACATGAGACAAAACCTAAAAATGAACTCAGCTGTCTGAAAACTAAAGCTGATTACATCAGATTTATTTTAGATTTACATTACGTAGATGATCTCGTTTTATTGATCACACAACCCAGAACTCGGGTCAGTCAGGGTTTGTCTTCATGTGAAGCTGAAATGTTAACGTGGAGCTCATTTCCTTCATTCGTCTCCTTCCCTCCTTCCCTCCTTCCCTCCTTCCCTCCTCTTTGAGGCTTTCATGTGTTATTCATATTGAAGCATCCATCCTCTATTTTCATCTCTGTCAGCCCCCCATTTCACATTTTACATTTAAATCTTCCTTTTTGTTCAGTCTTTTTTTTTTGTCACATCTCATCTGTCCATCAGTGCTTTCTTGGTTTTTTTTTTAACTCCTCACAGTTCATGTAAAGATGACACATGGTGCAACACACACGCACACACACACACACACACACATCTAATCCAATCTCCCAATCTGCTCTTATTGATGTTGACCTTCTGAACTGAGCCGTGTCGATTCTACATCTCTTAGCAATTAACACGTGTGTGTGTGTGTGTGTGTGTGTGTGTGTGTGTGTCTGCCACGCCTCAACACCGCTGTGATGGAGCTGTCACTGAATTACAAAATCATGTGTGTGTTGGGGGGGCTTATTGCTGCCATCTGGTGCCCACCCGCTTTGGATGGTGGGATGAACATGGAGGAGAAAAAAGGGGGGCATTAATGGGGGAGCTGGGGGTTCAGCTGGTTAGTTTCCCCCCCCCCCCCAACGGGGTTGTGCTTTAATCACTCATACATTATTTGGGCTCAGTCATTTTTACTTACGACTTCTTGTGTTTGGCTGCTGTGGTGTTCATGGGGGGCTCATTTAGATGATTGTAGAATGAAAGTGAAATGATGATGATGCTCTCCTACCTGCAGATCTTGTGCAGGTTCTCCCTGTCGTCCAGGTCCTGCGGGTAGTTGGCCATGTTCTCCCCCAGCTGGAGCAGACAGTCGGAGAACCCTTTGAACACCGAGTCACATTGACCAGCGCTGACCAGCACCGTCTGCAACACAGAGACTGCACAGAGAGACCAAGGTGAGGCTGCAGGCAGGAGACGGGCCTCTGAGGTCAGCGACCGCCACTGACAGGAAGTCAGACGGAGCCACAGAGTGAATGAAGAGTAACGGGGGGGTCCAGCAGCTCCAGGTAGGAACAAAAACACACAACAGACACACAACATCAAAGCAAACCGGCTTCCTTTGACTGAAAACGTGTCTGTAGAAGGTGATGTATGTTTCACATAAGACATAAGATGGTGTGTGTGTGTGTGTGTGTGTGTGTGCGCGCGTTGCCAGCTCTGACACGCCTCCAGCTCCAATCAGCCAGTCTCACATGTGCAATAACACGGAATAGACACACCCCTTTACATGACCTTTTTGTTAACTCGTGTGTGTCTACGGTTCGTTAAGCAGGATCGGGCTGATTGATTGGTTTGGATAATAACAGGGCTGCTGTCTGTGGACTAACACAGCGTGACATGTAGGACGAGGTGTGTGTGTGTGTGTGTGCCGTCCTCCTTTGGCTCAGAATGACCAGCATGGTCCTCTGAGGCTGAACCGTGAAGATGAACCCTGCGGTTCACCTGGTGACACTGAACTGAGGATTAGGGATATTGGGGGCGTGGCCTCATTGAATGACAGGTGGAGCCCGTCTCTGTCTCTAGACCTGGACCTGGACTCTGGGTCTGTGAAGTGAAACCTGAACCCGTCATTCTATCTAATGACCGTCCGGCCCTCAATCCGGGGGGTTCTGACCGACTTCTGGCCCGCTGTGGTCAGGCGCTACTTGACTTCCTAAAGGTACTTGAACACATCAGCTGCGGGGCCCCACAGGGCTCTATTCGGGGAACCCCCCTCTTTGTGTTTCAGAGATAAAAAAACTGAACTCCTCCACAGATATACAATTGATATGAACCAGCTCTGAATCCCAGATATGATCTTTTAATGCAACAGAAACTTTGTTTTGTAGAATACGTAATTGTTGTTGTTGTTGTCGTCATGCTTTAAAGATGACGGGTCACAGATGTGTTAAACGTTCATAGATTAGTTTTATGGTTCTATTTTAAATTTGACTTTCAGAGATAGATCTGATCCTGGCTGTTTGCTGTTGCACTGAATTTTTCTATTAATTTTGTTAATATTTGATAATAGATGATATTAAAAAACGGCAGAGGTGTTTTTAAAAAATCTGTTAACCAAGTCAAGAAGTAAATAATGAATTAAAATCTGGATTTAGACAGTTTGTCTCTTCTGAGTGTGAAATTATAATCTCATAATCTGATTTCTTAATTTATTATCTAATAATTTAGAGTTATTCTATTTTACTTCTGGTACTAAAATCTTTCTACAATGGGGAATTATTTTATTTTATAATTTTAGGATTATATGTTTTGATATCAATAAATAATAATGAATATCTTTGTGTTTAACACATTTTGTCGGTGTAAAATCGACAAACTCACCGAATGTGAGTTTTGTATTTTACTGTCACAGTATTAACACTATTACTATTATTCCAGTGACTGCTACTATAATAATAATAATAATAATAATAATAATAATAATAATAATAAGATGATGAAGAAATGTTTTTCGGATTCCTCAGATGTTCGGGTTCTTCCTGAACTGAACTTTGTTAATTCAGATGTTGTGAATGTGTTAACGTTGTGACTTAAATTACCTTAAATGACTTCACTGTTACCATGGAAACGCTGCAGCGCTCCTTTAATGGGATTTACTGTCTCGTTCCTCCATCATTTAATGACATCACAGGTATTTTCAGTTTTTAAATATTACTGCTAACGTTTCTTAAGAAGGATTTGTTGTACCGGACGGTCAGTGCAGCTTCTAAAACACGACGTAATAAATACGATAAATAAAAGCATCTCACTCCTTTAGAAAAATAAAAAATGAATTGATAACAGTGAAAGTGGCAGTAAGAGTCACGATATCTGATCAGAGTTTAAACTGACTTCAGTAAGTTTCTGTAATATTTTTATTTTTTGGTTTTTACAGTAATATTTAATAATATTCTTGTTTTTCAGGATTGAATATTTCAGCTTTAGTGTTCTTTTAATGTTGAATCACTGTGGATGAATGAACCCCCCCCCCCCCCCCCCCCCCCCTCTCTCTCTCTCCATTGTTTCTCCGGGTGTCTCTCTACCACTGTATGTTGGAGGCATTACATCATCTCTCCCTGCAGCCTGTTCAGTCTTCTCTCTGCAGCTGAGGTCAAAAACACATGAATGAAGTTCCCCCATCACTGATCGCTGATATTTCATTTATTTTTTTACACCTTTTATTTTCCTTCAGGCTTTTAAAATCTTTTTTTTGATTAAATTCATTTTTAGTCAAACATTTAAATACTTATTTTATTTCTAACGGATCAGATTTATTTTCATTCGTTTTTATTTTCTTCTAAAAATCGTTTTATGTTTAGTTTTTATTTTATTGGCCTGTTTGATTTTAGTTTTCTTCCTCATCGGAGCTGCAGCTCCGTTTATTCTCAATTTATTCGTTTTTGTCCCCTGAGTCTTTTTATTGTTGGTCCGTAAATCAGTTCAAGCTGCTGAGATGATGATGATTATTATTGTTATTATTATAAATAAATAAATAATAATAAAAAATAAATAATAATAATAATAATAATATCTTTATCATTATTATTATTATTTCTGGTCTATTCGTTTATTTCTTTTCTTTATAAAAAAAATCTGTTGAGTGAAATCAGGACAGTCCCGTCACACGCGCACACAGGAGGGTGCGCGCACAGCATTTTCGTTCACGCCTCCGTCCAGGCACGCTCGCACTGATTCACCCCTCCTACACACACACACACACACACACACACACACACTTGCCTGCAGTGCATCGTTGCCAGAAGCAGCGTGTTGTCTGACACACCCACCTCCGGCACGAGCCCATTTTTCGCGCGTAAAGCCGCCAAATTACAAAATTTAACAACAATAAAAACACAAAGAATCATTCTGGAGGGAAAAAGTTTGTAACGAACATTAAAACATCACGTGGTCCAAAAACATGTGATGATTTTAGCAGCAGCCAATCACGCACGACTATTCAAACTAAACTCAAACCGGAAAAGACCAACAACTGAACAACAACACAACAAAATGAAGGAAGGCGGAATTAATCCACCTCATTCGATTCGTGTTAATTTTTCTGTGTGAAATAATCATCTTTTTTTCTGATCAGAAAAGCATCAAAACGGGAAACGGAATGATTTGACTTCTTCCTGTTTTTATTGTTTTCGTTCTTTTTGTTGTTTTAATTTTTTTTTATAGTTTTATCGTTTTTAATATTTTAATTTTTTATTGTTCTGGTGTTTTTTCTGCAGCTCATCATGGTCTCTCTCTCTCTCTCTCTCTCTCTAACAATAGATTCTGTGTCTTGAATAATTCAGCGTTTCTCCGAGCCACCATCACGCACGTGCACGCGCGCTCACGCTCGTGCAGAGCCCTCCTCCACAGCTTCGTTATGCAACAGCAGAAAAAGCTCCAGTAGGTCCGGTGTGCAGCTCCAGGTATTAGACGGGCCCTTTGGGGTTTTTAGCAGAAAACAAAAAACGGTGCACGTTGTGTTTTCGATCGTGCACGAGGCGGAAACGCGGGCCTCTGCTGCGCGCGTGCACACGGAATTTTAAAATGATTTTTTTTTTATTCTAATTTTTCATGGTGTATTTTTTGTCTGCTTGTTTTGCTGTTGTTGTTTTGCCGACCTTGTCTTTGTCTGTCGGAGCTGCAGACCCGGACACTGCGGATCCGGATCCGGTCCAGCAGGACCCGAACGGACTCTTTTTATTTATTTTATCCCACATGAACGAACGAGCCCAGGCCTTTTCTCTAAAGCACCAAAATAAAACACCGTGAAATCTGAGCCACGTGAAGCCAAAACTGGGGCTTTTATTTTGTTAATATTTTAAATGTGAGTTTATCATTTTTTTATTTTTAATGAAGAAAATGTCTCCAGTTTGGGACAGAGGGGGGAGGGGGGAGGAGGGGGCATTCCCCTGTTAACACACACACACACACACACACTCCAAACGTGAAGTGTAGTCCCGTTAAAACGAGCCGCCGCCTCATTACGAGTCAACCTGACAGGGAAACACCGAAACATCCCAGAATAATCCCACAGATTAACTCTGATGTGTGTTCTTCTGACAGAACATGAAATATATTTAGAACACAGCTGACACACAATGAATCCTCCAGGACAACAATAACACTGAATGATGAGTCTGACCTATGTGTAGAGCCAGGAACAGACCGAGGTATCTGCCGGACCAGCTGCCTGCCATCCTCTCCATCCTCCGGAGTCACTAAACGGGAGCGTGGCCGCGCATTCCCCGCAAAACACCCGCAAAACGGCTACATCCAGCGGCCCCGGGTCCTCCTGGTCCTGGTCCTGGTCCTGGTCCTGGTCCTGGTCCTGGTCCTGGTCCTGGTCCTCCTGCTCTGTTCTTCCCTCCGTCTTCCTGCGTCGTGTCGGCTCTGCGCTTCCTGCCGGTTTTACGCGTCTGGAGAGGAAAAAGAAAAGAGAGAGAGGAAGCCCCTCCTCTCTCTCTCTCTCTCTCTCTCTCTCTCTCTCTCTCTCTCTCTCTCTCGATCATCCATCTAATTTTTATCAACACATTTCGATTAATAACTGATTTATTAGAATCTCCAGCTGATGTTATTTTCGATGTTTCTTTGACTTTCTGTCAGCAGCAGCAGAAACCTGGAGCCTTCCTAAAAACTGAAAAACATCAGCTTTAAATATCAAAAGACCAAATTTAGATTTGTGTAGAAATAACAATTAATAATTTGAAGAATTTAGATTTTTAGTTTTTTGAAGGCCAAAAGATGCTTTTTTAATTTACATGAGGAAATGTTCAGATTTCAGGCCTGAGATCAGAAAAATCCGTTTTTATTATTTTAAGAGATTTCTAAACAAATTTATCGTTAAATTCTGCATTACGGTTCAAAAATGACTTGTGAGGTCCGAGGCCTTCACCTGTCGGCCCGTCAGTGGCCCCGGGGACCCAGAGTGGTGATGTCATCAGGAAGTGGGCGGATTCGGGTTGTCTTCGTCTGTGTTGGACCTTTTAGAAATCAGGGCCCAGGTGACGGAGCAGGAGCCGCCCCCTCCTGAGTGACCTTTGACCTTTTGAGTTCAGTTTAAAACCAGAAGATAAACCGGGCCTTTGTGCTGATCCAGCTCCAGTCTGGGCCTGGTCTGGACTGATGTCTGAGACCAGCTCCAGGTACAGCCTGTCAGTCACACAGTGGCCCCGCCCCCTAATCCATCCCCTGCTTTCTGGGCTGGTCACACAACACAGACACACAAAAAGAGGACTATGATTGTGTGAATGTAAAAGTATGAATGGAAGTGAAGGAGGGTTGTGTGACGTATGAGAGCACACACAAAATAACACAAAACACACACACCCAGCAGGACTTACTTCACAACATGGTGTGTGTGTGTGTGAGGATGAAACAGAAGATGTGGGGGATCTTCTCCTGCTGACGTCAGCTGAATGTGAAACAAACCGACTCTGCTGCTGCATATTAACACAGATGTTTCCCCGAGGCGATGCGGCGCTGCAGCAGGACACACACACACACACACACACACACACACAGAAATACACAATAATTGGGTCCCCAGATAGTTTCAAACTGATTCAAATCTGAAAACATTTAACTGCTGGACAGACACTAAATGGCTGCACCTGTGTGTGTGTGTGTGTGTGTGTGTGTGTGTGTGTTCTGACTGTAAGTTTGACCTTCAGACACACTCCATCCTTCTGTCGTCCAATCAGAAGTGGACGCAGGCAGACAGCCTCCCCACCTGCTGCCCCAGTTCTGCCCCAGGGGCATCACTTGCTGCCCCCTGCTGGTCAACACGAGTAACTACAGCCCCATCACACACACTCCATGCTGCCGCCCCCCAATCTGGATGAGTCCGCCACAGAAAGTAGTCCCTGACAGAGGCTTCATGTCCCAGACTGGGGGGGCCGTGCGGGTTCAGGTTCCACTGGTCCTTCTGGGACTCATCTCAGACCTGGGGGGTTCAATCAGGTTCCTGGATGACATCACAGCACAGCAGCAAATTCTTCAATGGCAGTGTGTGTGTGTGTGTGTGTGTGTGTGTGTGTGTGTGTGTGTGCGCGCGCGCTGCAGCATCATTTGTCCTCCTAGCCTCAGTTTGTTCTTTTGTCTTTAAGTCGGTGGCGCCATCTGCTGGTAGTAACAGACAGCAGCAGTAACTCAGATGAGGTTTATTTAAACAGGTGATGACCTTTGACCTCTGACACCTGCTGCTCCGTCTGTATTAATTTATGTCAAGAAGTAAAACTTTCATGAAGTTTGAATTAATTATAGCTCATCAAAATTCAAATATTGTAATATTTTAATAAGACTGGTGGGAAACATGATTCATGTTAATGTGACGACCATATTTGTCTATATTGTTAGATATCATAATATCCAACGTGGAAATGTAATATATTTAACTAAATTACATTTGTGTGTGCGTGACCTTTTAACGTAGTTTGGAGCGTGGTGATAAACGCTTCAGCCTCTCAGCTGCACACAGTCTGACTGTGGACTGTCTCTAACAGAGCGGCTGTGACGTCTCTGCACGGAACTTCGGAGAGTAATTCCTCGTGTTTCTCCTTCTTTGCTCTCCACGTCCCGGCTGCTTGTCATGTTGGAGATGAGTTTTTTTGTTTTTTTTTTCCAAACTGCTCAACTCAGTTTCTTTCTTTTCTTTTTACAAACTAGAAGAGCCAAAGCTCACAGCTGATCATCACCTGACAGATTTTTCCTCCAGCTGCTTCTCCGTCTGATTATTTCAAAGAAAGTTGTTGCAGTAGCATTTTTTAATGATTTTCTTTGAATTATTTTATGGATCTTCATTTAAACTGACGGTGTTAACAGTGTCAGTGGAGATCAGAGTGACCTTCTGCTCTCACTTCCTCTTCTTCTTCTTCTTCTTCTTTCTCAGAGTCAGAGACAAGTTAACCTGCACATGTTGAACATTTACCCTTTTTCATCATCTTTACTTAATCAGCTGATTCTCTCCAATGTTCCCTTATTTTCCTGATAAAAACTGTGTGAAGCAGAATAACCACAGAAAAGTTCCTCTGTTTCTCTCTTTATCTGATCAGGAGTTCTGCTCATTAATGATGAAAGATCAGCTCCACATATCTGATTGTCTTTATTCTGTCAACACAATAAACTCAGAAACATACAGGACTGATCCAGAGACTCTCTGATTGGCTGTGACATCACCCACCGGAGCCAATAGGAGCGTCCGATGTGGAGAAGTGACTCTAGACGTCACTATCGAAGATGCAGGGTTTGTCTTATCTGTCTCGTCCATCTCCTCTGTTCTCTCATGTCTTGTTTTTTTATTTGTCATTTTCTTTTGGCCTCCTTCGTCCTTTCCCTTCCTGAGAACAGATCTGCTGACAGACCGTGATGACCCTCCTGATGAGTCAGGCAGATTAGGGGTGAGAGATGGAGACTTGTCCTGTCTGAAACCTGAACACTTCGGTTTCCTTCAGCCTGGCCGTCTGCCCAGAGCTGCAGAAAAACACCTCCGATGTTTCATCATGTGGTCTGCTGACAGATGTGACGTCCCAGCAGAGCAGAGCGATGGCTGCACGCCACCATGGCGTCCATATTCAGTGCTGACCGTCTGACCAATCAATGGCAGGTCAGAGGAAACGACTCAGGAGGTCTCTGAGACCGTCGTCTTTATTCCACTTTTTATTTTCTGTTCATTTGAGTTGATTTCCCTCTGATGTAAACTTCAGCCTCTGCAGAGGAAAAATGAAATAAATGAATAGGAGACACGTCTCCAGATCCTCAGTCTGCATCTGTCCCGATTTCCAATATATGTGCTTTTATTAATTTAACAGCATGTGTAATAATCCTGCATTAATCTGAATTCATCATTTTTTATTTATTGGTAAATATTTCTTTTGTGTCTGAACTGCAAAACTCAGCAGAAATCAGCGTGTTTCTCCATCAGTCAGCTGTTTGTTGTAAACACTGTGACATCGACATGTCGCAACTTGGTCCGTTGGGTCAAGGTCACCTTCACACACACACTCTGGTCTCATCCATTTCAGTGAACAGCCTGAGCTTTGACCAAAAACACATCAAACTGTCAGAAACTTTAAGTAGATTTAAATTTCTATCTATAAACTTAAAAGTTGTGTGTTTATTGTGTCAATCAACGGTGACAAAGAAATGTAATCAAAATATTCTAACAATAAACTGTTAATGTTGCAGAGAAAAGTATGAATGGTGCTGTGTGTGTGTGAGAAAGAGGAAGTAGTGTGTGTATATAAACTGGTGCTGAAGTCGATCTGATCATCTGAGACTCGACAGACAAACTTCAGTCCTCCATCTGCGCGGTGAGACTTCCTGTTGATTTTTATTCAGTTATTTATTACAGATTAATGTCTCCAATGTTCTTTACGGAGATCTGATTTCATCGACATCTTTTTTTTCATCTCTTGAATATCAGGACAGTTACATTTTTTTTCCAATTCAGTCTTTGTTTAAATCTCTTCTTCTTCTGTATCAAACATGTTAAAGGTCACTTTAGTTATTTTACATAAATGTTTTTTGCTTTTCTTTTTCTCTGCAGTGAGCATCATGTCTGATCCAGCCAGGAACCAAAACTCCTACAGGGGGCGCTATCCTCTGCCGGTACACCTTCAGCAGAAACATGACGCTCTTCACCTGAAACTGAAATATTTGGTTATTCTGTGATTATTTCATCGTCTTCAGGTGCCGACCTCCAACCTCACAACCGAGGAAGATGATTATCCAGAATTTGAGCCTTTTGATGAAGGTGCTGAGGCCACGCCCAGAACTACACCTGGTGCAGGTAAGAAAAAACAGCGCGGCTGCCGATGATAAAACTATAATGGGTATGTTTTCACCGGCCCCCGGCCCCCGGCCCCCCAGGGTCTCTGTCGGTGCAGCAGGTCGACATGTGTCTGCAGATGAACAAACAGACTCACTACACGTCAGCCTACGACATCAACCACCTGGTGGTTCGACGAGGCCTTCAGTTCGTCATCAAGGTCACCTTCAACCAGGCGCCGGCCGGAGGAGAAGACTTCCAGCTCAACTTCCTGATCGGTGAGTTTGAATCTGTGTTCTAAAATCGGACACTTCTTTGTTTAAACTGTAAGAATGATAACTCAGAACACATCAGTCAGCTGTTTCCTGACAGAAATACAAAAATAATTCAGATCACTGAAGTGGTCATTCTGTCATTTCTCAGTTTAAAACAGATAAATGTCTGATTTCTAAACAGAAATATGTTTTTTCTGAAATATTCAATGTTGTGTGAACTCCTCTTTATTAAAACACATTTTACCTTTCAGCTCAGTTTCACACATGGCCTGGGGGCGTGGCCTGTGCCACTGAGCGTGCTCATTGGCCACAGCTCACTAATGAAATGATTCCCTCCAAAACTAATTAGCTGCTGAGGAGACGTTTGTGACCGTCGGTTCGTTCGACAGCAACACGTTCAATTAACGGACTGATTAGGAGACACACATCAGAGCTGCTGTGACAGATGTTCACAGCTGCATCTGGAAACACGCACAACACACACATCTGTCTCATTTTCTACTCTCCAATCATTTTACTGAAATGTTTTTATTTCCCTGCAAACAGACTAACAGAACGAAACAAACTGAAATACTGGAAATAAACCTTCACACTAAAACAAACCACAAAGACACACAAACACTAATCTCTGCTCCATCTCCCTTCTTTGTCTCCTCTCCTTGACGGCCCCAGGCTCCAGCCCCAGCGCCAGTAAGGGCTCTGAGGTCGTGGTGACCTTCGGGTCCCGTCAGGGCGGCCTTTGGTCGGGTCAGATCCTGGAGTCACTTGATCAAACTGTGACTCTGGGCGTCACGCCGTCCCCTGACGCCATCGTGGGTAAGTATCGCACATTCGTGAGCATCGCGGCGTCCGGCGGCATGCAGAGGACCAAGAGGGACCCGAGCACTGACCTGTACCTGCTCTTCAACGCCTGGTGTCCAGGTACCATCTGCCCCGCCTCCTAATGCCCCCTGGGAGCTGAGGAACAACTGTCTGTCTGTCAAAAACAGCAGCTCTCTTTGGTCTCTGCAGAGGATCCGGTCTACCTCCCTGATGAAAGCGAGAAGCACGAGTACGTCCTGAACGACAACGGTGTGATCTTTCAGGGCTCGGTCGGCTCCATGTCGACCCGCAACTGGATGTATGGACAGGTACACACCGAGGAACACACACAGACACACATCATGTCAGAGAGAACGGGGTTAAAGTCTTTTCTCTGTCTGCAGTTTGAAAAGGGAATTTTGGACGCCTGCATCCACATCCTGGATGCATCTCGTATGCCGATCCATGACCGAGGAAACATCATCAAAGTGGTCAGGAAGGGGTCCGCCATGGTGAGGACAGGAGCTGTGGTCACGGCACCGGGTGTTAAATAAATCTTCTTCGTGCATAAAATAGAAGCATCAGCAAATAAAAATTTTTGTTGACTTTAATAAGAATTTCCTCTAAACATAAAGTCAAAGATGGAATTTTGGGTAAATGCCCAGATTTAACATTAAATCAGGTTTAAGATGTTTGTCCAACATTTGTTTGGTGATGTTGGACTCTCGAGGACCCTCTTTTTTCCGCTGACCTTTGACCTCCGTCTTCCTCTCAGCTTAACTCTCAGGATGATAACGGCGTGATGGTGGGGAACTGGAGTGACGACTTCTCCATGGGAAAGCCCCCCACATCGTGGACAGGCAGCGTCCAGATCCTGCTGCAGTACGTCAACACTGGCGTCCCCGTCTGTTACGCCCAGTGCTGGGTGTTCGCCGGAGTCTTCAACACCTGTAAGTCCAGGTCCTGGTGCACCAATGAACATGTTTTCTGTGGCACCGTGTCAATCCTCCATCTCTCTGCAGTCCTCCGTTGCCTCGGCATCCCAGCGAGGGTCATCACCAACTTCTCCTCAGCCCACGACAACACGGGCAACCTGAAGACCGACCTGATCTTCAAGCCGGATGGGTCGCCAGACAAACGCCACACCAGAGACTCCATCTGGTCGGTCTAACTGCTCAGTTAGGATCTAACCCACTGCGAGCGTCAGGACTTTTTAAGCACATTCACCACAAAAACTGTTCCGTCGAAAGAACATTAACATCCATTTTCTGTTCAGGTTGACCTCCTGGTCGGTCATAACTCAAATTCAGATAACTTTATTTTTACATTTTCAGTCACATTAATCTGTTCATCACTGCCGATGGGTTTTCTTCACCCTGCAGGAACTACCACTGCTGGAACGAGGCGTTCATGGTGCGTCCTGACCTTCCTAATGGCTTTGGAGGATGGCAGGTGGTGGACGCCACACCACAGGAGACCAGCGACGGTAAGACGGACAGCCAGATGGACGGATGAACAAAAAAGTGGACCGACGATACACGACGTCTCTGTGTTTGGTTTCCAGGACATTTCCGCTGTGGCCCTGCCTCAGTCGCTGCCATTAAGGAAGGCGTGCTCTGCCACCCGTTCGACCTGGGATTCGTCTTTGCTGAGGTTCAGCTCGTTTTCACATCCAGGCTGAGTTTTCTCTCATCGTGCAGTTCAACATTTGGACTTTAATCTGTTTCTGACTCATCTCAACTCTGAGTTTAACTCTTATTGCTGTAATAATAAACTCACCTCGAACCTGAAAACAGAAAGAACAGAAGATGTAGTATGTAGCATTTAATCCGTTGAAGTCTTTTTACTGACTGAACTCTTCGTCCTCCGTCCAGGTGAACAGTGACGTGGTTTTCTCAAAGCGGGATCGTTTTGGGACTCTAACTCCCTTCAGAGTGGATAAGACTCATATTGGACAGGCTATTTACACCAAAGCTGTCAGTGGCTCGTCACCTATGGACGTCACACACACCTACAAGTATCCTGAAGGTAACACACACACACACACACACAACCTCCAAAGTCAGCCAACAATGTGAAGAAGAGCCATGTGGAGCTGGTGGGACATTTGACCGGCCCTTCGTCCACAGGAAGTTCAGAGGACGAGAGGACGATGGCTCGGGCCGAGGAATATGGCTGTTCCAGGGATCACTCTGAGCTGCCCGACCCCCAGCTGACCGTCAACATCTCTGTTGGACAGGTAACAGCCAGGCTGGAAAAATAAAACTACAGCTTATTAGAATAAAAATACTGAACGATCAAATACTTCATTTCACGTAATAAGAAATCCAAAAGCAGCGACTGGTCCTGCTGGTTGGACGCTCATGGTGCCTTCACTGGCGAGTTTAGCTTTCTGCTGATAACATGCCACCTTTTAATTGAACGGCTAGCGTTAGCCGCACCAGGACTGATCCTGAGTCAGCTGAGACTGTAAGCGTCAAACATCGTCAGACGTTCAGGACGCCAGGACGTTCCCGCCTTTTTGAGTTACCTTTGAATACGTGATAGATGTGGCGTTCTGTTGCTGCTCACACAGTTTCTGGTATAAAATATAGAGTTAGTGTTTTGGTTGATGTGTCAGTAGTTCATGTACACCACCAACTCTCTTAGTGTCTTCTAGCTGCTGTAAAAATTCAGATTTTTGATGTAAAGCTGAGTTTCAGCAGCTCCATGATGACCTCACCTGTCCTCCCTCCATCCCAGCTGCCATGCCTGCTGGGTCACGACGTGAACCTGATGGTGGAGTTCCACAACAGCAGTGAATTCCCCAGGACCATCCACGCCCACATGTCGGCATCGGTCATCTTCTACACCGGAGTCACAGCCAGTCAGTTCAAAGATCAGGACTTCAAGGCCTTGGTGCAGCCCTATCAGAGTGAGCGCCCGCCCCCTGACGTCGGATTGTGTGAGCTCCGTGATGGCCTCGCTGCAAAAAGTGTATTTTCCCTGTGTGTGTTGCAGCGGAGCGCATGCCGTTGAAGATCACGTCTCAGGAGTACACGCCTCACCTGGGCGCTCAACGCTGCCTCCACTGCATCGTGACGGGACAGGCTGACGACCAATCAGTGAGTGCCATCAAGGTGATCGACCTGCAGCCCCCAGGCCTCAACGTGACGGTACGATCACACACACAGACGATGTGAAGTTCCTCTCGTGTCTGGGTTGTTCTAGAGCTGATCTAAAGTTTCTATCTGCTCATTCTTTGGAGTCTCTAATGTGCTTCTTCTGTGGTTGCAGCTGAGCGGTCAGCCTCAGGTAGGACAGCAGATGTTTGTGACTGTGACCTTCACCAACCTACTCAGCATCACCCTGTATAACGTCTACGTGGCCCTGGAGGGAGCCGGACTCATCAGCCACAGGCATCGCCTCTACAGGTGACAGCCATGTTTCTGTATTTACACACTTTTGACAAGCTGTTGTGTATTTGAACCTGTGTGTGTGTCTCAGTTCCATCGAGCCTCAGGCCTCCATCACTTGGACGGAGTCGTTCATCCCTCGGCTCCATGGAGCTCGAGCTGTCCTCGCATTGTTGGACTGCAGCAACCTGAGTCAGGTAATCGACGGCCTGTTAATGTCGTTCATCGTTCACCGAAGAGAGAATACACAAAACATCTATTTACATATTAACTGGAGCTGTGTTAGCTTCAGTTCATTTAGCAACTAAACAACAGACACACTGTGGTTATCTTATAACCTGTCACCAGCTAGCACGTTGGCTTGTGCTAACATGTCAAACACCTTGTTGAGTTTGTCTGTATGTGGTTATATTTGTGTATCAAACATTTTTATAATTTCTACAGATGAATAGCATTCAGAAGCTAACTGTTAGCTCTTAGCTATGTGTTATCTGCTGACATTCAGGTGTGTTTTTTCAGGTGTGGGGAGTTGGTGAAGGCGTCATCTCACCCTGAGATGATTGGTCCACAGAGAGGTGTCCCCCATTGCCTCAACATTTCCTCCAATCACAGCAGCTTCAAACTAAAATGGGCGGAGCCAATAACGAGCACAACTTACTTGATAATTGATTTGTTTTCTTGATTTAAATCCAGACGTGTGGAAAACATGATAATGCCATTGGAACCATTTATGTAACAATAAAAATGAAATAATAGATCGAGCTAAAACATTCTGGGCCCTCGAACGAGCTTACAGTGTGGTACAAACACTCATTTAGTCTCCTCCTCATTCTCGGACCAGACAGGATGTCCACACACTTAAATAATAAAACAGAGCTCTAATCACTTCGGATCTGTTTTAATCACATATGAGTCAACGTGAATTATTAATCAACCATAAAACCTGTCAATCAATAAACGCCTTCGTGAGGAGACCAGGCTGCCTCAGAGCGGTCGCATCTACAAAGTCTGATTCCATATCTTCATTTTTATATCATCCCTAAAATAATTTTTCATTTCAGCTCTTCTGTGATTTTAACTTCAATAACCTGTTAACCTGTTAACGAACAATAAAAGCATATTCAAAAGCACAGAAGGTGTCAGAATGTTATTCACCATGTTATTCACTTCTTAAATAAATATAGTAGTTATATTAAGTAACTGATTAACTGTTACCTGATTCCCCCATATGACAGTTGTGTTATAATAAACAGGTGAAGATTCAGACGGAGGTGGTTTGACCTTCGGACTAACACTGACCTCTGGTCTGTTTGTGTGTCTGTTATGTAATCAGTACAACACAGTTCCCAGCAGGTGGAGCCACCAGCCTTTTTCTGCCCCCATCATCATCATCATCATCATCATCATCAGCACTGCTCCTTGCCACCGAGATTCAACTTCCTGTTCCTTGATCATCTTTTTTTGGTAAGTAATAATTAAATATTTAAAATATGAATTAAAGTTTCTGCCTCAGTAAGATTTTTATCTAGTTAAAAAAAGAGAAGAAGGGTCGTGGGGGTCAAACAGGGCATCTAACGTAATCATGAAACAAACATTTAAAGATGAATTCACCAACACAGCAGACTTTCAGCTCTGATCCAACTCACTGCAGTACGTTGTTGTGTTGCTTCTGTGTGTTTGTGATGGTGTTGGTGCTGACAGTGTGCGACTGTATCACCTCCGTTAATATTAGACACAGGTCACTTCTATTATCTAGGTGGAGAGAGCTTCACTTTACATCTCTCTCTCTCTCTCAGGATGAAGGAAGGATCAGACAGTTTTTGGTGTGACCCCCCATCCTTTCTGCCATGGCATCAGGTGAGTCGTTGTCACGGTAACCATATTGTACATGTCAGCATCACAAAACTGGTCGGTCCATGACAGACACACACTTTGGCAGCGCCTGCTCCAACAACACAGAGTTACACAATACACACACGTCTGTTTTGCAGCAGTTGAGAGGACAGTGCCTGCCACCATCGACTGAAGTCCGAAAGCCAAACACTGCCAGCCTGACAGACGATAAAGTTTGTTTCAACCAACTGTCACCCATTGGTTATTACTCTGTGCAGCCTGTCAGTCACACTGTAGCCCCGCCCTTAGCCCCGCCCCCCAACCCCTCACCTCCTTCCTGGTCTGTCTCCTTCTAAATGGAGCATCATTTCAAAAATGAACATCATGTGTTGAAGACTTGCCAGTACAGACTGAACTTTTCTTTAGTTGTTTAATTAGGAATATTGTGTTTCAGTTGTGTGTTTGTAGTTGGTCTGAGTTTATTGTGTTGACAGTATAAAGACAGTCAGATATTTGGAGCTGATTCTTCATCATTAATGATCAGAACTGCTGATCCGATAAAGAGAGAAACAACCCAAACACATGAGAGGAACTTTTCTTTGGAGGAGTGAGTTCTGGTTTTCTGATTCTGAACAGAGTCAGAATCAGAAGAGTCTGGGGAGGCTTTAACTTCTTTAGTTAAAAAGCAGAAAAGCTCCTCTCAGGTTCTATAAAAGTCAAAACTTTCCGCTGTGATGGCTGAAGTTTCCCAGTGGACGGAGTTGAAGTGTGAACCTTGTCCACAGCTCCGGTTGAGCAGGGCAGGCCTCAGGCTGCAAGGCAAACAACTGTTACCTACAAATCATCCGTCACTATTGGAAACCGGTTTTTCTCCCGCTCCTCACTCCCTCCCCCATCCTCCCTCCTCCTGCAGCTCAGACTTCAGAGCACATGTCTCAGCTGCATCTTTTTCAATTTTCAGCACTTTCTGTGCAGCAGAAAACAAAGCAGCCGGGCGGCGGCGTGCACAGGAGACGAACGTGCACATGTGTTTTTGAAGCTGGAAACAGTGTGAGACGACGGAGCAGCATGTGCTTGTCATCCCCCACACTGCCGACAGGTGTTGGCTTCATGTGACTGCCTGCCTGCCTGCCTGTCCGGACAACGCTCCAATGAAGGAGGAGGAGGAGGAGGAGTGTGTAAAGTTTCATCAACAACAACTGTGTCAGCTCTCTCCGTGTTGGGAAACCCTCTGGCTCAGATTCTCCTCTCTGGTGGAGACTAGTTTGAGTTTGGGGATGCCTCTCCTCCTCCTCCTCCTCCTCCTGCTCTCCGCTGGATGAATGGATGAATCCACCCTTTTGTTGGCGATGGTTTGTTCCTCAGCAACAGCTCCATGGTTACAGTCCAATAAATAACATCACACTCTCTTCTGCGTCTCTGGTTTTCAGGCCGGGATGCATGAGGAGAGGTGAGCTTTTCTCTTTTTTTATCCCATCAAAAGTGACGCATCACAAGTTGCACAAATGAAAACACAAATGATTAGTCAAACTAAATTTGTTGTTGTCTTAAAGTTGAGTCCGTGAGGAGTTGAATGTCCCTCTGCACATTTCATCCCCGACACAGACCGAGCAGAAGCAAAACAAATATTTAGTGCAAAAAGTTTTTGAATGAGCTTTAACTTTCCAGTTGATCCGAAGAACAAACATCAAAGACAAGAAATTAAAAACAGGTCATGTGTTTTAAAACTTTATTTAAACTGCAGCAGCAAACAGGTTTTAATGACAGATATAACTGTGGCAATATTATTTTTCTCTTAATCTCATTTAATAGATGTCTTTGGTGAGTTGATATATTTAATTAAAAAGTACAAAGTGACTCATGTTGGAGCAAACAGGACAGGCCAAAGGGTCAGCTCTTGGATCATGAACTAACCGGGGTTCATCTTCTGAGGACCCTGAATGTCTGCATGACTTTTCAGGAAATACTTTATAGTAAAAACTATTTAGTGTCCAACTTCCCTAAAACAGACGTTGGCTGTCCGAGACAATAAAGGCAGTGTCAGCTAATCCACATGTGAAGGTAACGAGGTCATGTTAATGTTGGTGAATGACCTCAGAGGCTCTGCCTGGTGTGTGTGTCTGTGTGTGTCTGTGTGTGTCTGCGTGTGTCGGGGGTGGGCTCATTGTATCTCAATACATTCATTTGAATTGAAAAGTGGCCAGTTAAGATGAACAGCAGTGATTGGATTAGTGATGTAACACTGTTAGCTGCTTTCCTGGCTCAGTGTGTGGACAGGTTTCCACTCAGAACCATCGTTGAGAGAACCTCGGGGTCTGGTGGGCCGACACACTCGGTGGTTAGTTCCGCCTTCAGCCGCCAGCAGCCGCTCTTCACGTCACCGTTTCAGCAGATGTTTGACGGTTTGTCTCTGTTTCTGCTCCACGTGGAGACAACGGCGTCACAACTCATAATTCAGCTGCCGTCACTTTGCCAAATTTAGATCGGATGACATTTTATATTGGTAACAGACCTGCAGGCCAACGTTATAAATGAAAGGTCATGCTATCTATAACTATAACACTCCAGCCTGAGACAGCACTCAGGAACTGGATTCATTTCATCATCACTGTTTATTGTTATTATTAGAATTTATAATTAACCATTAACGTCACTAGTAATGAGCTGCTGCACATTTCTCTCATAAATGTTTGTTGCTGTTCTGTTGAAGGATGTTTATTGTCCATCCTTTAGTCCAGTTCTGTGTCTGTTTTAAGGAAACGGTTGCACAGTGAGGATGTTTGGTCCAGCCGGGTTTGACCTGGGCCTTTATTTGTGATGGTTATGATGGCGCTAACAGGCGTGGGCGTGGCCTGTGAGTCTCCAGCAGCGATTGGATGTTTCAGCTCTGTTGCCTCTATCTGTCTCTATCATCTGTCAACAGTACACACCGTTTCTATCAGAGTCCTCTCGTCATTTTGAACCAGCAGTCTGAGAACTGACGGGGTTCCTCATCTAATCGGGGAGAGAAGCTCCGAAAACAAGAACTAACTACAAACACACTCTGAATGTTTCCTTCTTCTCCAAAGAAAAGTTCCTCTCATGTGTTTGGGTTGTTTTTATCTTTATCTGATCAGGAGTTCTGCTCAGTAATGATGAAAAATCAGCTCCAGTCAGACTGATCCAGATCTGAACAGTTTATCACTCAAGTCATTTTCAGATTAGACAAATCAGCTGATTCTGCAGTTCAAGGAGGAAACAGGAAGAACCATCCATGTTTGGAAACACATTCACCTTTGAGCTCTGTGTTTGGTCTCCTCCATCTCCAGAGCAAATCATCTGAGTCTTTAGTCCGACTCTGTAAAGAAAAAGGTTTAGATGGAATTTTCCTACTTTTCAGTTTGGAGATGGTTCTTTTCTGCTGTTCTTTTTGGAACCTTGAGACATTGTTAAGTTTTGAGGACGGAGTTATTTCACTGTTTGACTTTAGTTTGAAGGTTTTAAAGATTCATCTGAACTAAAGCATCAGGTGGAGTTTCTGGTGTCGGAGATAAACTGATGTGTCAACAAAAAGTTTCTGAAAAGTAATGATTCCAGAACAAAAAGAGGCTTCTAAACAAAAGTGAACTCATGCTTTGGAGTTATTTACCCACAAATCAAACTGCCGGTTACACCCAAATCCTCCCATCAGGCCTCCCCCCTTCCTCCTCCTCCTTCATCATCATCAGCAGCAACAGGCCGAACCAGCCCGACACAGATGGAGAGGCTCTTCCTGCTCTGCTGCAGCCGCCCGCTGGGGAGGAGGAGGGGTGTGATGGGAGGAGAGACGCCTGTGTGCTCCTCTATCCAGCAGGGGATGATGGGAGGAGGGGAAGGGGGAGGGGAGGATGGGGAGGTGGGGTCTGTATCTGGAGATGGAGGGCTGGCAGGAATGTGGGAGAGGAACTCGCCGAGCAGCGAGCGAGGAGTCGGGCTGCTCACACTAAATTTAACAATGAAAGTCAGAGAGGGTTTAAATTTAGTTCCCAGCTTCAGTTTGAGTCCGAGCTGAGAGCTCTCACACGCACAGACACACAAAAACACACAAACAGACACCACATCCTCATCACTGCTGTACATCAACAAGTGTCAAGTTCTTTAGAGGAAGTCTAGTTTTCGGTTCAGGGAGCATCAGGATTACAGCTGAAGGTGGAAGTGCTTTTACTCTGAAGACGTTCAGTGCTGACATTTCCTGTCTTCTAACAGAAGTTCTGATTGGACTGTTGGACTTTGTTCTACTTTAAAAGCTCCACCTTACAAACATCCTGATAGATGTGACACTTCCTTAAAGTCCACCTAAATACCCTGAGTCTCAGAAATGATTGTTCTCTGGGCAGCTTCATGTAGCACTGACACTTTGCCCCCCCTCACCTTTAAACAGGCTGACTGTGGGCATCCCTCCGCTGTCCAAATCCCGCGATACGTCCGCCTGTCCGCCGCTCTTCTCCGGCTGAATCCTCGCGATAGGTGCGGCAGCTGCGGGAGAGGGGAAGCTGCTTCAAAACTCAACTTTCAGCATTAAAATCAGTTTTTATCCAAAAACAGGCCGACACAAAGCGAAGGCAGGGGCGGGCAGGGAGGGGGCGGCCGCTGACGGGTGGGGTTTTTACTGTGGAGACAGATAAAGACTTTTTTTGCGTAAATAAAGAAGATTTGTTGCGCAAAATAAAAAGTGACTAACGGAGGAGACGCGTTTAGGTGCGATCATCGTCATTTGCGCTTCCTCCATCACGGTTGGTGATGTGTTCACGGCTCGTTACGGGGGGGTGGGGATGGGTGGGGGGATGCTTGGTGGCCACGTCCCCTTGGAGACTGAGACAACACGTGATGAGCTTTACTTATCAGGTTTAGAGGGAGAGAGACACCGAGAGACACCGAGAGAGAGAGAGAGAGAAAGAGAGAGAGGAATTAGAAATAAAACGACTCTTAAAGTCAAACTTTTTCAACGCGACGTCTCCTTTATTTCCCCCTTTTTTCCCTCCTTGCTTCCTTTCCTCCGGGAGAGGAGAGGAGGGAGGAAGAGGAGGAGGAGGAGGCAGAGGAGGAGGAGGGGGGAGGGGGGAGGAGGAGAAGCCGGAGTAAAGTTTGTCCAAGTTTGCACATCCCTTCGGAAACGCCATTTTGATTCCTCTCCTCTCCGGAGCGAGTCTGCAGCCTCTCTCTCCCTCTTCCTTTTTTTTTCTTCTTCATCCCCCTTTTTCATCCACCATCACCGCCGTTCATCATCATCACCACCACCACCACCACCATCATCATCTTGGCCCCCACCGCCGGCAGCACCATCATCATCCTCGCCACGATGTCTCGGCGCAAGCAGCCCAACCCCAACAAAGTCAAGCGTAAGTCTGCTTCTTTTTGTCCGCCTCTCCATCGCTGTTTGTCGGTGTTTTTCTCCCCCCTCCCTCCGTCCGTCCGTCGGTCCACCGACCGGACCGGACCGGGCCGCTCGGTCCGGTCGGTGTCCTGAGCTCGGACACCGACCGGACCCCCCCCCCATCAGCGGGGAGAGTTTGGACTTGTTGTGGCCGTCAAAGTGAAAAGTTGGAGCGGGGATGAGGACTCGGTGAGTCGCCGTTTTCTCTCCGTGCTGCTTCCTAGTTTGATGCGCATCCGAGCGGAGGAATTCGGGCCCGGCTGTTCCTCCGGCGGACCCGCTCGGTGCGTCTCCGCTCATTCTTTTTTGGTTTTTGGGCTTTTCTACACTTTTGGTGCAACTTTGGCACCGAGTTTGGCACATTTAGGAGGCTGTCGTTTGGTGCTTTTGCCCCGCGGGGAGGGTGGCGAGGGAAGGGAAGGGACGGGAGGTGGAGGGGGGGTGGGGGGTCAAAGTCTGCTCTCCGCCGGAGTTGAGCATCCATATCTCGGGTGCACTTTGGTCGGAGCCTCGCTGTTAGTGGCCATGTGTAAAGCTACCAGAGTCAGCGGCAAGCCGGCGGCAACCAGCACGGCCGCTTCCTGTCCGGCCTTTCAAAGTAAACACCACCTGTTGCGCCACCCACCTGTGGATGTTTGTTGGGCCGGAGTCGGACTCTCAATCACTTTTCCTTGTTTTTGTCAGGAAATATGAACGAAATGTCTCAGTTCTCCGGTTTTTAATAGTCACAGACCTTATCTGAGGTCAGATTTGTTTGTTTCATCATGTCACACATGACAGCTGAACACAGATCTGGACTGCTCTGAAGCAAAGCGTCTGAATAAACTTAAAATCAGGAAGCTGAATTATATTATGTAATTATAAAATCTATTAGATGGCTTTATCCGTGTAAAAGTCAGAAACAGGTGTTTTCTGTGCATCTAGCCTTTACATTGGAGTGACTACAGCCGGCTGACTGCTGTAACAAAACAGGTCAGGCTGTACACAATACTCTCGGTCCATCCGTGTGTGTTTGTGTTGAGGTGACAATAAAAACACAAAACATGACGCTTAATGCTGTTCTCCTCGTGTTGGTTTTATTGTGGAGGGGCAGCCGCCGTGTTTCCGCCCGTGTCCCGGCTAACGGCAGCTAGCTGGACGGCTCCTCCGTGACCTTGCCCGGACAAATTCACCCAGAAACGGCTGGCTGTGCGGCGGTTCGGCCGGCGGGGCCCGGCCGCTCGACGGCGGCCGGTTTCCCCGGCTGCTGGGCGACTTTTGGCCGCTTTTCGGGGACTTTTCGGCCGTCTCCGGTTACGCAGCAGCGGCAGCAGCATCGACGTGACGCCTGTTGCATCCACCCTCCTCCTCCCCCTCTCTCCCCCCTCCTCCCCCCTCCGCCTCGGTGTCCCTCTCTTCTTTCGACATCATAACTTCCATTTTAAGCGTTTATTCCGACTCTCCGACCTCCGGCCGCTTTGTTCACTCTGTGTTTAGCCGTTAGCCGTTAGCTTCGCTGCGCTTTTGTAGTTCTTTGTAGTTTTTTTTAGTCTGCTGCAGTTTTCCGGGTGATGCTGCCGTGGTTCTGCTGACCCGGTCGGCGGTGGCCGGTGATGGGCTTCTCCTCCGCCTCAGGCCGAGATGCTCCCTGTCGGCCCACCGTCTCTCTCCCTCTCTCCACCTTCAGCTCCACTTTGGGCCAGAAAAGTCAACACATCCGCCAACATGTCACACTTTAACCGTTCCAGGTTTAACACGCTTTAGAGCGGCTGGATGTGACTGCAGCATCATGACTTAAAGTTAATAGAGACACTTCCTGTTCCTCAGATTTTAAACCCAATGATTCAGTCCATCTGTTGGGATGTAATTTAACATTGGTGTGTATCATTTTCTGACAGACCAATGGACTCATCAACAATAATCCCCAAAGTTTAAAGGCATCCCTGCAGTGTGTGTTTTTAATCTGAGTTGTAGTTCTGTGTGCCGTTACTGCACAGTATGGACTTAATCCATGTTATATCATACCTGCAGGGACATGTGGTGTGTTAGGGTTAGTTGTCAATAGTGTGTGCAGCGGCCTTACTGGGTCAGACACTTCAGTATCCCCCAGACTTCCTGTAAATCTGTGGTTGCAGCTGAAGGCCTTGGCTCTGAGTTTGAGGTGACTTTGTTTCAAGTTTTGGTTAGATTTCTTCACACATGCTGATGGTTTTTGACGATTTGGGGCCTTGTGTGAGATGGTAAAGGAGATATTCCCGCTGCCTTTGGTCCTCCTCTCCTCCTCCTGACAGAAGAAGAAGAGGAGGAGGAGGAGAGATCCGGATGAGCAGTTAGCATTCCATTACGAAATTCAACACTGAGGCCGAGCTGGGCCCTCGGCGACAGGCGCAGATCTCTCTCTCTCTCCCTCTCTCTCGCTCTCTCTCTCTCCCTCTCTCTCTTGCTCTCTCTCTCCCCCCCCCTCTCACTCTCTCTCTCTCTCCCCCTCTGTCTCTCTGTCTCCCTCCCCCTCTCTGTCTCTCGCTCTCTCCCCCCCTCTCTCTCTCTCTTTCTCTCTCTCTCTCTCTCCCCCCCCCCCTCTGTCTCTTGCTCTCTCTCCCCCCCCTCTCACTCTCTTGCTCTCTCTCTCTCTCTCTCTCTCCCCCACTGTCTCTCTCTCTCTCCCTCTCTCTCTCCCCCTCTCCCCCCGTCTGTTTGTCTCTCTCCCCCCCCCCCCCCCCCCCCCCCCCCCCCCCCTTCTCTCTCTCTCAGCCTCTGACAGGCTCTTCTTGCTGAGGGGGAAAACTTTAACTTATCCTTCCACTCTTCTCTCAGCCCGACTCCTCGTTTCACTGAGCAGAAGCTGTGTTTTCAAATGGAGATGCATGCTGGGTGTGGGTGGGAGGAGGGGGGGTGGAGGTGTTAATCAAAACATCAAAGTGAACGTCGAGTCTTGTGAGCGTCAGGGTTTTTTTCTGTCTTTGTGGGGAGGATGATGCTTTCCGACGCGCTTTATTTCCCGCCCAGAAGATGCTTTAATTTATCACTGAAAAACCTTCTACAATTATATAACTGTAATCACTGCCTGGAATTAACAACATTAGTTGTTTCTTCAGTTTGTCAACAAGTGTTTTGTATTTAAAAGTTAAAATAATGGTTTCCCTCTTCACAGTTTTCAGATCAGTTGATTAATTGACGATATATTCAGCACATTAATTGATGATAGAATGAAGAAGGGCTTTCACCACTCGTGGTTGCAGCCATTGATTGATTATCAGATCACATGATGTTTGTGTGTGAGTTTATCTGACATGTTTCGAAATTAAACCAGATCTTGGGTTTTATTCAATATTCATTAAACCTGCACTGGGGAACGGTTCTGGTTCCCTTCAAAGCTCCTCTTCTTCTGTGGTGGTGGACATTTTAAAATGCTGACGGGCGATGATGTAGTGGATGATGTGTCCTGTCACACACACACACACACACACACACGCTCGCACACAAAGAGTGTCTTGTGCGATGGGGCATCCTCCATTGTGAGTGCTGTTTGTGTGAAATGAAACACACACAGCCTGCAGTTACAATCATGTAAAGACATGATGCAGCTCGAAGGCTGATGCTTGTTTGTGCAGGTGATAAAAGTGGAAACTAACCAACTGTGACTGTGACTCATCATTTGATTAATTTATCAATGACTGATCAACGTATCTATTTACATATTTATCTTTTATTTCTCATTAATATTGTGAAATTATTTCACAGTTTTATTTCTTTTAGTGTAGTGCAGTTTGTGAAGTTAACGGCCAACATTTTATTAGATGATAAGCAATTTGGGATAATACAGAAAAAAGTAAAGGTTTAATACTTTTTTAACATTTATTTATACATTTTATATGTAGTTTATTTTGCTTATTTGCACTTTTAGCTGACATTAAACATTTATTAAATGTAAAATGTTAGAATGTATAAAAAGATTATTTATACATTAACTTAACATTTTACTGCAACAAATAAATAAAAAAGATTCATACATTTAGCTGAATTTATTTGTCTTCAGATTATTTCATGAATAGATGTAAAATATATTGTTTGTTTTGCATCGTTATATATTTTATATTTTCTACAATAATAAAACAAAACTAAAAGGTGTGTGTGTGTGTGTGTGTGTGTGTGTGTGTGTGTGTGTGTGTGTGTGTGGTGTGTGTGTGTGTGGTGTGTGGTGTGTGTGTGTGTGTGTGTGTGTGTGTGTGTGTGTGTGTGTGTGTGTGTGTGTGTGTGTGTGTGTGTGTGTGTGTGTGTGTGTGTGTGTGTGTGTTAATGGGGAGTCTCAGTGGGACGTTTGTGTCCACAAGGACTGAAGTGGAGCAGCTAATTAAAAGATCTCATCCTCCCTCTGAGGGACATTAACCTCCATTTATCACACACACAGTTCACAGATGATCCTTTTCTTTGTGTCTTAGTTCAGTTTGTCAATTAAACACCAAAGTGTGTGTGTGTGACCACAGTGCAGCATCACCTGTTTTTCCTCATCAGCTGTGTGCTAATTAAATAACGTATAATTTTATTATTCAGAGCCACATTAATGTGTAGTTATGAATTTATGAAACATCAGAGCCAATCGGAGTGTGAGCCGCGGCGGCGTCAGTGTATCTGACAACAAAACGCACACAAACACCACCTCAGCACCGCTCTCTCACCCTCTCTCCGTGTCTGGGCCAGGCCTCTATTTATAGGCCCACCTTTTTTAGATAAGATTATGTTCCATCCCCCAACCAGGAGGAAGAGGAGGAGGAGTTTACATAAAGTTCAGACAGGTGTGGGGGGAGAAGGGGTCAGAGTTGACCTGTGATCTGTTAATGTTCCTCCATCACATTATGAACAGGTGATGTTTGTGTAGTTTGTGTGTCAGTGATCTTAAATCAGCAGGAAGTAACTTTGAAATCCGACCTTTAAGACTTTTGATGCTTAATAACCTTAGTTTAGAGGGGCCACTTTAGGCTCCGCCCACCCTGCTCCATCATCTCTTCTTTTTAGACTCATCTCTTCTGTGTCTTACTTTGGGGAAATGCTGCTGGGAGTTTTATTTTGAAAACTCTGGGGTTTTCTTGTCGAGACCTTTAAGCTGAGAAATCTGCAGAGGAAAGAAACAGGAAGTTGCTGGAGCCTGATGGATGTTTGTGGTCAGGAGCGTCAGTCTTCATCAGGGTGGAGCCTCAGTGGGTGTCGGGTCTGGGTGGGGGGCAAGGGGGACGTAGACAGTGAGGTGTGGGGGATGGGTGGGAATCAAACCGCCACACCTCTGTCAGGACCAAAAGGCTCATCACCTTCAGCTGGAAGACCACATCAGTGAGGGCGCTTTCATGTTGATACGTCTTTCAACAGCCTTTCTTTGAATACACAAGCATGCATTTTTTTATAATTTCATCTTTTCTATCCTGACATCTTTTCGCTGTTTTTTTAAACGGCGTATTGGCCCCCCTGTGGTCCCCGGCCCTCAGGGCAGGAACCAGCTATGTCCAACCTGAGTGATGACTTCCTGTGATCAGGTGGAGGTCGTTAGAGGAAGGTGAACCGATGTCACCACTGTGATGAACAGGAAGTGGTGTTGTGAAAGATGGCGGGAGCTGAGTTTCTGCTGGAGTTTGATTCTGATGATTATTATTTATTGATCACAGAGTGTATAGTATTAGTTGTTTTATGGATAGCACCCTAATTGTTTAGTTGATCAAGAGAAAATGAAAGTGCAGCTGTTTTGATAATTTAATCAGATTTTTGCAGCCTCTCCTTGAGTGATTGATCGATTGATTGCATAATTGGTAGATTAATCAAGAAGAGGTCTCAGCTGAGGCTCATTCACGTCTGATAATCAATGAAGTGATCAATAACATGAGAGAGCTCAAAGTCCTGATGGAGAGACAAGCAGAGTGTAACAAGACACCAGGGATGAATATCACTGAAGAACACACACGGACACACACAGTTTGTGTGTCGGTGGGCCTCTGTAGGATTGTATCAACACACACACTGAACCCACCATGACTGCTTTGTGGTCTCGTCACTGGGTTTAAATTTAGGCTGCAGGCAGCTCAGTTATATTGGAACACACACACACATCATTGTCTGAATATAGCAGAGTAGACTCTGTGGTTAGATGAGTAAATATTAGTCTTCATCAGCTGGTTCACGCGAAGGAAGCTGATGTGAACAATAATGAATTAATTCATCAGAAACAGAAAACAACAAAACTATCTTCCGTTATTTTGAACTTTTAGAGCTGGAATTATCAGTCCACCCATCTGAATCAGATTGTTCCATCTAGAGCTGATTATTGATCAATCACTTCATCTGGCATTTAGACCAAATAATTCATTAATCTACTCAGTTCATGAATGCCATCCTTTTTAAAAGTGATTTTTGCATTGGAACTGTGAGAAAAACCTTTGATAGATGTCTTCTTCGTGATTTGTGTGTTCAGCGGAGTCTGATTGGATGTCAGGATCAGTCATTTAGTTTTTGTTGTTGCTTTCTCCACATTTCTCTGAAAACTTTTCCCTCCACTGTTCAGGCTGACAGACATTTCTCTCGCCAAATATGATCCTGTTGGCGTTTTTATTCCCTTTTTTCTGTCTGTGAGTTGTTGAAATGTTCCTGGAAGCTCGGCAGCAGAGGATGAACAACATCTCTGACACTTATGTAACTGTCTCTGAAAATAAAGGACCAATAACAAACAGAAGGGAGAGAGAAGCTATTGTTTCTCCACTTCCTCCGTCTCCTCCTCTGCTCTCCTGATGAGAGGCTGCTTCACTTCCTGTTAACCCCTCCTTCTTCATCTAATAGCTCCCCACATTTAAGGGGTGACTCAGACAGAACAGCGAGTTTCCTCCTAAAAACGTCTCTCATCTGCCTCATAGCTCAGGTGGACTGAACCTCTGCTGGAGAAAACGTCCAAATGTTACAGTTCTGTTACAGTTCAGAGAAGTTCTGTTTGTTGAAGGTTAAAGTCTCCAGCACACAGAGAAATGTAGAACTGCTCCTTTAACAGCAGCGGCCTGCTCTTAAACACATAAAATCATAAATGAACTTTGGAGAGAAGCTTCTGTGAGCATCCTCCTCGTCGTCCTGCCTTTCATCTCCTCAGCTCCTCCCCCTCTCCTCCAGGCCCGCCCCCCTCCACCCGTTATGACATTCTTTCACAGCCGAGCTGCTTGTACTTTGGACTCTCAGTAAATACGGCTTTATTTGCTGCAAACAGGGTGAAGGTGGCCCTGAGTGTGTGTGTGTGTGTGTGTGTGTCTGTGGATATCAGACATCACACACACACTCCATTGCTGTGGTAGTTGGCTCCACAAGCTGCTTATCAGCCCGACAGTCTCACCACACCCACACACACTCTGGCTCTGCAGGCATCCCATACAACAGGTCTGTCCTCCACTCTGCCGCTTCATTCCTCCGCCGTCCGTCAGCGCCACGACCCCACCCTGACCTGCCGCAGCTGCCGCACGCTACATCCTGCTGGCCTGTCAAAATAAAGCACAAGCAAAACACGCAACATCTGTGGCCAAACGCTCACTTTTCCGTTCATGAATCAGAGCTTTTACTTTTTCAAGTCTGAACTATCTAAACCGCTGGAACTGGGTTTCCTGCTGTAGCTTTTCAAAGTAAACTGCACAGGACTATAAAAAAAAAAATTACGTGAAGTGCTCAACACTCCCCATGTCTGACAGTTCTGTGTTCAATCAAACATGGCTGCCGCGCAGAATGACCATTGCAGCAGATGACCCTGTGACCTTAGGCCTGTTTTGGCAAGACGACCTGCGGCATTTAAAATATGAATACAAAAAGTTGAATGTGAAACGCTCAGTTTGATCAGAGGAAATTTCCTGCAGCTACACACACACTCTCCAAGCATGATGGAGGCTCTGGAGGGAGGCCACCAGTGTCTCTCTCTCTCTCTCTCTCTCTCTGTCTGTTCCTAACTCGCTCGCCCTCCTCCCCCACTCACCTTTCTTGCTGACTAAACAGTTTTGTCAGCCGGCTGCTGCTCCGTTGCAGGATTGGAGGGAGGAGTGATGGGGGGGTAATGCAAATAACAGTGCACTTTGTGGCGTTAAATCAGCACAGGTAGATTGAGCTTTAACCACAATCACAATGCGAAGTGTGTGTCCATTTCTTTTTTGTCCCACTTTCTTCAGCTGCTTTAATTCTGTTTCTGGGCAGACACACACTGCTGTGATGAAGATGAATCAGGTGACGTCAGGAGTGATCATCATCATTGTCGCAGCCCAGTGGGCCTTAGCTGTTGTTTGTTTTCCTGCACCGGGTCCTTGTGTGCAGTTGTTGAATGTTATTGTGTTAATGACTTGAACGGTATGTAATGTGAGTTTGTGTGCGTTGTTCTTGTAGTTGTGTTGAAGTGGCCTGATGGAGCAGCAGCATGTGAATGGAGCAAACAGACCCAGGTTGAGTAATCCCTATTAATCTGACTGTTAGGAAGGCTGTAATCTGACACACACACACAGACACACTCAGCCCCGCCCTCCTCTGAAAAGGTACTATTGTTTGTTCTGCAAACACAGGACACACCTCGCTGTCATGGTAACCTCCGAGCTGACATACCCCAGGACTTTTTTTAATACCATCTGTGTTGACCCGAGCATCCCTCTCCTGGTTCCCCAGCTCCTATCCTGATACTTCCTTCTCCGGTTTTTCCTCTCTCTCCTCCCTCCCCCTCCTCCTTCCCCCTCCTCCCCCTCCTCTCTCTGTCCTCCCTCCCTCTCTCCTCTCTGTCCTCCCTCTCCTCTCTCCTCCCTCCTCTCTCCTCCCTCCTCTCCCTCTCTCCTCTCTCTGTCCTCCCTCCCTCTCTCCTCTCTGTCCTCCCTCTCCTCTCTCCTCCCTCCCTCTCTCCTCCCTCCTCTCCCTCTCCTCCCTCTCTCCTCCCTCCCTCTCCCTCTCCTCCCTCCTCTCCTCCCTCCTCTCCCTCTCTCCTCTCTCTGTCCTCCTCCTCCCCCCTCCTCCCCCTCCTCTCTCTGTCCTCCCTCTCCTCTCTCCTCCCTCTCTCCTCCCTCCTCTCCCTCTCTCCTCTCTCTGTCCTCCCTCCCTCTCTCCTCTCTGTCCTCCCTCTCCTCTCTCCTCTCTGTCCTCCCTCCCTCTCTCCTCTCTGTCCTCCCTCTCCTCTCTCCCTCTCCTCCCTCTCTCCTCTCTCTGTCCTCCCTCTCCTCTCTCCCTCTCCTCCCTCTCTCCTCTCCCTGTCCTCCCTCTCCTCCTTCACTAATCTGCTCTCTTGATTTGATGTAATTGAAGCTGCAGTTGATGATTATTGTCATAATTTTCCCAATTAGGCCTATAACACTGTGTGTGTGTGTGTGTAGAGGTGGGGGTTGTGTGTCCTAGACATGCTTTTGACTAATTATCATTCTTACTGTTGTTGATGACACACACACACACACACACACACACACACTGGTTACACCATTAAATGGTTTCAGGGATTACACACTCAGACAAACACACACACAGCAGCCCATCATACAGGAGACTAATTACAGGTTCTGGAAATGAGCCCTACCCTCTCTCTCTCACACACACACACACACACACACACACACACACAGACGACAGCAGCATCATACTCTTATCATGATGACACACACATTCAGCCTGTTCTGTCATCAGACACGATGTGTCCTCATGTCAACAACAACAGCAAAGATAAAATATATTGTTCATCACGCCGCACACGTCTGTTTTCTGTCAAGTCGCTTCAGTTTGAGGCAGAGTGTGTTTTGTTTGAAGGATGTTAAAATGGAGTTCAGTGTGTGAAGGCTGAAAGTTTGTGTCCTTAGTCCGCAGACAAAACGTCCAGATACCTGAGCACGCCATGACTTCCTGTCTCTGTACTCCAGTGGTGAACGAGGATTTAAAGAATGAAACCCTCACTTGAAAGGAGTTGCCAGCACCAATCTTTAGCTTTTCCAATTATTCGCTTAGATCAGTGAAGGATGTTTTATTGATCGACTGATGGGCTGATTGGTCAGTTGGAAAGAAAAGACAATAACCCTTCAAAGTAAAATGACATTCTGTTGGTGTGGAGATAATGGGGGGATGTGTGTGTTTGGGGGGATGGGGCCAAGGTGTGTGTGCATGAGTTGGGGGGTTGGGTGTGGACTCAGGTGTGTGTATGGGGGGGTTGCACCAGTAGTAGGTGTGCCCACCCAACTCCATTCAGCTTTTAGTGGAAAATACAATAAACCCTCCCATGAGAAAGTGCTGAGGTGGGACACACACACACACACACACCTATGAATAAACACACAAAGGTGGAACCTAACTGTGTGTGTGTGTGTGTTGTCCCGGAGGCAGACACACAAAGAGGCTCTGAGTCTTTTCACTCAACTGAAACCTGGTCCTCCTCAGCACCACGCCCTGCGCACACACACACACACACACACACACACACACACACACACAGCTTCTTTCTATGTGGATTATTCTGTCTTTCGTTCTGTTTTGTTTCTTGTCTAAGTCTTACTTAATCATGTCTCCTCCTCTCCTTGCTTCCTTTCCTCCTTCCTTCCCCATTCTCCTCCCCTTCATCACCATTTGTAGTTTCTTTGGCTCTTGGTAAAATCCCTGACTGTCCCTTTAAGACACGCTCAGGTGAAGGTAGTGCCAGAGCTTTCAGCTCTTGGTCATCTTCCTGAAAAGCAGTCCAGTGTAGTTCTGTAGCTTTTCAAAATAAAAGTTGTTTAAAAGGCTGATATCAGCTGTTGTTGAGCTTGTTGTTCAGAAAGTAGCTGGCTCTTCACCTCTGGGGGGGGGGGGCTAAAGACGGCCTAGTTTCAGCCCCACTCCCCCTCCCACACACATCCCATCCCCCACCCGTACTCTGCATCCTGCTTCCTCTGCAGACAGGAAGCGAAGGATACGGCCGTGTTGTTTCAGCACCGATAAGCAGTCGGAGGAGAGAGGAGATCAGCGGTGCCCGAAGAGTTGGACTTTGTCTAACCCCCCCGTAACACATTAACTGCTTATCTTGAGCGGCCCTTTGCTCTCCATCTACACAGAGATGCTGTAAAACACACGGATAAAGTTGAGCGGGAGAGTCGCAGTGAAGGATGAGACTTCAGCGGGGGGGGGAGGAGAGAGAGAGAGAGAGAGAGAGAGAGAGAGAGAGAGAGAGAGAGAGAGAGAGAGAGAGAGAGAGAGAGAGAGAGAGAGAGAGAGAGAGAGACTCCCCCTCTTTTCACAATAAAGGTCCTCTTTGTGTCTGAAGAATTCAGCCTTCATGTCAAACTCAGATGTAATTAGATGATGCAGTTCAGCTGAGGCCTCAGAGATGCTGCTCCTCTTCCCTCCTTGTCTCACTCCCCCTCTCATCCCTCCTCCCCCTTTCGCTCCTCTTTAACTCCCCTTCCTCTCTCCATCCTTCCTTTGTGTTTTGTATCTTCTTTGTTCTTATTTTTTAGATTTCCTCTTCAGCTCCGTCTCTTTTCCTCCCTCCTTTTCCCATTTTACTGTCTTCCCTCCTTTACTCTCTTGTCTCCTTCCCTTGCTTCCTCTCTAACTTCTTTTT
Organism: Echeneis naucrates; assembly: GCF_900963305.1. Taxonomy (NCBI): domain Eukaryota; kingdom Metazoa; phylum Chordata; class Actinopteri; order Carangiformes; family Echeneidae; genus Echeneis; species Echeneis naucrates. The sequence continues at coordinate 471,579 of NC_042530.1, read as the reverse complement.
GATCGCCCTTTCCTCTTCACCCTTTCTCCCACTTTTTTCTTTCCTCCCTCCTCCCTCTCTCTCTGATACAGACTAAAGTACAAGGCCAGACATTCAGCCAATCAGAGGCCTTGTTGGCTGTAACCCTCCCATCCCACATGTGCGTGTCTGTGTGTGTAGTAATTTTAACAGCTGTTGTTGCCGAGGAGACAAACTTTTTCCAGTTTGGACCAGTTAAACTTTATTTCAGCTTCCTTTCCTCCCTCCTATCTCCTTCCCTTGACTCTCTCTTCCTTATCTCCCTTTTACAGTCTCTCTTCCTTCCTTCTATCTTTTCAGTCCTTCTTTCATCCATTCTCCTCTTCCCTCCTTCATCTCTCTTCTTGTCCCCTTTCTTACCTCCTTTTTCCTTCTCTAGTTTCTCTTCTAACTCCTTCTTTACTCTTCCCTGCCTCCTATCTCCTTCTTCTTTCCCCTCTATGTCTCCTAATCTATTTTCCTCTCCCCTGGTATCTACCTCCCTTCCCCATCCTTCCTTGATCCCTTCATCCTTCCATCCTATCTCCTACCCCCCCACCTGCATGCCTTGTCTCCTTTCTTTCCCCTCCATTCCTAAACATTTTTGTGTTTGGAGCATTTGCTGATGTTTGCTGATAAATTAATCGACACTGTCGCTGACTTCTCCCTCCTCCTGCCGCGTTACATCAACAGTAGGAGCTGGGTGTGACTCCGCCTCCTCTTTCTCGTCTATTCTCTCCATCTGTGTCTCTATGCAAAGTAAAACCTCACCTGAAATACAGGATGGGTGTGTGTGTGTGTGTGTGCGATGAATAAGTCAGAGCTCAAACCAGCTTTGACGTGTATGAGCACGCTCTGAGGCTTCAAGCAACACACACATTACATTGAAATAAAACACACACATTCAGCTTAAGACTTAAATCAGTGACATCAGTGTGTGTGTTTGTGCACACGACTAATCAGAGTATCAGTTTTCATGTCACACACCTGAAACACAACACAGGTTGTTGCAGCACATACCTCACAACACACACCCAGGAGCGTTACACACCAGAAATGCACTGGAGAGTCATGTGACCTTAAACAGCATAACTGTTAGCATTTAGCTCAGGTTGTGTCTGTCTCTGTGAAGTGTTGTGTTGTTGTTGTGTTGACATGAACAAAATGTGTGGTAACAAGGGTTATCAGAATATCAGATGAATAATTGACTCCAAATGAGCTGTTTTAGATCTGCATGTCTCTGAATAAATGGTACACACAAATGCACACAGACACACACACCCTTGGCAGCAGCAGTTGTAGTCAGTTGGTGTTGAGCTGGATCATCTCTGCAGAGAAGACACACTCTCTGATAGACAGACTGAAGAGAGAGAACAGCAGCCTGTTGAAGCAGAGGACACACTGTGTTATGGATGTGGCCAGCTGTGTGTGTGTGTGTGTGTGTGTGTGTCGCCTCTCCCTTGCACGTCTCTCTGACACACACCAATCTCTGTCAGCCTGCAAATATGTGGACTCTCTTACCCACACACACATTTACACACACTTCCAGTTGTGTTAGCAGATATGCAGGCGGTGTGTGCCAGCTGCTCTGTGTGTGTGTGTGTGTGTGTGTGTGGATTTATCTTGGATGAATGTGTCGCTTGTTGAGCTCAGAGACAACTGCTGGAGGAGGATGGAGGGAGGAGAGTTTGACTCCTGCAGGAAGGATGGATGGATGAAGTGATGGAGGAAGAAAGAGAGAAACCAAAGCTCAGGGAGGAAAGTTCCGACCACATTGGAAAATATCTTAGAATTCATGGAGAAACAAGAAGTTACTACATATCCCATCATACACCTCACCTTCCTGTTCCTGCTTTGTTATTGACCTTTTCAGCCTGAACATAAAGATGGAGGCAGCCTCTGTGACCTGCTCCACTGTCGCCATCTTAGCAGTGGCTGACTCCACCCCCTAACTCCCAGTCCAAATATGGTCAAAGAGGCGGAGCTGAGACTTTAACCATGATGTGCTCCTGTTAGCATCATTAGCATTGCTGGGTAACCATGTTTTGGTTAAGTCCTGCTGAAGGTTCTGTCCCAGACTGTCAACAGGTTTGGACAGGAACATGTGAGTCCATGAGACAGACTGCTGGACCTGGACTCTAGTTAGTGGACTGTAGAGGGTGTGTGTGTGTGTGTGTGTGTGTGTGTTGTAATAGCAGTAGCACAAGTGTTTAGCAGATTGACAAGAAGTGTGTCATAAGGCGTTGCTGCAGGTTAGCATCTGGTTACTCAGGAGTGAATAAAGCTTTCAGAGACACACAGACACACACAGAGACATTCAGTCACACACAGACCCACAAAGACACACACAGACACACACAGACAAGCGTCCAGGTTAGCATCTGTTAACGTGGTCTAAATGAATAGAAGTCTAACAGAGGAGAGAGCAGAGGTCGCTGGCTGTCACACACACCTGTTTGTGTGTGTGTGTGTGTGTGTGTGTGTGTGTGTGTGTGTGTGAGAGAGTATGAGAGGGACAGCTGCACAGCATGTTGACAGTGACCCCCCCTTCAGTCTGACTTATTGCTGCCCCCCCAGCGCACGCACACACACACACACACACACACACACACACACACGCACACACACACACACACACACACACACCACTGTGGCTGTAATTACAGAAGAAAGCTGGAAGAAGAGATGAGTCTGTGTTCGCACACACACAGACACACACGCACGCACACGCTGCTCATAAACAGTCAGCTGATTTGAGTTTTTGCTGCCTTGTAATTTTTCTGGTCTTTCCCATGTTCATATGAGGAATCGGCCCATGTTCAGATACAGGAAGTAGAACTGCGGCGTCATGACGGGCAGAACTAAATCAGTTTCTGACAGATGCTTCATTACATCACAGAGATGAAACAGGAGTTTAGTCCTCACCCTGACTCCATCAGCTGAACTGGAGCTTCTCCGTCACCTGTTTGGTTTTTAACTGATGTTTGGAGCAGAAGAAAGTTTAGCTTCATCTCATCCATCTGAAATGAGACTTTAGTCCGCGTTTCTATTTTGTCCATTCATTCATGTCAATGAAGGCCATCATTACAATAAAAAACAGGTTTTATATGTCGCACATCAATCCTTTTTATCACCATATAAGATGTTTCTCTTTTAAAATATAAATCAGTTTTCTTTATTTTTTTTTAAGAATTTTTTTTAGAAATAACAAGTAAACAGCTCAGGCGACTATTGAATTATTTAGATTATTTCCATTTAATTTAAGCCATTCTGTTGGATGTGAATGTGTCTTTATGAACCAAAGAATGGATTGATGGAGAGGAGAATAATCTAACAACAGTTATCAGCCTTCCTCTTCTTCCTTTAACGTTCTGCTTCCTGTTCTGGTTTGTATTCAGCAGCAGCGAGTCTCCTGAGCTCTGCATCGTTGTTGAAGATCACACACAACGTTCAGACAGGTTCAGAAAGTTTCTCTCCTTAATTTAAAACAAACTTTTCTGGAAGCTCACAGAGCTCGTGCAACATGTGATGGCATCCTGAGGAGTGGAACTCATGCAGGGTCTCCACTCACACACAGAACTAAAACTTGTCACTGCACACATGATCAGACTTGAACAGAAAGTTAACCAGTAACTGCGTGTACTGACTCATCTGTGTGTGGTTTGAGCAGTTGATAAGGATGCTGAGCGAGCGAGCAGCAAAAGAACAGAGAGAGAGCGGACGGAGGTGGGGGAGGAGGTGTTGATGTCCTTGAGGCAGGAGTCGGGCAGTTAGCCAGGGCCACAGTGCTGGCAGCCAATCTGGGCTGTGGTTACATGGAGGGGCGGGCAGCTGGCCAATCAGGGCAGAGTTTAGTGGAGGATGAGAAGAGCAGCGGCCGGTCTGGTCTGACCGGATTTTCTCCCTCTGAGAAGACGCTCACTTCTTTCTTGTGTTTTCCTCCTCCTTCTCTCACTTCCCTTTTTTTTTTTTTGTGTTGAACGCTCCACACCCAGTGGATCATCACTCTCTCTCTCTGTTCTCCAGTCATTGTAACCTCGCTCAACCCGCTCCATCAGGGCTGCATCAGTGTGGATTGTGAAACATGTAGCCGACCATAATGATACGGCCTCTTTCCCGTAAAAGGGCCTGCAGGTGTGTGTGTGTGTGTGTGTGTGTCATCTGCACATCCTGAAAGGTTTCATAGAGCAGTGACGTTAAATAAAGAGTAGAAGAAGACGCCCCAGACGGAAATGAACTGTTCTGGTCTCTGGAGCTAATTCACCTGTTTACATATGAAGGATTTAATTTGGGCGGGGGGCGTGGCCTCTTTGAGTAACAGGTGGACTGCGTTTGTGTCCTTTAGAGAGAAAATTTTAATGAAATGTTCAGTGAAATTTGGATTGTTTCTCATGACTTAGCCTACCACACCTGCTATATTAGCTTAGCTCATTAACTAGCCAACAAATTAATGAGCTCTTTGACCATATTTGGATTAGTCTGGAGTTAGGGGGCGGGGTCAAGCACTGCCAAGATGGCGACGGTGCAGCATCATCAGATTCTGTGGTTGTTTCCAGGCCATAATTGATAAGTTATATCTGGATCAGTTCAAACAAATGTGAAAATATTGAACAATTGTTGGCTTTAATATTGGTTTTCCAAGCAGCATTAGAAAGCTCTGCTGTTCAAAAGTTAGACAAACTGTTTTTCTTTCAGCTTGAAAGAAAAAGAGTATTTTTCCTATTTTTGTACTTTTAAAGGGCGACAGAGTTTCCTCCTCCTCACCTTCTTGTGTCTCCTTTCCTAAGTGTTCCTTTTTCCTCTCTCATCCACTTGCACCCCCCCCCCCCCTTGTTTCCTCTCCTCCTCCGGGCCCTCTGCACTTGTCCATGCCTGTCAACCAAAAGCAGAGCAGCATTCTTCAACACACACATTCCTCGTCCTGCTTGGCGGGTTATTTTTACCGCTGCAGTGTTACGGGCTCCAGTTGGAAGCATCTTTTTCTCCAAACGGCTCTCAGGTTTTGCTCAGTCATTCCTCCTGTTGAGTCCCAGTTAACCCAGTTACACTGTAACGGACACTAACCAGCACGCAGCGACACCGCAGCCGGTTAATGTTTCATGCCTTGTAAGTTAGAGGTGAAGAAGGCGACCAGGCCCGCCAGCCGTCTGGAAGAAAAGTGCATGTTCAATCATTACAAACTTGCAGGTTGCACTTTTTTGTTTGCGCTTTAGACTCATCAACCAGCGTCACCACTCAATAACTGAATATTTTTTTTTCTGTTGATGGAAATCAATAATTTATTATGTGAATAATTTTAAATAATCCTTTTTCTGTTGGTGCTAACACTGATTAGCCCGTAAAGGCTTCACATTGACTTGGTAACACCTGTTGTGATGATATGAAGCAGAACATGCTAACATGACTTGACATGACATCATTGATACAGAAAGATGTGTATGATTCTCATGAAACCTTAAATGTAGTTACTTTTCAGCAGGTTGTAATGCTAACATTTAGAACCTTGTCATCTTTTGATGTTATAACATCTAACATTTAAAAAAATGTTGTTCTTGTTTCAGTTTGTCTCGTTTAAACTTCAGCTCATTACTCAACATTCTGCTTCAGACGCAGGTCAGAATGGATGTTAGCACGAGTCGCCAAAACGAGCGAAACCAAAAGAGGAAGTGCACATCCCTTCTGGTCTGATCTTTATCAACACAAACCCTCGACCCTATTGGTCTTAATATTTCTGGTAGTTCTCATTATCACATTTAAGCTGTTTAACGCCACAAAGCTACAAACAATGCGGCCGGCTGTTCCTGTAGCCGAGCATAGCTAAAGTGAGTTAGCGGGGCTAGCCCATTAGCCGCTGGCTTAGCAGGGGCTTTGTGTGGAGGGGGGGTGTGGTGATAAACCCTGTTTAGGTGGGAGCTTCAGCACCTCCCCTATCAGATTACACCTCCTCCATCTCCAACAATTCAGCCCGTTAGCTCCAGAAACTGTTTAAAATGAACTGGATGCTAACAGGACCGAGACAAACTCAGCTTTGTGATTCATACAGTGAGTGGTACAGTTGCAGACGCTCTCCTTCCTCCTCTCCTCTCTGCCCATCCTCGGCTGCCTCTTAATTAGCCTTACCAACCCTCTAAGCTCTTAATCTTTGTCTTTACCTCCTTCCCCCTTCCTCCATCCATCCATAAATACATCCACCGTTCAGCTCCACAGCCTGTTGCATTCCCCCATCCATCCCTCCTTCCATCCATCATCCCTCCATCCTTTCCCTCCATCGCCCGCCTCACCCATCCTTCACCTCAGTGTACCCTGTTGAACGGCAGCAGATTATTGTCTTTGTGCAGCACTGCTGCTCCTCCTGTCTGCATCAGGAGCTTCCTGCCATCTTTCGCTCTGCTAAGCCTGTTTCCGCTGCACATCACCGTTTCTTTGTTCTTAAGTTTGTTACCATATAATAACTATCATTGTTGATGTTTTTATTATTGTACTACTTAGTTTTTTCCTATAAAACCTCTGACACAACTATAATTGTAGATGTGCTTACATTTACACATTAGTCTTTTCTTTTCACCTATAGGGAGCTTTTATTGCAGAAAAGTTAGCAATTCACCATCATCTAAAAAAATGAACCCTATTTTGTTCTGAAGACTGGAAACTAGAGACCATAAACTCACCAGGAAAACATTTAGTGAGGAGGAGGACATTTTCCCATAGACTTCAGGGGATGTCTCTCCCCAGCTGGGGAGTCGCCCCCGATGGTCATTTTATAGCTAATCACCAGTGTGTTATCTGCAGATAGCAGGCATCACCTTTATTACCTACAATCACCTGAGCTGCTCTGGGCCTCTGTCGCCACAGTTCACTTTGAGTTATCAGACAGTGGTGATTGTATCAGAGCAGTAACAGTAGGACGGACACACACAGACACACGCTGCACATTGACCTCCCCTCTTTCAACCTGGGCTGTAGTTTGTGTGCAATTGTGAACTGAAGCTGTTTGTTTGTGAGTCTGTTGTGTAAACAGACGAGTCCAGTTCTGCTTCCTTCTGTGTGTTTATCCGTCCATTCTCATCCTCCATCTTTGATAGTAATGTCTAGAGTCACGTCTCCACATGGGACGCTCCTATTGGCTCCGGTGGGTGATGTCACAGCCAACCAGAGCGACTCATTCAGACAACTTTTCTTTGGTTATTCTGCTTTACAGTTTTTTTTAGGAGAAGAAGGAAACATTCAGAGTGTTTTCAGTTAGTTCTGGTTTTCTGATTCCAGAGAACAGAGTCTGAACTGAGCAGACAGAATCAGAGTCTAAAGATGAGGAGAGTTTTTAAAAATGTAAACACAAAGATGAAAAACAGAAATCTCAATGTGGTTGTTAACGTTTTAAAGTTGTGTGTTGCTTTTCGTCCTCTTGTGCAACGGTTTGTAGGTTGTCATGTTCAGACGTCTTGATGCTGTGTTTATCTCTGTGTGTGTTACTGATTGTGTCTCTGTGCTCTCCCCCTGCAGTGTGAGCAGTGGTTGCAGACACACACACAACAAACCCCGCCCCCTCCCGCCCCGCCCCGAGACACGAGCGAACGAACGAGCGAGCGAGCGTTGCTTTGAGAAAAGGACGGGTAAATATGCTCCTCCCTCCTTCCCTCCTTCCCTCACTCATTCATCCCTCATCCATTCATTCCTCCAGTTGACCTGTGGAACAAACACAACCATCGCTCTGCCTGTTGCGCTTCATACCATGTCGTCTCCTTGTTTCCTTTCCTATCTTTTCTTCTATCCTCATTTCCTTCCCTCATCATATTGTTTCCTCCTCTCCTCTTTCCTCATCTTGTCACCTTGATTCCTTTCATCTTCTCCTTGTTTCCTGTCCTCTTCTCCTTCATTGAATCCTCATTTCTTGTCTCCTCATCTTTCCTTACTTTGTGTCCTCTTTTCTCTCCTTCCCTCTCCTTGTTTCCTCTCCCCTTCATGCATCGCGCCCCCTCTTTCGTTCTGCCTCCATCGTTAAGCAGCATGGTTGTCATCCCTCCATCACTGTCCCATTAATTGAAATCCCTCCCTACTTCATCCTTCCTTGAAAGTCATCTTCGTCGCTCCTGTAAAACCGCTGCATCAGCTGCTGCTGCTTCTGGCTCCGCCTCTTTGTCATGTGATCACCTGTCGGCTTCACACCCTGGTGTTTGTTCAGACAGACTTGTTCTCACTGCGGCTGTCTATTTCCTGACATCTGGATCTGGACTTCAGGCTTCAGGTCTCTTCCTGAGTTAGTTTTTGTTTTTGAATCACTTTGTGGAAGAATCTAAAATAAGAGGAAGAGAAGATAAAAATGTTAAACATCTTCTTTCTGCTGTCAGGTGAATCTGATGGCTCCTCTCTCTTCCTAAGGAGGAAATATTCCTGCTAATGTTGGTTTGTTGGAGATTCAGGTGGTTGGAGTCTCTCTCAGCTGCTTTTTGGTATCTGATTGATTAACTGTGAAATGAGGAGAGAAAAGATGCAATCCAGATGTTTTAAAATTCATGAGATTTAAAAAGCAATCCATTTCATTCCACAATCATTTATTCATGTCACAATGAGGTGAAAGAACCAGAACCAGGAGCTGAAGCTACTGTCTATAGGGAATATAAATATATAAATAGATATGAGAATATTAAAGGAACATCAGTCACCTAAATGTTTTACTGCACTCCTTTTTATTTATCAATAATCAGAGAAACTGTTAATCTGCAGATAATCGTCAAAAAGATGAAAAGAAATTAAATCTGCAAAATCTTAATTGGACTTTTGTACATTTAAAGAACAGAAACGGTTAACAGGGAAGATGCCACATGTCTGAAGTTGGACCATAAACTGAACTCTTTGGGGTTTTTGGACGATGAAAGTTTTCACCTCAGACTCCAGGAAGCTGTGACTTAAGGTGGATTTCAGGTTGTTCTTAAACATTGGGTTTAATTTGAGCATAAAGTTCAGGCTGAGATGAAGATGGGACAGCTCAGGGTGTGTGTGTGTGTGTGTGTGTGTGTGTGGAGGAATCTGCATCCTGATTGGCTGAGAGCTGGCAGACATTTTCCACAGTCTGCCTGCTCACTGGTTGGTTGAGATGCTCTCCTCCCCCGTCGCCCCCCTGCCTTTCCTCTGGTATGTTGTACAGTAGAGCTGACACACCGTCGATGCTATCTGAACACTTTATCACGTTGGGTCTAAACTCCACCGCACACACACACACCGCAGTCAATCTGTAACTGAGCTGCGGGGTAGAAAACTCAGAGAGGGGAAGGGGGGGGCCATGAAAGACAAGATGATGCATGAGAAAGAAGGAAGGAGGAGAGAAGAGGATGAGCAGAAACTAAGTTCATCCAGTTTTCATCTTCCTGAAGTTCAGCTCAATTCAATTTGAACCAGAAACGTATGTTTCTGAAAGATGATGGCCAAAAGTATATGGACAGTCCATCCATAACAACAAAGGCACTGCAAGTACAACAAATCCCACTAAGATGCTGTTTGAGTGAGCTCTGAATGTAACTGCCTTTTTATTATTTTGACATTTCAGCATTTCATTACCTTAAAATCAGTTCTGGGAAAGCACATGGCTGTCCGCATACTTTTGGCCACAGACAAAGTGTCGTATCTGCCCTTGAGATATTCTGTTGGGTTTCATGAGTGTGTGTTAACAAGTTAGGGCAAAGTACTGCAGCGAAGGGAGCGGAGGAAGGAGTGGAGGAGGTGGAGGATGGGTAATGGCAGCTGAGTGTGAGATGGTGGTTTGGTGGGGGGGGGGCAGGGGTCAATGAGAGAGAGAGAGAATGGTCATCAATCTCTCTCGCAGCGAACTCGCTCACACATGGGGAAGCAGCGAAGCTCTCTCTTGTGACTCCCGTGAGTGTGGGCTTCCTGTTGTGGTCGAGAGAGCCTTAGAAACAAAAAGAGATAAGAGAGAGAGGTTGTTTCACTTTCTGAAGTTGGTTTGATTTTGGAGGACGATCAGCTGAAAACCATCAACAACTTCTGATGTTTTTCATTTTAGCGTCCTTCAGTCTGCCGTTTTAGGAGTTAAAATTAATGAGCAGCCCATTAGCCCTAATTAGCTTATCGTTAGCCTCAGGTGCTAACACGGCTACTGTTTTACAGATGGACTTGCTTTGCTAGTTTTGTCATTAAAACAAACTTTGCTCCCTATGCAAACCTAAAATGAGCACATCTTTATAAAACATTGAACATTTAAAATCACAAGTATAATACATGTTAGGTCTTATGCCTAATAAATAAATAATTAAAATAACTAGCTGCCGTGTAGTTTTCCTAATTATTTAGCTTGATTAGCTTAAATTGAAGTCTGCAGTTTCTCACTTAGCATTAAGTAATGGAGGCTAATGTTGTGTCAGTTGGCTAAACACCTGATTAGCTTCAGATGTTAGCAGGAGCTACTTCTCTTCACCTAGATCTGATTCATGCTGTTAGCAAAAAATTTATGTCAGCTTGCTTTTAAATGTTTGAATGTGAGTTAGTCAGCTGTTTTCTGTGTGTGAAGCTGGTTGATGATATGAAGAAGGAGATGGAGGGAAAAGGGGAGCAGTTAGGAGGAGATGGTAATAAATAGCCAACATATGGTCAGTGGACCCCGTCCTCCCCCACCCGGCCATCTCTCTCCTCAAACATCCTTCCATCCTTCTCCTCACGTCTGCTAAACACAGACTGTTAGCTGACACCCGGGAGGACACTGTGCGTATGAACATGTCGCCTCGCTTAAAGAGAGTGATATAAATATAAATGCAGAGGGTTGGATAAAAAAGAGGAAGAGGTGAAAGGAGGAAGAGGAGACAGTTGGGTCCAGTGCGGCTGTTTACTTTCTGCAGCAGGTGTCGGTTTTGTCAGTTTGCCTCCGTGGGGCTGTAAATGATGCTAGCCTGCAGCCTGCTAACATTATCCAGCTCAGCTGTAACACTACACAGTTTTGGAGCACAAAATGACCATTTTTAAACTTGGCATCATCAAGGGGCTAACCAATTTACACAGCAGATCACGAGTCAACATTAACATCCAGCCCTTCTAACCAGGCATCGCTAACAGACTGCTTTTGTTAAAGCCGTGGCAATTAGTTAAAATTAACCGCCTCGTCATGGTTATGACACGTTTTAGCCCCAAGGTAACTAATGAAGGCTGTTTAAGTATGCTAGGTAGCCTGCTAAGATGGTATAGTCAATCTGACATGCTAGGGACAAGCTCAAAAGGTGTTAGTTAGCTTTTTTTAACTACTATAATTTGGTGAAAACAGGTTTATTATTACCTTCAACAGTACTGACTTTACAGACTGTCAGAGACAGGGAGCAGACTCCTGCTGAGACTCAGCTGTCCTGTCAGGTGAAGGCAGACGGGATTTATGGGGTTTAGTTGGCAGGACACTTTTCTACCTCCTCCTCCTCCTCCTCCATTCTTTCTCCATCCGTCCCTTCATGCATCCACCCCGTCCTCTGTAACGGTGGCCTGTCACTGGGTAACATCTTCACACAGGTGCCGCGCAGTCGTTCACGTTGTGAAATCGTTGACTTCGGTGAGGCTGAGCTGGGACACGGCTTTGGCTGTGCTGTGGCAGAATATAATATTAGCTGAGTGACGTGTGGTTACCAGCCAAACCATCGGGTGGAGCTGACTCATTCAGCAACCACAAGGGCTTCTAGAGGTTTTACCCGGTAACTGGTGATGAAATATTTGCCCACCCTGGCAGAAATTCTGTTTTCAGCTGAGGTGCTCGATCGACGATGCTCAGGTCAAGGAATTTGCAAAAACACTTCCTGTCTAAAAATAAGTTTCCGCCTTTTGTGAGAGTCAAGTTTGTTCTCATCATTTATTTATCCTGACAATCTTTAAAAAGTCCTCTTTTCCTAATATATATTAAACTTCGTGTATGTATTTGCTTGGTAAGTTAGCTTGATTAGCATAGATTCACTAATGCCATTTACTTAGCTAGTGTTAGCTAACTAAGGCTAATTATCTTTAATGTTAATAAACCACATTTAATTATTTGATTAAATTCTAACTTAATTAGCTTCAGGTGGTACTTCTGCTGTTAGCTGACTGGGATAATTAGTGTTAAATTAATGGTTTACTCGTGTAAGCAAGCCACATAAACAAGTAAATACATGAAATTAAATGTGTGAACAATAAACATCCACTAAATGTTTACATCCTGTTTATGAATTCATATTCACGTTTGTTTTCACTTAGTAAGCTGTCTCTGTGTGAATCCCAGAGACATTTGGTTTGATTGTAGGTTTCGGTCAACAGTTGAACGTCTGCATTGAAACTGATGGTTACCATGGTAACAGAACAGTAGCACAGAGCTGTCATTTAAACGGTCGGACGCGGCGTCTCCTCATCTCTGGTGAGTTTCAGCTCAAATTTCATGTGATGTGAGAGATCTGTTCTCCTTCAGTTTAGGCCCTAAACCTAAAGTGGAATCTGTTGTCATGGTGACAATTAACTATTACTGCACTAATCAGGCGAGACAAAATGCTAAACTTTAACTAATTTAAAGGGGCTTTGACTGGCCCCGCCTCCACGGCAACGGCACCCAGGGCTGATGGGTAACGTAGTGCTCAGTTCACACTGAACATGATGAGGATGAAGGAGAGAAAGGAGGAGGAGGCAGGGATGGAGAAGTGGAGGAGGGAGCTTTGTGTGCAGGCCTCTGGCTCAGAGAGACAACTTTTCCATCACATGCGCGCACACACTCACACAGAGACACACACTCACACAGATACATCCATTTACTCCCTGGCTCCCACATGATGACCTTTTTTCTGCTTTTGCATGGATGTGCAAGAATGTGTGTGTGTGTGCGTGTGTGTTTGCGTGCACGTGCGCTCACTGATGTTACATCTGTTCCCAGTCATCATTCTCACACTGGCTTTGACACTCCCTCCTGACTCACACACACACACAGCCTATTCATCCAGACTCAGTTGTGTAGACAGAAACGCACACAGGCTGTGAGTGTTGATCAGATCTAATAGATTAATGGTTGTTGATCAGTTTCTGATGTTTTAACGAACAGATCTTTGTTAAAGTTAATTTTAGCGCCATTATCAGGTCAACAGAAAAACTTTTTGTTTTCATGATTGTGAAATCAGAGAAAATGGACTGAACCAGAGGAGGCTAATTAAAATCTTCTTAGAATAATATTAAAACTTTATTCCCACAATTTTTTATGTAATTTTATTTTTTTAAATCACTTTTATTTTTCTCAAAAGGTAGAAGTCATTGTTTCCTTTCCCCCATCTCCATCCTTCCTTTGAGAGAACTTAATGTCCCTTCTTTCTCTCCTCGTCATCTCCTCCTCTGCATCCTCCTTTCCTCCTTCCTTCCCTCCTCCACCTCTCTCCTCTTGCCACCATCTGTTGCTGTTCGTTTCTGCCGGCTGTAAAAAAAAGTGCTGTCTGAGCACTTCGCTGGCCAATCACAGCGTCCAAGAGTGTGTTTGTGTGTGTGTGTGTGTGTGTGTGTGTGTGTGTGTGTGTATGTGTGCCTAAGACGAATGATGCTAATGTAAAAAACAATCTGGGGATAAGCTTCAGATGTGTGTGTGTGTGTGTGTGTGTGTGTGTGTGTGTGTTTTGATGCACCTGCCACCACCATGTTGGAGTTTGTCATGTAAGAGCAGTGATACAACAAGGAGAGGTCACTGGAAACACAACACAACTCAACACACACACAGCCAGTTGTCACCAGTCACTCGCAGAGCTCCACTTGCCTTTTTTTTTTTGCTTCCTCCTCCTCCTTTTTCTGTTCGTCTGGTTGTGGCCCACATGATTAAAGTAAATTCAGCTTTAGTTTGATTCTGAAATTGTCTGCAGTGATTTAAAATGTTGAGATGAGACCTTTTAAAATTGAATCAGGAGCTGAGTGTGTTTCTGTCAGGGAGGTGTTGTTCTGCTGTTGAAGCTCTAAAAGGCCTAAAACCACCAATGGTACGTTTTTTTTAATGAACTTTTGTGTCTGTCCGTCTGTGTGTGTAGTGTTGTGTAGTTTTCAGTTCTGGGTCAAAACTTTCTGTGCATCGAAAAATAAAATAAAATAAAAATCTCTTCTGATTAGCTGATGGCTTTAAGAGGATTTCAGGTAAACACCCAGAGAAACCAGATCCTCCTCCATCACAAAGTCCCAGAAGTCCTGACCGTTGTAAGGCCCGGTTTCAGTGTGGACCTTTAGACCAGATGGACTGACGTCAGGACGACGCTGTTTTTCTGGTTATATTCTTGCTGCTTTGTTTTCCTTTTTCTTCATCTTGGTTTAATCTGTTTCATCTTATATTTATTCTCTCCTTCGTCACTGCTGTGGGTTTCTCCTGTTGGTTTATTCTCACCAGACTCCATTGAATTTTTCATCGTTCCTCTCTGTTCACTGCTTCTCTCTCTCCCTTCTTTTTGCTTTGAACAAGGAATGTCAACCACCCTCTCCCACCCTCCAACACACACACAGCCTCTTTTCTGAGCTGAACTGGAGGAGGAAGTGGCCAGTTCTGGAGAGCGTCTTCCTGTGGGGGCTGCCAAACAGGAAAGAGCAATTACCTCTCATCTTCTGCTCTCTTCTCTGAGAACCCCCCCGTCTTCTTCTCGACTCCTCCATCATCCTCCCTCTTTTGCTTCCATCTCTCCTCCAATCAAAGTTCTTACTTTACCTCAAAAACTTTCAGAAAATCTTTCTTATCTCTGTTGAACACAAACCAGCATCTGTTTTTCTCTCTCTCTTCCCTCTGCCCTGTCTCTGGGTGTCTCTCAGCCATGCCACAGGCAGGTGTGAGGATTGAAAACCCCACATTAGAGCCAACGCCGCTCTTATAGGTCAAAGGTCACGGCTGCCGTTCTCAGCTCAGAAACTGATAGGAAGGAGCTGAGGATGCTGTTGATATAAAACTTTGTGGAGAATATATCTAAATTTTAGGGTTCAAGATACAACAACAGGTCTAAGTTGCTTCTTTTTTTTCGCATCTTTTAATAGCCTTTTGCTCTTTCATGGTTTCATAATCATCACCACATCATTTCCTGATGTGAAAGTAGATAGTGTGGTCAAATGCAGTGTGGGAAATTAGCCCGAGCTGCCAGCCAACATCCAGAGTTCCTTTGTGATTCTAATTTAAGTTAACCTTCAACTTTCACACACCAAACCTGCTCAGTCAACACACAAAGCTCCCAGCAGAAGGCGCATCGTGGTTCACAGCAACTCTGTTTTATGAAATTTCCACAATCTCCTTTGAGCCACATGCATCATGAAGGGTAGTAAAAGTCTGGTGAATCATTCATAGGCTGAAATTGCTGCGAGGCACGACGATGATGGTGAAATATAGAACTCATGCTGCTGCAGCTTTTTAAGCTTCACTTAGTTGAAAACAAACATTTTCCAAATTTTTAAAGGAGTTTGGGATCTCTCCATGCATGCAATTGCTTTGGTTGCTTATCCTTTAGGTTTGAGGGGGTTTAGCTGCTCCCACCTGACACGAGGAAAAACTGGAAATTTTCAGATTTTTCTTTTTTTAAGTTTAAGAGTTTGGTGAATGATTTCATTCTGAGAAGAGCAAAACGGAATAAATATGTTAAATTCTTTATTGTTTTTTATTTTTCATTTCAGCAGTCATGGAAAACTCCACGGAGGAGCTGCAAGAAGGGGGAGGAGCCAAAACTGAGAAAAATAAGGAGGAGGAGCTAACAGAGGCGAAAACGCACAATAGCCTTAAAGGTGTGTACAAAACCTCATTCAGAATGTAAGGAGAAGTCACAAAGTTTCATGGTGGAATAAATCTTGACTCCTCCAGGAGCGACCAACGGAGTGACGGAGACGGCAGCAAGCGAAGGAGAGAAGCTACAGAATGGAGACCGAGGAGGAGGAGGAGGAATCATGGGAGCAGAAGGAGGAGGTGACCTTTCTTCCATCAACGCCATGATGTCGACAGTGATGTCAGCAGCAGGGACCATTAACGGTGCCGGAGAGGGAGAAGGAGAGAGCGGAGTCACCTCGGCCAACTCTTCTGCCGGGCCCTCTCCAAGGTGACGACTGATGATGTCATCAAAAGCCTGTTTTAAATGCACTTTAAACTTTATTGATATGAACAATCGTGCAATCAAGTGTGTTAAATGGTGCTTCTTCTCTGCTTTAAGCCCCTCCCCCAGCAAGTCGCTCACGGCCGCCATGAGAGCCCCACCTAGCCGCAACGCACGACGCAATCAGGTATGCAAAAAAAACACACACCTGAATGCTGTGGGCGGGGCTTTTTTCGAGCCATAGGTGGCGCTCATCTCCACCACTGCTTCTGGAGAAGCAGAAAACAGTAGAATCTCCTCTGATTCTGTCACTTTCACTTTTTCTTCTCTCCTCTCCTCGTTTCCTCTGTTTCCTCTTTGTGTCCTCTTCGTTTCCTTCTCTTCCCTACTGTCTTTTCTTTTCTTCATTTCTTCCCTCTCCTCATTTTATCTCCTTGTTTCCTTTCATCATTTCCTCTGCTCTCTTTCTGTCTCATCTCCTCGTGTCCTCTGTTCCCCAACTCTCCTGGATTTCCTCCCCTTGTCTCCCATCATGCACTGCAGCATTCCTCACCGAGTCACCACTTCCTGCAGCTGAAACAGGAAAAAGGAAAGAGCTGTGTGTGTGTGTGTGTGTGTGTGTGTGTGTGTGTGTGTGTGTGTGTGTGTGTGTGTGTGTGTGTGTGTGTGTGTGTGTGTGTGTGTGTGTGTGTGTGTGTGTGTGTGTGTGTGTGTGTGTGTCTCAGGTCTTCAGGTCCAGATCAGCTGGGTTCAGGTTTATATGGAGACTCCAACAAACCTCAGAGATTCTTCCACTGATGACAGACACACAACCTGAACTGGTCTTAATGTGTGTGTGTGTGTTGCAGGACACCAAAGATGACAGCTCAGCTTATGTGTGTCCACTTTGTGACAAGAGCTGTCAGACACAACACCAGCTCACCATGCACATCAGACAGGTAACAGACACACTGACACGTGCTGCGATTGTGGGTCTCTCTGCCATCGTTGTTGTACAGTGAGTTGACCCGTTTCCCTCCGTCGCCACAGCACAACGCCGACACCGGGGCGACGGACCACAGCTGCAGTATCTGTGGGAAGTGTCTGAGCTCGGCATCGTCGCTCGACCGACACATGTTGGTGCACAGTGGAGAGAGACCGTACAAGTGCAGCATCTGTGGACAGACCTTCACCACCAACGGCAACATGCACAGGTACACAAAAGCTACACACAATAAAACAACTACATATAAACATTGCACACTTTGCTATATATATATATATATATATATATATATATATATATATATATAAATAGTTATTTGAAAGTGTTAAAGCCAGGCACACAAACACACATACAGACCATGTAACCTCGGGCAGAGGATGTTGGCATTTAACTGGCTCCCCAGTCAACCATGATGTGTGTGTGTGTGTGTGTGTGTGTGTGTGTGTGTGTGTGTGTGTGTGTGTGTGTGTGTTCGTGAGATGGGGTGGGGGGTTAGACAGGAAGTGGGAAGACAACTTTAAACCATCCACCTCCCATCTCGCAGACAAAACAACGCCCAGTCATTTATCAGTGAAGTCCAGCCTCCACCAGCCAATCCAACCGTCCCTGTGTGTGTGTGTGTGTGTGTGTGTGTGTGTGTGTGTGTGTCTGTTACAAACCTTCACATTAACACACGTCTGACCTTCACTGACCTCTGCTGGTTCTGGATCAAGTCCTCTCTCCTGATTGGTTGGCTGACCTTTTGTTCACGGAGATGTCAGACTGCACTGAGAAGATCAACCCTTCAAAATAAGAGCCTGAAGGTGTTAAACTACGGCCTTTTTCTGTTTCTCGGGGGTTAAAGAGCCCAAACAGAGGCCGGGGGGGCGGCTGGTTAATGAAACATGCAGAAATGAGAATACTGAGCGTGCTCAGTGCTGCTGCTGGTATGAGGAGGTGTGGGCAGGAAGGAATGACTGTGGGCTGAGGGACAGACACACATCTGCTCCACCACGCTGCAGTTGTGTCGATCACTTTTTCCTCTCTGTGTTTGTGCTCAGACTCTTGTGAGCGTCTCCATCATGAAACAGTTGGTGAGAACTGGCTGGAAAACAGCAACCTGCTTTTAAAAAAAGCTTCTGCTGGGCTTGATATTCAGCTGAGCCTGTTTTCACTGAAGCTGGTTTACTTCCTGGATGAGCCCCACCCACCTGCTGGCTCCAGGTGAAAGAGCTGAAAGAGACGAGATGGTCAGAATATTTGTTTGTGTTTGTTTAACTGGCAGCAGCTGACAGTGTTTGTGTCACTAAGCCTGAATGAGCAGAACTCCTGATCAGATAAGACAGAAACGGCCCAAACACATGAGATGAACTATTCTGTGGAGAAGGAAACATTCAGAGTGTGTTTGTAGTTAGCTCTGGTTTTCTGGGTCTGAACTGATCAGACAGAAATACTGACTACCTGGAGACTAAAAAATGGACATGTGGCTTGAAGAGGTTCGATAGTTTGACTTTGTCTGCCCTGGTCCTCCCGTGGTAGCCTGAAAACAAACTCAGCCTCCTGTCGGCTGCCGACAGTCTGGATGCTGATTTCCATCAACACGCCCTGGAAACTGGTTGCGTAATTTTCTCAGAAGTCTGTGAGAATTATAAAAGTGGGAAAAAAGACGTTAGAGAGGAGGACGAGTAAAACCCTCTTCTTCTCTGCTCATTTACAATGCAAACTGTCGGAGCGAGTGGAGGTAAAACAGGAAAGTCAAAGTTGAACTGTCTCCAGGAGGCCTGATTTTAACACTGCTGTGGGAAAATAAAGACGAGGCCTGTTCGGATGGAGAGAGGAAAAGAGGAGGGGGGGAGAGGAGGAATCCATTTTGCAGCAGAGCATCCTTTGAAATGTGAAACGTGAGACTTTCCTACTTGACCGTCTTCAAACAGGCGGAGAGAAGGAAGGAAGGAGGGAGGGAAGGAGGGGGAGAGGAGAACAAAAAGAGACAAGATGAGGGTTAGACGTAGGCGATGGATGGAAAGAGGGAAGGAACAGATGTGATGATGAATTCTCATCCTTGTTTGGCAAAGTGTGACATTGTTTTTCTGCCAGACCAGTTTAGAAGAAGCAGACTGAAGAGTGCTGATTCAGCAGAACGGAGTCTCTGGAGTCTGCTGGAGTCCATTTTGTATCTGAACATCACTGAAATGCGAAACTCCTTCCTGGAGTTGTTGTTTGTGTTTGTTTGTTTTTTTTTTTGTGACGCTTCGTCTATGACGGGTTGAGGTGGATTCCAGTGTCGCAGTAAAAATGAGCTTCGTAGTCGAACACAGATGAATCTGGCTCGGACCGGCAGCTGTTCAGTCCCGTTGTTGTTGTTTCTTTCAACAACGATTTGTGTGTGAAGCGGTGATGTCACCAACTCTGGGACGGGTCAGTGAAGTAACCGCTGCGCAAAAGACACTCAACCTCTGTTGTGATGTCACAGCTGCTGTTACCATGGAAACGGCTACAACTGTACATTGGAGGTGAAAGAGCAACAACCTGATGAGCTGAAGTGTGTCATTTCATTTATCATGTGTGTGCACACAGCGACACACACATATACACATACATATATTGAGGAGGATTGTGTAGCTGCTGGCTCAGCATGTGTTCTGATGTCTGATTGGCTGTGTCCTTCCACTCACCTGATTGGTTGACTTTGGTCTTCCCGTCAGCTGGTTTGAGATGTGCTGACTCGTCAGCCGGGTCAGGACCTCTTATGGGCGTCCAGCCTGCTGCCTGTTGGCTCCTATTATTAGCAGCAACTCGTCTCCTCTTCCTTACAGTCCCCTCATTTCCTTATCTCCTTTCCTCCTCTCCTTTTGCTTCTTCTTTTCTTCTCTCACTTCCCTCTCCTCCTTTCCTCTCTGTATCTCCTTTTCTTTCTTTCCCTGTCCTCTCCTAGTCTCCTATTCTCCTTGCCTTGTTTCCTACCAGTGGTCCCCCTTCCACCCCTGCTTCCTTTTCTTCAGTCCTTCCCTGAAGGGGTTGTCCCTTGTTACCTCTCTCTTTTGAACTTTTGTAAACTGACACCTTGCTGCTACCAAATGTTAGTGTGATGACCTTTATACACACACACACACACACAGTGAAACACATGTAAACAGCCTGCACACTTTCTCACACCTCTAGTAACACTAAAACTGAAATACACATTCACCACACTCATTTGTCACGTCTGAGTATCTAAAGTACACAACCTCAAACACACACACACACACACACACACACACACACACACACGTCTTGAAATTAAACGACACCATCCGACCTTCGAGGTGAGACCTCCTTTAAGTTTCAATGGATAAAAACAGCAACGGATAACAAACAGGACAGACACACAACAATAGCACAACACGAGAAGTCTGTGAGAGAGTGAAACAAAGACAAAAAAAGTTCAAGTAGAACAAACCTCAGACTCAAAATATTCGCTGTGACATCATTTAATAATCAGATTTTGTCACTGATGTCAGTTTGTTAAATAGAAAGATGAACCTGATTACACGTTTCAGTTGTTTTCTAATGTTGGGTGAAAAACTTTAAATCCAGAATCATTTTAAGCAAGAACAATGATGATGTCACTTCCTGCTGGCAGAGAAAATCCTGTTTTGTCTGTAGAGGAAAACTAAAATCTTCCTTCTTTTCACAGACATATGAAGATCCACGAGAAGGACCCGGCAAGCGGCCTGCTTCCTGTCAGCCCCCCCTCCCCAACCAAACGCCGCCGCCCATCTGTCAAGAGGAGGCAGGGAGGGGAGGAGGAGCCAGGAGAGGAGCCGCCCAGCAAGAAGGTAGAAACTGTAGCTGCAGCTACAGGGTCTGAGACCGTACTGAGCTCACTCCTGATTGGTTAAGTTTTGGTCCGATGTGATGTTACGTTTCAGCAGAAACATTCTGTGACAGAGTTAGAAATAAAGCGCCCGTCCTTTTTACCCAACACCTGTTTTTACATTCAAATGCATTCACCTGTGGCGTGAATGATGATGTCATGGCGTCTGGCGCTGTGTTCAGGTAGTGGAGGACGCGGTGGGGGAGGAGTCGGCGGCGGTGCTGCGAGGATCAGAGGAAGAGCTGCTGCCGTGTCCGATCTGCTTCAAGACCTGCAGCTCCAGACTGGAGCTGGACGCACACATGGACACACACCCCGACACTGCACTGAGGTACACACACACAGTACTCAGACTCCCACAATCCTTTGCGTCCGCTCCATGAAGCCCTTCAGTCACATTACGAAAACACGATAAATTTTTGTTTATTTATTTCTATTTATTTTAAAGGTGCTGCTTTATTTTACGACTACTTTGAAACTTTGCTCACAGTTTCCTGAAAATTAGCTGTAAATGACAAAATGAACCATTTGAAAAAAATCTGTTCATGAGTTTTATTATAACGAGCTGTTTGCTAACAACAGACTTTTTTTCTGTTTAGTAATTAAATTAACCAATTAATGCAGAAAGTTTCCAGAAAATTTGGTAGAAAATAAAGTTTGACAAACAAAAATAAAACAATTTCATGATGAAAGGAAGCTCTGAGGGACGGATGGATAACAGAGGAAGAGGAGGGAGAGGCTAATAAGTCACCGGTGGGCGAGAGAGGCAGAGACAGACTGAGAGAGAGGGCATGGACTAATAAGTCACAGAGGAGAGGAGGACCCGCTTGGCCGGGTGCCGTTTCCATGACAACGCTCTCCCACCCCTCCTATAACAAAAAAAAAAAAAAGTCTGTCACCAAGACAACAGAATGGACCCCCCCCTTCCCCCCAGTCCAAAGTTTGAGGTTGGTTTATCATCTGACAGGAAGTTTGGAAAAGGAAGAATTTTGAAAAAAGTACATTTTCTTCTTGTTTGTGTGAAGAAGGAAAGGAAGGAAACCGGGAAGGAAGGAAGGAAGGAAGGAAGGAAGGAAGGAAGGAAAAAATGAATAACAGTGAAAGAACGAAAAGGTGCAACTGAGCTCGTTACAGAGGCAGCAGGAATACTTAGCTGTAAATCCTCACTAATCAGCTCTAAGAGGATCTGGACTGAGGGAGGAGGGATGGAGCCGGGGGGGGGCAACCAGGACTAGGATGGAGGGATGAGAGAGGCAAGTCCAGACCGTCAGCTCAGACAGATACAAACATTAAATGTCCAAAACAGTTTAACTGTTCTGCAACAATTCAATGAACAAAGATGGAGGAGGAGGAGGAGGAGGAGGAAGGAGGGAGGGGAAGGAGGAGGAGGAGGAGGGGGAGGAGGGAGGAGGAGGGGGAGGAGGGAGGAGAAGAGGGGGAGGAGGAGGGAGGAGGAAGAGGAGGAGGGGGGAGGAGGAGGAGGAGGAGGAGGGGGAGGAGGAGGGAGGAGGGGGGAGGAGGAGGAGGAGGGGGAGGAGGGGTTCAACAAGTGCTGGTCCCCAGTGTGTCCCCCACCACCTCCACCTCACTCCACCAAAAATCCTCTGACAACTTGTCTGAGGGGATTACACCCAGTTTACACACACACACACACACACACACTTCAACAGGATGTGATAAGAGTGTGTGTGACTGTGACAGACATTAAGCAGCTGTGTCTCCTCAGCACTTTACAAGAGCAGGTTATCTCGCACACGTTCTTCTGTGCCTGTGAGGCCTTCTCCGTGGACGTAGAAGGACTTTAACTTTATTAACACAGGAAATAACGTCACTTGCTTCTGTTAAACCTGATGCTGAACCTGAACCAGGTCTGGACTCACTTCTGAACACACACAGAGAAATGTCACCACCTTGTGGTCTTGGTGTGAAACTGCAGCATCAGCATCTAATCAGGATGAATTTATTGGTTAACAAACAGGAAATAGAAACACTTGATGGTAGTGACATGAAGGTTTAAAGCTTCACCCTCCTTTGTGTGTCTGTAGGTGTGATCTCTGTTGCCTTTCTTTTCGTACTCACCGTGGTTTGTTGCGTCACAACGCCGGGGTTCATAAGCTCCTCCCCCAGGACCCCAGCGGACGCCCCTTTATCCAGAACAACCCCTCCATCCCCACCGGTTTCAACGACCTGGCCTTCATTGACTTCTCCTGCAAGAAGTTTGCTCACATTGCACAGGTACGTCGTCAGACCCAAGAACCTAGATCATTGTCCGAGTGACGCTGTCTGTTTTTAACCCGCTTCTCTTTCCCGGTTCAGGTCTGGTGTGAGACGAACCTCCGGCGCTGTATCAGTAAGTTCCACCGATTCGTCTGCGATAGCTGCGACAAGGCATTTCCCCTTCGTTCGGCGCTGGAACTCCATAAAACCAACTCGCATCCCGACAAACATCCCGCCGCTGACACAGAGGACAACGTGGAAGTTGAACAAAACACTGCTGCGGAAAATGGCAGCGCAGAGACAGACGGCCAGGATGCAGAGAAAGATGCGACATCAGAGCAGGCCAGCTTCATGGAAGCTCTGGGTCTTCAGCACATCTCTACAGTGAGATAAAGTTTGTTGTTTCTGGGGCACCAAAACTTTTTCGGATGGTGTTTGTGCTCAGAGGGTCACAATGATGAAGCTACAGTGACGAATCGTCTTCTGAAAATGATCATTGATGAGATACTGATAAATCTTTATTTTCCAGGTGACGCCTGGACCCACTGATGACGAGATCCATCAGGCCCATCTGGACAGCATCAAGGTGATCCACGTGGAGCCGCCGTGCTCCAGCCTTCCCCTGGAGCCAGCCTCTGCCTACATGTCTGGAGGTCTGGGGCTGACTTTGGGGCTTGGTGTTGGCGGCCTGGCGGCTCTCAGCATCCCTCTGCTGGAGGCCTCTGCCCTGCAAGGCCTCTCCCAGAAAGACGCCCTCAGCCTGTTGTCCCTACAGCCCTTCCCCACCGGCTTCCTCCTGCAGCCTGACGGCGGCGGCGCTACAGCCAGTGCAGCTTCTTCGGGTGCTAAACCCGGTGAGGCGGGGGGAGCCGGTATCATGGAACTGGCCGACATCCAGCAAATCCTCAAAGTGACGACCGCGGCGCCCAATCAGATGGGACTGACCCTCCCACCTCTAGCCAAAGCTCCTGGATTCACAGGCGGTCAAGGTGGGTGTTGACTCAAGAAGGTGCTCGTTCTGACCGTCAATCAAGATATTTGTTTGAATTTGTTTCTCCGTCCTCCAGGTCAAGTCCAGGCTCAGAAGGCAATGCCTCCATTAAAGCCCAAACCTCCCATCACCCCTCGCTCCAGCCTCACAGCCACAACCCCCCCCCCCCCTGCAGAGTTCCCAACAGGCCTCACTTGGCTGCATCAGCCCCAGCCTGCCGCCTCCCACCCCCACCCTCTTCAAGACACCTTCCTCATCGTCTTCATCCTCCTCAGCTGGGAATGGAGGTCAGATGGATGCGGAGTGTATGGGCGACGCTCACACAATGTTGTCTGATTCGCCACCAGCTGCCACCACAGCTGTGCACGAGGAGGCAGGGCTCAGTGGCAGAAAGCCAGGAACCAAAGGAGGGAACAACGCCGGCTCGGCTAAGGGCTCATTCCCATGCCGCTTCTGCGACCAGGTGTTTTCTTTCTCAGGCGTCTTGCAGGCTCACATGCGCTTCCACCTCGGCATCCTCCCTCACCAGTGCAACATCTGTGACTACGTGGCTCCAGATAAAGCTACACTCATCCGACACTTGCGGACACATAGCGGCGAACGACCCTATGTCTGCCGGGTCTGCCATTACCCTTTCACTGTCAAAGCCAACTGCGAGCGCCACCTCAGGAAGAAGCACGCCAAGACCTCGAGGAAGGACATTGAGAAAAACATAAAGTACGTCACCTCCACCACTACAGCAAACATCGCAGTGGCTATCACTCCTTCAACCACCAACTCCACCCAGGATACAGAGACGGGCTGCACCGGAGCCGAGACCACCTGCCGGTTCTGTGGCGAGGACCTGAAGACCTATCGGGCACTGCAGATCCACCTGCGAACACACAATGGCTGTCAGAGGAAGCCATTTGAGTGCCGGCGCTGTGGCGCCGCTTTCTTGGCCAAACGCAACTGCATCCACCATCTTCTGAAGCAGCACCCTGAGGTGCAAGAGCGAGAGATCGAGGATCACATCGCCACACTCCAGCCGGCAGCCGTGCCAGTCGCCACTGTGGCGTCTGCCCGAGCTGCTGCGGTGACTCCAATGGTGCTGAATGGGATCGGTCAGCCTCCAGTCCAGGCGGTGAAGGTGGAGGATCTGGCTAATGTCGTTTATCCTGCAGAACTGGACCAACCACTGGACTTCTCCGCAAAAGGGCGTGGAGCTGGCAGCCAATCGGGGTCCCCCGGGGTCAAAGTGGAGAGCGTCTCCCCCAGCTTCGACTGCTCTGCTCTGGACCAGCCCATAGACCTATCCATCCCCAGCAAGAGGCAGCGGAGAGAGGCCGCTGGCGCTGAGAGTCGGGAGATCAAGATGGAGCAGAGCGGCAGCAGCATCATCGAGCAGCAGCAGGCTCTGTCCAAGGACGAGAAGACGGGGAACGCCTTGCCTCCTCTGCACCCCCATCCCCACCTCGGCTGCTACCAGCTCCCCCCTGGATCCACCCTCCCCAACCTCAACAACACTGCTCGGGCCCAGCGCCTCAAACCGTTACTGCCCAAACCAGCCTCCTCCACCTCCTCCTCGCCCTCCACTGCCCTGAAGGAGCTTCCTCCTCTGGCCTCCATCGCTCAGATCATCCACTCTGTCTCTGGTGCTCCAGACCTGCTGAAGAGAGAGGCCCCCTCGCTGGAGGGAAAGCCCCAGGCAGGCGTTTCTTCCTCTCAGGCCAATTCGACTGCAGATGCCCCAGGACCCTCTGCTGGTCCGGAGACACAGAGCGACGACACATCCGAGGGATCGTCCAGGTTTGTGAGATTCATTTAAAACCGAAATAATCACAAAACAAACTTGTTTTAAAATTTACTGCTACTGTCCCTCAGAAAACGGTCCAGGAAGAAGCCAGCTGCTCTGGGGGGGAAGGAGAAGGCGGCGAGCGGCGCCAGTATTGACTTGGAATCCAGCGGGGAGTTTGCTAGTGTGGAAAAGATGTTGGCGACCACCGACGCTAACAAGTTCAGCCCATACCTGCAGACCGGTGCTGCAGACCTTGCAGGAAAGAGAGGTAGGGGGCCAATTTCAGAGGGGTGGATGGAGGGATAGAAAGGCTGGAGTCAGACGATAAACTGAACTTTTGTTAAAACCAGATGGTGACAGAGCAGGAGGGGCAGAGGAGAAGGAGGGAGGGCTGAAGGAGGAGGTGAAGCCCGCGGTCGCAGCGGCAGCGCCTGCATCCAAAGGGAAGAAAAACGCCTATTCCAACTCTGTCCAGAAGATGACCTGCCCCTTCTGCCCCCGAGTGTTTCCCTGGGCCAGTTCACTGCAGAGACACATGCTGACACACACCGGTAACACACAACACACACACACACACCTACTGTCAGGTTTGCGCACTGGTCCCTCAAGGTGTTTCCTCCTGATTCAGACTCGTGGTCTGCCTCTGCAGGTCAGAAGCCGTTCCCCTGTCCGAGGTGCGATGCCTTTTTCTCCACCAAATCCAACTGCGAGCGACACCTGCTGAGGAAGCACGGCGTGACACACAGGACGCTGCGGCGCAACGGTGCCCTGGTGAAGAAGGAAGATGAAGGCTCGCACGAGAGCGCAGGTCAGAAAACAGCAGGAGTTTAAAGTGGCTATATTTCAGCCTCAGGGTGACGTGCACGTCCTGTTTAACCCTTTTTGACAGTCCATAGTTATGTTCTTTGTGTTGATTGTGTTGATTTATTGTTCTGCAGAGAGTCAGTCAGAGACGGAGCAGGTTGCACCAGAAGCTCAGGATCTCAGCACCATCGCTGCCCCCTCAGACTCAGGCCCCACCCCGACACCAGAAAGCTCCACCCAATCTGAGCAACAGGGGGCGGTGTCAACCAAAATTAGCCCCACCCCCAAATCAAGCCAAGGTTTGTCGTCGGTTTAGTTTTTTTGGGGGGGTTTTGTTTGTTTTTATTTTTCCCTGACTTTGTCTTAAATCGCTCATATTAATAAAGCTCATTGATACTGTGGTGGCTCTGGTTCTGGACTCTGATCTGGGTTTGTACTTCAGGATCCAGTCCAGCTGAGATCCAGATCAGTGCAGATCAGCTGGAGACTGAAGACACAGACCAGCCGGACCAGCAGGAGGAGCCAGAGACCTCAGGAGACCCGGAAAAAGCTCCACTGAGCACCAGCTCCAAGGTAACGACGCCAGAGCACAAAACCACGACCACAGCTAACATGGGTCCACAAGTTCTGTCACGCATGAAGGTACTTTTGAACCGACGTTTATTGATCCTGACGTCTGTTTCAGGTGGAGAGCACCGACGACGACGACTGTCACAGCAACAAGAGTCTGGACCTGAACTTCGGCAAAAAGCTCATCGACTTTAAGCTCTGCACGTCCTCAGGCTCCACCCAGGAAGAACACTCCTCATCATCGTCATCATCATCCCCCTCTACCTCTGCTCCGCAGGCAGCAACAGAGAGCCCAGAGAAAGAGGAGAGAGAGACTGGTGCCGCCACGGCCGCCACCTGTTCTGGCAGCCAGGCGCCGAAGCAACAGCCAGAGTACAAACACGTGTGTCGAGTGTGTAAGAAGAGTTTCCGTTACGCCACCACCCTCGCTCGCCACGAGAGGGCGCACCTCTCCGAGGAGACGCCCGCTCCGTCGCCGCAAGAGGAAATGCTGCCAGTAAAAGAGGAAACTATGGAGAACGACGATGCAAAACAGATCGAGGAAGAGAAGGAGGAGGAGCAGAAGAAGGAGGCGGAGCCAGAAGGGGAGGACAGAGGACTGAAGGGGGGAGAGAGCGACATGGGGGAGAGCGGGGAGTCGGAGGAAGAGGAGAAGGAGAAGGAGGAGAGGAGTGATGAAGAAACGACAGAACCAAAGAGTCTGGAAGGAGGACGAGTCGACAAAAGGAAGAAGATCTGCAACGTCTGCGGGAAAAGATTCTGGTCTCTGCAGGACCTGACCAGGCACATGAGGTCGCACACAGGTAACACACACACAGACACACATGAGCAGACACAGACAGACACACACAGGTAACTGATGTCATACCTAATCAGTCCCCACCCCTCCAGGTGAACGGCCCTATCAGTGTCAGACATGTGAGAGGACGTTCACGCTGAAGCACAGTCTGGTTCGTCACCAAAGGATCCACCTGAAGCGTGGCGCCGACGGATCCTCTGCGGCCAACGACGACATCAGTGAGGACGGAGACTCATGCACGCCGACGCCGACGTCCACCTGCCCACCCTCGGAGAACGAGAGTGAGTGCGGGAGCGCCGCCGCCGGGGCAAAGGAGCTGGATGAGGATGACATGAAGGAGGAAGGGGAGAGTCAGCTGGACGCCGCAGAGGAAGACGCTGCTGGACCAGCAGAGTCCAGTTCAGATCCGGAACTGCCAACCGCCAATGCAGAAAAATCAGAACTTTGTGACGACTCTGTGACGTCACAGCCCTCCACTCAAGCGACGCCCAACCAACAAGCTACTGACACAAAGATGAGCAGCGACGGCGCCTCCAAAGACCCGCCTCCCTCCTCCAGCTGCCCCCCCGGCAACGCCCCCACTGAGCCCTTCATCCAGGGGCTGCTAGAGATCCACGCCAAGCCCGCCATGGAGCACATCCTGCCCAACGGAGAGCCTCCTCTGGTGGGGGTGGACTGAGAGGACGCTCCTCCAAATCGACATCACCACAGTGCCATGACACAAAGACCCTTCGCCATCGATGACGATGATGCAAAAACCCGAAGACTCTTTGATAGAAAGACGAACACCTCGTTCTCTTGAAGTGCCTTACTACTAGTCCGACTTCTCATGTTTTTTGCTATAACTTTATCTGCATTATTACGGAGGATGGATCTAATTTTTATAGCTTTTTATGACGATGATGATGATTTTCCATTATATATATATATATATATATATATACATATATATATAATTTTTTTTTTTTCGTCTGGGGAATCTATATTTCAGCAATAAAAAGAATAAAGTTACGATTTATAATTGTTCTAGATTTTGTTTGAGAATTTTTGATCAACTTGGACACGGAGACCGACACGTTGGATAGTCGCTGTCTGCGTCGGTTCTTGTGTATTTAAATCAGCTGAGACTGAACCGGAGTCAGATCTGAGGACAAACCGGGCCGGGTCAGTCCGCCACCAGCCGCCGCCGCCGCGTGGCCGAGGAAGCTCAGTGTAACTGGAAACCTGGACGGCCGCGGGGCCTTGTCTGTTTCTTTTCTTTTTTTTCCTCATCAATTTTGGCGAGCTTCCTCACTGACCCCCCCCCCCCCCCCCAAATCTCTCAACTGCCTCTGAAAGAAAAAACACACAGAACATTTACAAACTCGACACAGCTTGTGTGTGAAAACTCTTGAAAGGGCAGAAAATAGTGTTGATCAGTTGTTGTGTTGTCCATGTTTTGTTTTTTTTTTTAACCCATCACACTATCGGCCCCTTCATCCCTGTGAGTTGGTTTGTGTGTTGATCATTTCTCGTTCATAATCATTCTCATTTGATTCCATGTGTGTACAGAGAGCTGAACGTTTGGCATGTGATGCTGACTGTCCCGTTTTTGTGTGCGATGATCGGCCATATTTAGGTGGAGGGCGGGAATTCTCTTTGTGGACTTTTCCTTTTTATAACTGAACAAATCAAATCGTTGCGTATGTGTGTGAGTGTGTGCGTCTCTTGTTGTCGCCCCTGGTGTTCACTTAAGGTTAATCACAGAAGCTCTGGTGTGCTAATGTTTATGGCGGCTAACAGCTGAGCGGGTTCAGTTTACCTCATCTTCTGCTTTTTAACTGAAACCATTAAAACCACCGACGGCAGCGCCGGAGTCGACCCTTTAAATCACACGTCTTCCTGAAAGGGCTAGCAGAGCTAATTCTGTGCTAGCCTGGTTTCCCCCACAGGCCAAACCAGAGCTAACTGTTTCAGTCATTACAGGCTTGGCCCATACAAGCTAATCAGGCTAATGCTTCAGCTGGGCTGGTTTCTCTGGTACGGTTAGCCGAGCCTGCCCATTAGCCTGTAGCTTTGTGCAGTGGGTCCTTTAATATCAGCTGTGAAGTAAAGGTTTGTGCTAACTTTGGACTCTAATCAGGTTAGCTTAAATATTTAACTTGATCTGACCAGTTAGCGGTATTTCACTATAGTCTTTAGCTTGACCTGTGGGCCAACCAGGGCCAACTCTGTATGGTGTGGATGGAAACAGTCCAGGTTAGGGCTCCATTGGGCCTAAATATGAACTTCCTGGATCATCGCAGCTAGCCGTGGTCGGTCTCAGGCTAACTCCAGGTCAAGACTCTCCCAGGTACAGTTAGCTTGCACACATACATACTGTCGGACTGTAGCTGTCAGCTGGAGCTAGCTGTAATCTGCAGTCTTACTGTTGCTGGCCCTGACTCGGCCCGACAATCTAACTAAACTAACATCCTTTAACAGCCCAGCTGGTCTCCTCTCAGTATTATCATGCTATCTTCAGTTAGCAGCTTTAGCACCAGTTGTCCGCTTTTGGTCCCCTTTTCTGCTTTAAAGTCCATTTTTCAGACAAGAAGAGAAAAACAGCCGTTCAGAGACAATCACTGTTTTCAGATTCTAATGAAAACCTCTCAGATGGATCTACACATGAATTAAAGGAGGCGGGTGGATGAATAATGATGGATTGTATTAACCTGCTGCACACAAACAGGTCAAAGGGCTGAATATGACTCCTGCTTTGTGTCGCAGCCACAACAGAACCAGAGGGATGTGTGTGTCTGTGTGTGTGGGAGGATGAATATAGCTAATCAGTTGTTTTTTTCTTCTTGTACATTTTCATCTGTTTAATTTTATATCAAACAACCTCATCGAACCTCAGCTCGCTCATAACAGAACTGTAAGGCGGCGTCCATCAGTCAGTCAGTCTGTCTGTCTCGACAACCAGCCCTCGACTGGATGGCTGACAGGTCGCCGCCGTCAGCTGGCACTAACAACTTCCATACTACTAAATATTTACTACTTTAATACTACTACAGAGAAAAGTGACACAAAGAAAAGAGAGTTTCCTTCAGTCCATCACATGCATTTAGAGATCAGAGGAACGTTTTCAGTCACAATAAGAGGTCCACAGTGAGTTGTGCAGATTGTGCAGACGCTTTGCTGTTGGTTTGTTTGTCTGTTTCTGAGGATGCATGAAACTGAAAACCTTCAATCACAACAAAACTGGTGAATTCTGATTTCACAATTAATTTGAGTCGAAGCTTTGATTGTTGATTCCTGACTAGTTTTACTGTCTGTCGGTAAAAACTCTCTGACTGTTGTGAGTTTTGTTGCCGCTCTCTGTTCACCCGTCTGCTTCGGGAGTATGCCTTCATGTGCGTCTGACTGTGTGTGAGAATACTGGACTTCCATTTGAATGCACATGGACTGTTTTAAATGTATTGATCTGGAGCCCAGGTGTGTGTTTGTGTGTTTGTGTAGGCGTGAGTTTAAATGACTTGAGAAGAAAGCCATGTATTAAAAATATCACATTTATGCTGCAGAACTGTTTTGAGGAACTGATGGTTTGTGTTGTGGACTCATCGGCTTGCCGTAGGGCGCGGCGGCCACGGTGCATATCGGACTTAGCAATAAGAAATCCCTCTGAATCCCAAAGCTTTACGTAGATCTCCTGTTTATGAGTCGGGAACAGACTGTCTGGGTCTTTTTGGTTCTGTTGTTTATTTTTAGTTTGGCTGAGATATGATTTTGTTGTTGTTGTTGTTGTTGTGCTTATTTTTTTCTCTTGACGTCTAAATGTGTATAAACTGTGAAAATCCTTCATGTTCAGTTAAGGGGTGAGTTTAGGTTAGTTTTTATTTTTTTGCATGTCAATCTAATTTGTTCAATTATGGATGATTTTTTTTTCTTTCTCCATCAATTTTCACACCACACACACAGATATAAATACATATATAAATATAAAAATATATATAATCTCGCTCTCAGGGTCTTTCACAAATCCAATATCCGAAATACTTCATGTTCTTTTTTTCCTGAGTCGCAATTTTCCAAGTCCTGATTATTTTGTCTTTTTCTAAATAATGATTCAGAACTGTCAATCACTACATTTAGCACTTGACTGTGAACTCGTCATCACCGAACAGAAAAGAAAGATGTCATTGAATTTTGGTGTTTTTGTGGCCAAAATATTGGGTGACATTTTGGTTCTATTCACCCTCTCACTCAAACACTTGGTTGTTTTGTTTGCGTTTGTTTTTTTGGGGGGGTGGGGGGTCTTGTTGAACTTTCTGTCCAGGTCAGAGGTCAAAGGGAACATCAGAGAGATTTAAACACATCCCTCCACCGACAAACACGTACATGCTGGACTTTAATCAGAAAGCATTAACTCAATCCTCCGTGGTTGTTTCGTTCCCTCGTTAGTAAAACATGGCAGTGTTTCAGTGAGTCAGAGATGTAAACCTGTTCTGTATTCAACCCGATGAGACAAAGCAATAAAGATTATATTAAGGAAAGGTGTGTGAATCAAACCTTCTGGACGTTTGTCATTCTTTACTCACTTTAACCAACTTTTTCTGGACACTGTTAAAACACAGATAATGTATATGTTTTTATTTTCAGTATTTTTTGACAGCATTAAAATAGATTAGATTTCCATAGTTAACACAACTGTTAGTGACACAATGATAAACAAAATAAACACTTTTGTTACATGGTTTGTTTCCTCTGTGTCGTCGTCATGCAGGCATCTCAAAGTGTTCAGACTTTTCAGGTGCAGGACGTGACTCCGCCCACATCAGGTGAAACTACGGTACGTCATCTCACTCTAAAGTATATTAAGATTAATGCTGATTACTGATCTGACTATTTACATTTTTACAGCTCATTGAATGGTCCATGAAGGTTCAGACAAGTTCACAATCTGTGGTCCTGGTCCCGGGCCTGGTTCTGATCCTGGTCCTTCACACTGTGGAGGGTTTCATCAGCGCCTGCTCCCCAAACAGCTGCTTGAAGTGAACCACATGTTCCTCACAGTGTTCTCCTGCAACACAACAATCAGCACACATCCACACCTACAGGTCACCTGTCTGTGTGTGTCTGTGTGTGTGTGCTCACCAGGGTTGAAGCTGGGGCTTCCTCTCAGCCGTTGGTTCCTCTGCTGGAACGACCTGAACACGGTGTAGAACAACATCTGGTCTCCGGTTTGTCGCGCGGCATCTAGAAACTTCCTGGCTGACATGTTGTCATGACCGCCTGTCAGAGCAGAGCGGCCGGTTAGTTCACCTGAACGGGTTTATCTTTCGTGTGTGCGTGTGCTATACCAACCGACGCTGCGGATGAATCTGAGCGCGCCCAGAACTTGCTGCTTGGACAGCAGAACCTCAACGATCTCATCATTGGCTGTGGACAGACGCTGAAACACAGAACATGTGTTGGAGCTGCTGTTCTTGTTTTGTCGCCACGTAAAAAGTGTTTTTGTGTTTGTGCTGGACACCTTGAGCATGTCGAGGGACAGCTGGTGGGCAGGAGGGTACGTGCTCTCCAGAGACAGAAGCAAACAGGCCTGAAAACACCAAGCAGCAGAACAATCAGCTGATTGTGACGAGGACAGATCAGCCTGCCATTCGTTCGTTAACAGAATCTTCTAATCGTGATCCATTTTCCACACTGAGCCGTAAAATCAACAGGTGAAACTGCACAGCTGAATCCCACACTTCCCATCATGCCTCTGTGCCCTCACCAGCGGTTTGGAGTCACTGAGGACGTGATACTGCAGGAACTGATGCAGCATATAGAAGAGGTTGTGCTGCACCAACGTTTTTATCACCAGCTCGTACAGATAATGCTGCAAAGCAAACAGTTCATCCTGCAGTTAAAAAACAGATCAACCGTTCATGAAATGTAATTTATGTTTGGTGAGTTTTACCTGAACGGTGATCTGGAACTGATTCAGAGAGCGAATGTACTCCATCAGGACGGCAATGATGAACTTATGGGACACACCCTACACGCACACACGCACACACGCACACACACTTAAATCCAACTACTGCTTTTTTCACGGTATAATTTAAAAGGTTGTATTTTAATAATTAATCTGATTTGTGTGATTCAGCTTTCATTCTGCTGCTTGTTCAGTTAAACACTCATGGAAGAAGTCATTACTATTATTAAACTGGTGTTTCCCTGAAGTTAGTGTGTGTGTGTGTGTGTGTACCTTCCTCTCGGTGAACGATGACAGGACGTGTGTGTACATGTCTGACTGGTCGATGACGGCCTGCGTTCTGACCGGACGTTTCTGAGCAGCGCTGCCTCGACTCGGGCCGGACTCCATCGCCTACAAACAACACACAAAAACACAAAGCTGAGTGTGTGTCCACTTGGTGTCAGTGTGTCTCAGTTGTGCGTCCGGCCGTCTCTCACCATGGTGTAGCTCTGCTCTGCTTCCAGGTATTCCTTGTACACCAGGTTGAGTTTGTCGAAGATGGTTGCCACAACAGGAAGACCTCCCTTCTCGCCGCCGTCCAGAGCTGAGGAAATAAACCAATTAGGGAAGCAAAACTTGTATTAAATGGATTTTTCTTCCTTCATATCTTTAGACAGAGGGAGTTAAGAGACGTCAGCTGTGTTTTCATTGTGACGCAGACAGACGTACTCTGCGAGCAGACAGACAGGATGACCATCTTGCAGTCTCTCCGTCGTAACAGGAAGTCCATCAGTTTGCCTTTATCCTGCAGCAGGTTGACGGTCGGAGGTAACTTCACCTGCAGGTACCAAAGATAACCTGAGAAACACAGGACATATGAGCTGAGGTCAGCCAATCAGAGGAGGAGGAGCACCTTCATCTGTTATTAAATATATCAGACCAATCTGCTGTGTGTGTTTTCACCACCTTCACTGGCACTGATGATGATGTCGGGCTGGAAGACGCTCCAGGAGGAAGAGTCTGCAGTGACGGTCAAGGTCAACGTGAGAAAAAGACATTTGAGGATTTGATCTCTTTCAGAACAACATTGGGTCGGGGCCACGCCCCTTCGCTGGTCGTCAAGGATACAGAGCTGACAGGGGACTGGAGGCTGAGATGGGACCACAGCTGGACCTGCAGAGAGACAGGAAGACAGACTGAAGCCCCAGGCTGTGTGTGTGTGCGTGTCTGCGTGTCTGCGTGTGTGTACCTGACAGTGGGATCCTGTAGGGGTGTATAGAGCGAGCAGGAAGAGCGGGCTGGTGTGTGTTGACGGCACATTCAGGCTCCTTCAGCTTGATGTCGAAGATCAGAGATGTCTAATACACACAGACACACAATAAATAACACACTCACTAGTTCAAATTAGTCTCTCACACACACACACTGACCTGAGAGCTCTGATGATGAACCACCACCAGATTGTCTACGATGTTCAGAGCAAACTTCCCCGTCGTGTTCAGCTTCAACACATGACTCTTTTTACATGGACCCTCCCTGAACACACACACACTTCAGTGGACCGTTCAGTTCTTCTCACTGCCTCGTGGGGAAAAAAGCTGATTCTGATGTCAATGAGTGTGTGTGTGTGTGTGTGTGTGTGTGTGTGTGTGTACCTTGGCAGGTGATACAGCACCACCTCTGCACTCGGACTGTTTGCTGTTCTTGAGTGATGCTTCAGGTACATCACATACAGCTGACCGTAACTACAGAGGGGGGGACAGTTTCTTTCAAAATTCAGTCCAGCATGCGACACAAAGAGGAGGAGTCAGTGACAGGAGGCCTACATGGTTGCCATGGCGATGTCTCTCTCCGACAGGCTGAGTTTGGCAGGTTTGGGGACAACCGGCAGCTCGATCTCAAACTTGGACAACTTGGACATGGTCCCGTTCTTAAACAGGAAGTAAGGAAGCGGTTAATAACCAATCAGGGCTGCTCATATGAGTCATCAGGTTGTCGTCCTCACCCTGAAGGCGAACGGCTGCAGGACATTTCCCTGCACGGTGGTGGACAGAAGGATGACGGCCGTCTCCGGACAGTACTGGTACCAGTTGACATTGATGCTCTGACTCTTCAGCAGCTTCACGCTGCGTTTGTCTGGAAACACCTGAAAACACACACAGTTGGTTGGGGCTTATCATAAGTAGGAAAAACAGGAACGTGAGAAACGTGGTACCTGATAAAACTCGATCCCCTGATCAGTGATGAAGACGATCTCATTCCAGCTGGTCCAACAGAAACCAAGAACATTTGCATTCTTCGTCTGCAGACAGAAAAACAAATAGCGTTAAATCGGGAAGACGTGTAAATGGCGTCAGCTGCTGGAGCTGAACATGACCGACCTTACACTCCTGGGTGAACTCTGTGTGCGGGTAGTCGGGGATAAAGTTGATGAAATCCTGCAGACAGTAAAGAGCTTTTAGAGCAGCTGAAGTTTTTCAGATTTAGTGAGCCAACATGAATCAAAGTGAATTTAGGTCTGTTGGTCATTTTACTTTCAACTACACACTGAACTCACCACAGACTTGGACGTTCTCTGAACTGCCAGGATCTTGTTTCCAATGGAGAACTTGATGCACTTCACTTCTCCTTTATCGTCCATTCTGAGGAGGAAAACGCCTCATTAAAGAACTTTTGACTTCTACTTCCACTTTAAGCAGCAGTTAATACCCTTTCACAACATTTAATAAATCCTGTTTTCTCTGGATATAATTTACCAGTTTGAGCCCAAAAGAGGTTAAATAATCCTGTTAATCTTTCCGGGGCCTCAGATTGCAGTTTAAAGACCAAGAACTATAACAAAAAATATATAGTTCTAAAAATCGTTCTTAACTCAAGTGGATACCAGCGTCCACACGACAACGATAAAAACACTGACAGCCAATCAAAATCCATCAGGAATGACAGGTCGAGAAACTCTTCACGTCTCTCACACTCATTCAACATGGCGGACGACGTAGAAGAGAGGCTCTGTGGCGCTCATGGGGTCTCTGAAGTTGGTTTTTGGTGATGTCATCTTTGATGATAGCCAGAATCACATTAAATTGCTGTTGATTCATCCAAAAGTAGGAATAAAATTTGTCCTCAAAAGACTCCAGCTCCGTCAACAGAGTGTTGGATTCTCCAAATTGATCTTGTAACAGTTGTAATGTCCCTTTAACAACGTCAACGTCATCAGGATGTCAATGAGCAGCCTATTTCTTGTAGTTTTTTTACTAGTTGAGAAGAACCATATGTGTGATTAGTGGACGCTGTTACTGTGCTCCCATGAGTAGTGTGAGACCGCGTTTGTTGGTCATCTATGATGCAAATGTGGTGTTGTATTCATTGAACGAGCAGATCTGTGAAGTCCCAAGACGTCCAGTCTGTGCACTCTCTTTACACAGAAACTGTTACAAACGATTTCATGAACCCACACCCTTCTGGTTTTCTTTGCTCTTTCTCAGCATCCATCTCCATCACTTTCTGCTCCTCAGCAACACAACGATGTCGTTCATTGGTGTGGATGGATGATGTGGATAGATTTTATCGTGATAGTCATAGTCATAGTTATAGTCACAGTTATAGTCACAGTTATAGTCACAGTTGTCGGTGTGGACAGCCCTTAACTCTGAAACAGTTTCTGACGTCAGTATTTTTGTCTGTAAATGAGAAGGTACCTGAAGGCAACACTGCTCTTGTCATCTGGGCCTTTGACCACAACACCTGTGGCTCCCCCTGAACGCACCGCGAACACCTGCAGACAGGAAACACATTGATTATTTATTGGTTGTTTACATTGAATCTATTGATTATTTCAGTCCACATTCTATCATCTGAGACACATTAGCATTTGCAAAATAAAACTTAGATAACAGCAATAAAATAAGAGTTTTACTATTTATATTTAATTCCTTAATGCTTAATGTTTGTTGTATTTTTATTTACCTTGAAAGTCCAAATATGTTTAAAGTGTCAGCTGATCAGCTGTTAATGTCTGCAGTCATCTACAATTTCTAACTGTTTTATAATATTTTTTAGACAGCACAACTTAAGGCTCGTCTCTTTAAACTGCAGAACTTTTCAGATTTTATTTCAGCGACATTTCTCTGTTAGCATCGTTAGCCACAGCGATGCTAACTAGCTCACCTGCTTGTTGGCCTCATCGAAGAAAACGTTGTTGACGCTGGACGCGTGTTCAAACTGCACCGGGTTCTCACACAGCTCCAGGTAATGTTCCTCCGTCATGTCACACACCTGTCCGCCGGATTTACACCTTCAGCCGGAGTTTAGCTCAGATTAGCTTCCTGTTCGCCGGAGCAGCAGAACCGGAAGAGACGGCGAGGCTTCCTGTTTGATCCTTCAGAGTAAAAGCGGAGATTTGGTGCTGATTAATGTTTTGACCAAAGATTAATTAAATACATCTATAAATATATTTATACATCAAATTCTCTATCCTTTGATATATTTATGTGTATACATTATGACAGACCGTTTCAGCCTATCGTAGCATTACTACGCCATCTCTTATTTTGAAGGAGTGTGATAGGAAGTCCCCTTTGAGTCATGTGACAGACCGAAGATCACGTGCTGAGGCTCTACAGAGAACCAAACCAAAGCTCAAACTTTAGAAACTTCGTGCTAAAGAGGACAAACGTTGACATTTTTATCTTTTTACAGAACAAAAATCAAACAAACTATTTTGATGGTCACTTTTTAATGAGGAGTCTTATAAAATACTGACACATCTCACAGAACAAATTCCTGAAGTCACACAATCAGATAACTACTTGTTAAATATGTCACTGCAGATGTGAAAAACAGGCCCATCTTTTCCATTTAATGGCATCATGTTTGCACTTTAATTTTAAAATGCTCCACATAAAAACCTGCTGCAGCTTTCACTTTGAAGAGAATCATCTTACAGACGGGGATACAGATTTTAGTCAATCACCTGATAAACACAAATAAATTAGTTCCTTCAAGAGGTGATGCAAACAGTGTGAAAGAAAGTGAGTGCTGAAATCTGCTGATTGCAAATTTCTCTTATTTCAATTCTAATTGTGGAACTTCACTTTTTATATAAAGGAAGAAAATGGAGGAAGATTACTGTGACGTGGAAACTGCATTAGGCTGCTCCAGCTCGTTCCTTCCTCACTAATTAAAAATCTAATATTCATTTTGGATTTGTGATTAGTAAATTGTGTCGATTGCTGTTTCCAGCCTCACAGACAAAAGACAGATTGAAGAGATGAAGACGAAGCCCAGAAAAAAATTATTTCTGCTGTTTTTTTTTTAAGGCTTTAAAAGGCCTCAGATTTTTAAGATTATTTCACTTATAATGGCCAAAACAAAACGTTTCACTCCTCTAAGCAGAAATTCAGCATCTTCCCCCAAAAGCTGTTTCCACACAAGTTCCCGTTTAACATGCTGCTCTGCCTGACGGGCAGCTTCAACTACGACAGCAAGAAAATGTTTTGAACCAAACTCCTGACGGCCCTGTGTACAAAGCTTTAATATTTCTAGGAGTCTTGCAGAACACACACTGATCAATCTCAGCGGCAGAAAAACCTCAATGCTCCAAAAATGGTGAAATGCCCTCGGCTGCAGCCAGGAGGGGACACTCCTTCCTGCCCCTTCTCAGGATCAGTGGGTGGTGTTGGTAGTTGTTGGGGAGAGGGGAAGAGGAGGGGGGGGGGCTGTCGAGTCCTCCGTTAATTTCCTGCATACAGCATTTTAAACACAGCGGGATTGTGAAGAGAGCATGAGCTGGCCGGGCGTTAGTCATCAGCGTCGGGTTTTAAAGGAGGACCGGCGTCCTCAGACACCACCTGGAACGTTTTCTTCCCTCGCCTCTGAACATGACCCTCGTTCCTCTTCTCCAACGCCACGATCTGCCAGACAGAAACAAACACAAACATCAGATTGGAGTGCCACCTGATGAATCATTTAAAGTTAAACTTATATTTTATAAGATAAATTCATTTCCCTTCACTTTAGTGTCCATCTTCATTTCCTTCTTTTCTCATTCCATTATTTAATTTTAATGTCAATTTCCTTTAGTGAATATTTTAATAGTTTTTTTATTATTGACAAGAACAATAATAAGATTTTGGATTGATTGAACTGAGTGATGACTGTGTGTTTGGAGAGTTTCAGTTTTATGTTTAAAAGGAAAATTATATGATGACAGTGGAAAGTTGCATCCTGTAAATGTATTTCTTCATCAAGAGAACATTTTTATGAAGACAATTGAAGCTGTGCTGAGTCGGTCTCATTACCTCAGCGATGAATTCTGCCTCATTTTCGGCGCCAACGGGGATGTTTAGTCCAGTCACAGCGTTGAAGAGATCGTACACGCTCATCGCCTCGCTCACCCCCCTCTTCTGGAAAAACTGGAACACAAACACAAACTGCAGATAAATAACACAAAGGAACTCAAACAACCCTTCTTTCAGTCAGGAGAAAAACATTTTCTGGATCTAAACTGATTCAACACATTTCTGTGATATTTAATGATGTATGGCCCGTCAGCGACACCGTCTAAGTCTGAATCCTGACAACAATGGCAGGTTGCAGTTACCGTGGAAACATTCCTGCAGTCTCTGAAGAGGAACTCCAGGCCGTGGGGGTGAGTGGGTTCAACTGACTGACTGACATCTATCAACCAAACCTGAAACAGGAGACAGAAATAAAGTGAGAAGTAAGAGTACAGTAAAGAGCAGCTGTGTCCCAGTTTAACGTGAAATCCTTCATTTAAGGACCAGACTGTCAGTCTGACGTTATTGTGTTGACAGAATAAAGAGCTGATTTTTCATCATTAATGAGCAGAACTCCTGATCAGATAAAGACAGAAACAACACAAACATGAGAGGAACTTTTCTGTGGAGAAGAAGGACACATTCAGATTGTCTCTAGTCTTTGTAGACCAGGTCCTCTGAGGGGTCCACATTCTAAACTGAGACAGCTAATGAGTGAGAGAAGAATCAGAGAAACAGTCTGACCTTCCCTTCGTGCCACAGCATGTTGTATTCACTGAGATCAGCATGAACCAGATTACACTCCTGGTACAGCTGCTGCATCATCTATAGAGAGGTCAGAGGTCAGACAAAAAAAAAACAACAGCTGACATGAAAATTACAAACTCTTTGATAATGAAGCATTTATCAAATAAAAAAGGCTCCTATAGTCTCTGAACAGGAAGTTTAACTCAATAAAAACAAACAACCTGTATCTGCTGTACCTACATGAAGGACCTGGTAGTAGGCGTTCTTTATGACTTCTGAGCCAAGCATGGCGTCCTTGAGCTTGGGGGCGGGGACGTGGTCTTTCCCGATGAATGACATCACCAGGATGTGTTTCTTCAGCAGGACCACCTCCGGACAGGGTATCTCTGCTCTCTTCATCCTGAGCAAACACAACATCATGGCCCTGACACACCTGAGTGAGCTGAGGTCATGTGGCAGCGGTGCCGGTGGGTGATTTACCTGGTCAGGTTGTGCATCTCCTTCTCGGCCCACAGCCTGATGATTTTGCGTGGGTTCAGTTTGCTGAATCGGTCGATGAAGCGATAGTCGTCTTTGATGTAACGGTCTCTGTTCTTGAACTCATTGAGCGTCGTCTTGAAAACCTTCAGCACCACCTCGTCTGGAATCGGCTGCTCCTCCAGGCTGAAACACAGTCCATGCTTTAATCTGTACTGATTAGCAACAGGACATTTGGGCACTTCTGAGCTGTACATAGCTAAGTCCTGATGACGTCAGAAATTAACCCTTCAATCAATCGCCGTCACGATCAAGTCATGTGACATAAAAAGTCCTGATGTGAAAAATCTTTTATAACTAATTCTGTTGGAAGCTCACCTCCCTCCATCAGCATGGAAGACAACTGATTCTTTCCCAGTGCTGATGCAGCCATTGATGTTTTCCAGCACGCCAGCGTTCACCATCTTATACATCAGCAGACGAGTGCGAGGGTCCACTGCTTGTTCCTGCACAGACAGAAGGTGGAAGTTTTGTGTTGGACTGTTTGTTTGACCTGGTTGTATAGTTGTCACTCCTTATCCATGTGTGTCGTCTACGCACAGCGGTGGAGTGTTCCTTCTTCTCATGCAGCCGGGCGCTGCGTCTCTGTTCACTTGAGCAGTGCTGCTTCAGGGAGTTAAACACCTGATTGGACAACTTCAGGTCCATCCCCAGACCGTCACCGACGTGGACCTCAGGAGCAAACTGACGGAGGGGAGGCAGGAAAGTTTCACACACAGACCCATAAACAACATGAACAAAGAACATCTCTGAACTGAATTTAAATAAATTAAATGGAATCAAACAGACAGAATAGAGACATGACCGTGACTCTTACGTTGTCCATACGAGCCGTGTTCTTGCGACCGCAGGTCACTTCATCATGTTTGGTCGTGATGTTCTTGCCTTTACCTGTGAAGCCTTTCCTGGGAGTCGCCTGAGGTTTCTCTGAACAACACAAACTTCATTTTTAACAGATCTTAATTTCTCTGTGATAGGAGTTGAAGAGCAGAGGGACAAAACTCAGAATAGATGAGTCTCCACCATCTCAGGGATTGTGTTGTGTTGTGTTACCTGCTCTGTAGGGGTCGTGTCTCGTGTCCTGCCAGTCCACCTCGTCCTCTGAGCTGTCGCTGTCTTCGTACGGATGGACCATTCGGTAGTTTTCAAAGGAGATGGACACTGGACACAAACATTCACCCCTTTAGAGCCACATGAAGTTTTTTCTGTTCTGTCTCTGAAGTCAAATCGGGGCTTGTTAGAAAGAGCTGATTCTGTAATTTAAGGAGAAATAAAAATTCTAACCTTTGCTGTCTCCATTGAACTTTTTCTCCTCACGGCGAAGCTGATCATCAAACTCTCGGTCAAACTGCATCTGCAAAATCTGGGCCAGCATCAGGTCACTGGTTGTGTCTGGAGACTCGTCTGGAAACAACAGAGTCGCTCCAGGTCTGAGAGACCAGGACATGAAGACTAGTTAGTCAGTTTAATGAAGCCATTCACAGTGAAAACGGCACCACAGCTGAAACAAAAACATGAATTCAAACATTTCACACACTTTGACTTCCGACTGATTCCCTCTGTGTCAGAGTCGAGACAAAGCAAGGAGATATACCACACGAGAAAATCTGAGATTCTTCAGCAGCTCATCACATCACTAACACTTTCTGATTTTATTCTAAGAGACAACATTAACGATCAGATTCTAGTCAATCAAACTGCAGCGATTTCAGTGAGAACCTACTCTGTGAGTGCAGGGAAGGCGTTGCTCTCCTCATCTAGCTGTCTGGCCAGCTGTTCACTCATCACATCGGTCAGAGAGCAGGCTGGAACTGCCGGGGTCCCCGAACCCCATGGGCTCTGCAACACACAGACATGTGAGAGCTCCACCTCAGGTCTACCCGGTCCTGGTCATCATGATACTCTGGTCTCTCTAGACCGCCATCAAAAGCCTCCAACGGGCGTGCAGAGGTGGAAACTATGACAGACACGTCATTTCTCTGTTGTCTCTGCCAACCGGCCGTTAAATGTGACAGCCATTACTTCATTTCTAGTTGCTGAAGCTCAAAGCCTGAGTAACAGAGGAAGCCATTATTGTGTACTGACATTTAAGTTAGCCTTTTACAGTTTAAACGGATTAAAATGAACTGCTGGCTAACATGAGCAGAAGAACCTTCCAGGCCAAGCTCTGATGTATCTGCCCCGTAAATCTGTGACTCATTACAGTGTGACACATGTTCAGACATGTCTGAGTGATCTGAGTTACATCACAACAAAAAGAACTAAAACTGAAGCTTCACATACATGTTCTGTGGACAAATTAGACATCATGATATCATAAGGTCAGATTAACTGTTATCTGCTAACTGCTGTTTTTTTTACTCCTCTGAAGGTTTTCTGAGCAGATTTCAGGAGATGTGACAGAAATAGATCTTCGTCCAGTCGTGGCCATTTTGAATAACGGCTAACATTAGCAGCTAACACCATATAACCACACGGAAGAAGCAGAACTGAACCAAACAGACAGCTTCTGACCTTTGGAGCTTCTGTGGTGACTGCTGTTCGATCCATGCTGACGGAGTGACCGATTAATCGACTCTTCCTTCGAGGACTGAATAGTAGCTAGCCGCTAAGCTAACGTGAGTGACGAGCAGGGAAGTGATGATGCCACAAAGTGCTGAATATCAGACAAATAACGACGTTCAGTGACGTGACAGGAAGCGGAAACTGTTGTGTGAGCTTCGGTTAATCTAAATCAGACAATGAACGGTCCGGTCACCGAGATTTTCTTAAAAAAATCGGGTTTTAATTTGAGGTAGATCGACCGAGGGTGACGACGAGCACCTTGGCACAACAGGAAGGACGTCACTCTTTGCCTTCACAATAAAAGCACCCACACCGTTTCATTGAACGCCCCCTAAAAATAAAATTTCATGTATTTTTTCTTGCAAGAGCGTAAAATGGATTTTAACAACAAATAATTCAATGAAACAATTGACGGGCATAAATTAATTATGAAAATAAAATAAAGTTGAATTAAGGTTCTATTTTCTTCTTCCGAAATATGTGTTGTTTTTTATTGTGTATGAAATATTTCGTGTTGTCACTCCTCACTTCCTGACAGTGTGCAGTTAAAATATTCTTATATAAACTAACATTATTCCGAATCTGAATGTGCGCGTGCTCGCCTACTCGGACACATCACGGCGATTGCGCGCACGCCCGACAATCTGTCCAGGTTGTTTCGTGAACGCGCATGGCCATCAGCTTCTGTCACAGCGGCAGGCGCGTGCAGGTGAGTGAAGTCAGACAGTGTGCACACGAACCAAACCGGAAAGAAGTGGATCCCGGCTTCACAATAAAGCTACAGGCTGTGACCCTTGGATCAAACCACCAAACCAGAGATGAAAACTGGATAAACTCTGACCCGATAAATAAATTCAGCCTTTTTCAAGAG
This sequence comes from Echeneis naucrates, assembly GCF_900963305.1. Classification (NCBI taxonomy): domain Eukaryota; kingdom Metazoa; phylum Chordata; class Actinopteri; order Carangiformes; family Echeneidae; genus Echeneis; species Echeneis naucrates. Next base: position 426,655 of record NC_042530.1, on the reverse strand, counting down.
TTCAAATAATCAGACTGGACTCAACAACCGAACCAGTTCACATCTGTGTTAGTGTGAAGGTCTGATTTTCCTTTTTTCTTTTTTTATAGATAATTACACAATTTTAATAAAATACAATAAAATATATGTTGAAAAAGCTCCAAATCAACCATTGTGGCTATTTCCTGTCAGGTGTGTATGTAAATATATATGTTGTATTAAAATTCGTGTCCTGTTTGAAGAAGTCTTCATACACAGATTCATTGTGTTTCTGCGCCTGACGCTGACGTCTTTTATTGTGACAGAGCGGACAGGAAGCGTCACTGGTCATTTCCGTTCCTTGACGGTTTGGGAGCATCCTGACGTCTTCTCGGAGCACCGAGGGAGGACGCATCTCTCCTCCTGCTGCTCTTCCTCTTCCTCCTCCTCCTCCTCCTCCTCCTCCTCCTCCTCCTCCCTCAGAAGGCCTCTGCTCCTTTTATTTATCAGCTTTTTTGTTTCATTTGGACCGAAATCCGCTTTGTCCGCTGGCGACCGATGGCCACCGGCCGCCCCAGCATCAGCATCAGGACCGGGACCGGGACCAGCATCAGGACCAGCACCAGGACCAGCACCAGCACCAGCACCGGCACCAGCACCAGGACCAGCACCAGCACCGGCACCAGCACCAGGACCAGCACCAGGACCAGCACCAGCTCCAGGACCAGCACCAGGACCAGGACCGGCACCGCCGAAGGGCCGGGGGTCCAGTGCAGGTCGCTTCTCTGTGAGTAACCTCCCTCTGGATCCGCTCAGGGGTCACTTTGATCCGGCCCTGTGTGTGTCCTCTGGGGGGCCATCCGGCTCAGATGGGCCGTGTCTGGGGGGGTGAGGGGTCAGCAGCTGCTCTGATGACAGAGATGACTTTTATTCTGAAGGTTCTTCTGACGGTCCGCAGCTCGGAGCTAAACGCTAACAGGAGTTTGAGCCTTTGGCCTGATGGTGGCGCTACAAGAGGACACACACAAAGCTTTAGTGTCTTTGTTTTATTATTTTATTCCGTTAACTGTCTGTTTTATTTGGTTTGTGTTTCTTTTTTGTAGCGTTGTGTATCCTTGTGGTTATTTTGAGTCTGTAGGGTGATGTTTTTCCTGTTTTGTGTGTCCCTCTGTTTTTTTAATTTTGTATCTCTCTGGTCATCATGGATTTTGTGTTGTTTTGTGTCGCTGGTTTTTCTCCTCACAGGTTGAGCTGCCTTACCTGACCTCTGACCTCTGACCTCTGCCACGTCATGACGACGCAGAAGGTCGACTGCTGAGGTTTCCGTCCATGAAGGCACCATGTAGAAGATGGCTCTGAAGCCGAGAAGCTGTTTCTGCTGCGTCTCCTAAATGTGAAGTCAAAGACAACACAGACAGCAAGTTCAACACTGCAGACACACACACACACACGCACACACACGCACAGCAGGTCAAAGTGATGATCTAAACTGAGCAACAAAACACCGAACTAAAGTCGCCATGAGTCATCTGCACATCGGGCTGAGCTCCGACACGACGGAGAAGGCCCGCCTGGAGCTGAACGAGAACCCCGACACGCTGCACCAGGACATCCAGCAGGTACCGACCCGAACAACCAACACAGACACACACAGTGTTAGAGCGTGGTGCTAATAACGCCAAGGTTGTGGGTTCAATCCCTGAATGGGCCAAATTACTTTTCAGAAGTTCATGAATGTAAAGATTCTGAGTCTGAAATGGGAAAACGTCCCTCCTCCTTTATATTGAAGTCTATGGGAAAATGTCCCTCCTCCTCCTCCTCCCTCACATTGAAGTCTATGGGAAAATGTCCCACCTCCTTCTCAGTAAACGTTTTCCTGCCGTAAATGTGAGCGTTCCACTGCGACGTCTGACGTCTCCTCTCACGGTTTTGAAGGTGAGGGACATGATCGTGACGCGGCCCGACATCGGTTTCCTGCGGACAGACGATGACTTCATCCTTCGCTTCCTGAGGGCCAGGAAGTTCGACCAGGCAGAGACATTCCGACTGCTGGCCCAGTACTTCCAGTTCAGACAGCAGAACCTCGACATGTTCCAGAGCTTCAAGGTCAGTTTCTGCTCCTGGTCTTAGACTTTGAGTCGCAGGTCCAGATCCGACCAGTCACAGCAGGTGATTAGGTCATCAGTGAGGTGACTTCCTGTTTACTGAGGTAAACGAGCCAAGATGTAAAGAGGTCAGAATCACATGTGGGGTGTCATCTGTGTCCACATACCTTTGGCCACATGGTGTGTCTGTGTCAGGTGGACGACCCCGGGATCAAACGAGCCCTGATGGACGGTTTTCCAGGCGTCTTGGAGAATCCAGATCAACATGGTCGGAAAATCCTCATCCTGTTTGCCTCCAACTGGGACCAGAGCAGGTAACACACACACTCTATTAACGGAAAACACAAAGGGCCTAATGAGCTGCGACTGTATTTAAAGCTGTGTTAAAGCTTCACTCGCCCCCTCAGGAACTCATTCACGGACATCCTGCGGGCGATCCTGCTCTCTCTGGAGGTCCTGATAGAAAACCCGGAGCTCCAGATCAACGGCTTCATCCTGATCATCGACTGGAGCAACTTCTCCTTCAAACAGGCCTCCAAGCTCACACCCAACATCCTGAAGCTGGCTATTGAAGGCCTGCAGGTAAACAACAACAACAGGGCTCCCCGCTTGGACTGTGTCCTCTGAGTCCCAGAACTGGGACGATGGTGTAATACCACATCCTTTCTCCTTCAAATTAAAAGCCGGATTGGGTTGATCTAAATCTATCTTATTGTTGCTTATCGGCCTGCTGCTGATGATGTCATAGATTATTGATCCTTGATCAGATCTGCCGTCCCGGTCTCGTCCTCAGGACAGTTTCCCCGCTCGCTTCGGAGGTATCCACTTTGTGAATCAGCCGTGGTACATCCACGCCATGTACACCATCATCAAGCCTTTCCTCAAGGACAAGACCAGGAAACGGGTGAGTCTTTATGTTCTGCTTTCCTTCTTCATCCCTTTCTCGTCTTTTTCATGTCACCTTACCGCCTCTCCTCTTCCTCCTCAGATCTTCCTCCACGGAAACAACCTGAACTCACTCCACCAACTCATCCAGCCCGAGTGTTTGCCGTCAGAGTTCGGTGGGACGTTGCCGCCGTACGACATGGGCATCTGGGCCCGTACGCTGCTGGGCCCGGACTACAACGACGAGACGGAGTACACGCTGACCTACGACGCGCTGCACGTCAGAGAGAACTGTGGAGGGGGAGGAGACAAGGAGACGATGAAGAGGTGAGGAGCTCTTCTTCCTGAGATTGGATTAGTTTCCTCCATCATTTTATTTTAGTGATGAAAAACAAACTGTTGTGTTTCAGGTCTCAGTCGGCAGTTGAACCAGGAACTCTGCGACAGACCGACAGAGAGACCGGCACGCCGCTCCTGGCCCTGGACTGAACACACACACACAAGAACAAAACACATCCACAGTGACACACACACACACAGTGTGTCCTGTCTCTGAGCCAGCAGCTTCTGATGTCCACAAAAACAACAACACACCTTGAAGTGTGTTTGTGTAGTTAACCAACCACGAATGTGACGCCTTTCTGGGTCCCGAACTTTATTTAAACTTTATTTAAACCTACGTCAGAAACAATCAGATCTATCAGCGAGACACATTCAGTTTGAGTTTACTCAATCCAGATTTAATCCAGGTTTAATTAACGCCTGACAGACAATTTATCTGTCAACCTAAACTTGAAACATGTCAACGTCCCGACATCTGAAACTTCACTTTTTTTCCGTCAAAATCAACTTCACACATGCCTTTCAAAATAAAAGCACTGCAATCTCCACTGATACTGTAATGGGACGCCTTGCATGAAAACTTTACACTGAAAACACTGTTCTACCGGAGTGACACTTCCTGTCTGTGAAGAGATGCTGAACTCTCACCTTGATCCGAATAACCTCCCCTGTAGCGAAGGGAAAGATTGTTTTTATTGAATTTTACTTATTTGAAGATTGTATATTATTGCTATTATTATTATTACATTGCAAAAAAAGGGGCACCTTCGTCCAGTCGTGTCTTCAGACGTTAAATCATCTTCACATCCTGCAACACAAACGAGCTCAAAGGAAGAAAATGTTTTTTTGTTAATTGTAAAAGCCGGCAGTGACTCGACGAGTCTGAGCTCATCTTCAGGGCTACACTGAGCCGTGATCCGGTCTCCACTCGACTGTATTTCCTTTCAATGAATGTATAGAAATAAACATTTACACCAACATGGTTGGGTTTTATTTTGAATCTCATCTCATCTCGTGTCACTTTATTCAAAAAGTTAAACTTTATTATACACTAGCTTTATTTCAGAGATGTTTAAAATATTTGAAAACTTTTCAATCTGTTTTTTTTGTCAGGGAGCAACGAGGCTAACTGGTGAGCATGCTAACGTAAGAAGTCAATGACCACCAGGGGGCCTTTTGTAATTGTATTGAAGTCTATGGGAAAATGGCCCTACATCTGACTTATCTGTAAATTTCAGACACCACATTGACTCAGAACCATCTGGTGAAGCTCCACCCACTTCCTGTCCCACCCCTTACTATTCAGGCCAGTTAGCTCAGTTGATTAGCATGTGGTGTTGTTGATACATAGGTGGTGGGTTTGATTCCCGTACGGATCGCGAAGCGTTTCTGTCCCTGCTCAGCCAAAGTTGGGAGTCCAGTGAAGATGACCTTTGACCCTCAGAGCTACAGCATCTTCCCTTCAGTGTTCAGGATGAATAACCTTGTTCAGAAGTTTCCGTTGACATGATTAAACTTTAATTGGAGACTTTTGAAAGCATCTTCTAACTGATGATTATAAAGAGCTGATGATTCTCTTTCGTGTGAAACCTTTTCTGATGATTTTCATGTTTCCAACGCAAAAACAAAAAGTGACTCAGACAAACAAACAAACACTTTATTTTTGTGGTTGCAGGTTTTACATGGATTTTGTATATAAATAAAAATATTTTTTTCTGTTGGTGTGCAAAAGAGATGAAGAGATAAACTGAAACGATGCATAGTGGTCGAGCTAACGCCAAAGCTAACATCTCTGTTCTTCACTGAATGCAACAACAACTGATGTCCAAACAGCGGAGAGCTGCTTCTGCTTCCCGACTCAGTACCTTCGGTGCCTCCAGGAAAAATTAAACAAACCTCAAAAAGAAAACGGGTTCAGAGCAGGAAACAGGGAGCGAGTCAGTAGTTTAATAACTTCCATCCTTCAGTTGGTCGACAGTCTCCTGCAGTTTTAGTAGTTTATCCACAAAAAAAGAAAAAACAGGAAATCAAACAATCTGATCCTTCAGATTCAGGCAGTCAGTGTTTTTTCATCCACAGAAGAAGAAGCTTGGCGTCCACATTCGTCTGTCTGCCCCCCCAGATGTTTCTGGTTTAAATCGGACTCAGAGTCTGCCGTTGGTACTGCGTTAACTCGGGGTGCCACACGTCCACGATGAAAATGAGGCGGTAACTGTCGGCTTCCTGCCAGACCTCGTGCTCAAAGGAGTCGTCGAAGATGAGGACTTTACCTTCCTCCCATTCCCTGACAGAGAAGAAGAAGAAGACATTATGGCCGGTTAGCTCAGCTGGTTAGAGCGTGGTGCTAATAACGCCAAGGTCGCGGGTTCGATCCCCGTACTGGCCAAAAATTTATGTTTTTTTTTTTCTCCAAACACTAAATCTCCAAATAATTCAAACATGAGCCGAACATTCATCCTATCTGCTGACCATCGGGGGGCGACGCCACCGCTTGTTGAAGTCTATGGGAAAATGTCCCTCCTCCTCCCTTATACTGAAGTCTATGGGAAAATGTCCCTCCTCCTCCCTTATACTGAAGTCTATGGAAAAATGTCCCTCCTCCTCCCTTATACTGAAGTCTATGGGAAAATGTCCCTCCTCCTCCTGATTATTGAAGTCTATGGGAAAATGTCCCTCCTCCTCCTGATTATTGAAGTCTATGGGAAAATGTCCCTCCTCCTCCTGATTATTGAAGTCTATGGGAAAATGTCCCTCCTCCTCCCTTATACTGAAGTCTATGGGAAAATGTCCCTCCTCCTCCCTTATACTGAAGTCTATGGGAAAACGTCCCTCCTCCTCCTGATTATTGAAGTCTATGGGAAAATGTCCCTCCTCCTCCCTTATATTAAAGTCTACAGGAAAATGTCCCTCCTCCTCCCTTATATTAAAGTCTACAGGAAAATGTCCTACCTCCTTCCTGATGAGTTTATGGTCTGAAATACAACATGATGTTCATTTCGGGGGAAAGGGGAGGGGTTAGGGCCGGGGCTGCAGTGTAATCATGATGAGGAGGCAAAAATTACAGGAATTTAGAAGAGAAGAAGAAAAGAAGGCCAAGGGAAGAGAAAAAAGGAGGATGATGAGGAGGCACCTGGTCTGGTTGGTGCAGCGGATCCTGCAGCCCTGTTTGGGGATGACGAGGCCGAGGTGCATCCTGAGTCTGCAGTTAGTGGGACCGGTGTGAGGCCACACATGAGTATTTGGCTGCATCACTGAGAACTTAATCTGGACACACACACACAGGTTTGAAAACTGTCACTGTCCAGATCTGGATCCAGGAGAGTACAGATACTATCAGGTCCTGAACATGGTGAGGTTCCAAATCAAATCAGATTTATTTGTATAGCGCCAAATCATAACAAAGTTACATCAAGGCACTTTACATATAGAGCAGGTCTAAACCAAACTTTTCATAAAATGATTTAAAGATTTCTATTTCAATTCTATTAAATACAAATGGATTCTGTTTTTGGCTCCTTCAGCACACTCAATGGCCCCTTACACACATTTAGGAGTGAAACTGAAGACCAGGTGAGCTTTCTCTGAGACTGAAGAAGGAGAGAGAGTCAGTCTGAGAGAATCCCTTCAAAGGTGTGTGTGTGTGTGTGTGTGTGTGTGTGTACCTGTCCTCTCTTGCAGGCTGTAGCTTCAGGATATCTCTCCAGCAGTGAACACGTCTTTGGGACGCCCTGACAGGAATTTCCGACTATCCTCCCTGAACAAACAAAAACAGGGAAGGTTAAATTAAATAACTTCACAGGCTAGTTCACTTTGTCTTTATTTATAATTTCACATTAATTGATTGCACATTCACAAGTTCATAAAAACACAAAGGTCATAAACATCAGTGTGTGTTTGTGTACCTTGTTGCCACAGTGTGTATTGGCCCCACTCTCCTTTCTCTCTCAGGTTTTCCTCCTCTGGGATGAACAGTCCAGTGCTTTGGTCCATCACAGCCAGAGCTTCATCCCTGATGGTCCTCCAGTTCCTCTCCAGCATCTGCACACACACACAGTCACAACCTTCCTGTACGCACACACACACACAGTCACAAACCTGCCTGTACGCACACACACACACACACACAGAGTCACAAACCTGCCTGTACGCACACACACACACACACACACACAATCACAAACCTGCCTGTACGCACACACACACACACACACACACACACACACACAGAGTCACAAACCTGCCTGTACGCACACACACACACACACACACAGTCACAAACCTGCCTGTACGCACACACACACACACACACACAGAGTCACAAACCTGCCTGTACGCACACACACACACACACACACACACACACACACACACACACACACACAGAGTCACAAACCTGCCTGTACGCACACACACACACACACACACACACAGTCACAAACCTGCCTGTACGCACACCCACACACAGTCACAAACCTGCCTGTACGCACACACACACACAGTCACAAACCTGCCTGTACGCACACCCACACACAGTCACAAACCTGCCTGTACGCACACACACACACACACACACACACACACACACACACACACAGATTCACAAACCTGCCTGTACGCACACGCACACACACACACACACACACACACACACAGTCACAAACCTGCCTGTACGCACACACACACACACACACACACACACAGTCACAAACCTGCCTGTACGCGCGCACACACACACACACACACACAGTCTGGGGGTACCTTGACCAGATCCATGTATCCGGTCTCTTTGGGCGTCCACCAGGGCTGAGCCTTCAGTCCGTCCACATTGTACAGAGATCTCTGCCACACCGAAGCAAAGTGTCCTCTCTGATGGCCCAACTCGTACCAGTGATACGCCTGCAGAGCCAGAGGGCCAAAACCAGGACCAGAACCTGAACTGGTGTCCAAATTACAAATCTGCAGCTCTAAAACAAACTGCTGTCACCCAGTTCAGCAAAATGAAACGATTCTATTCTGGGAAAACTAGCATGGCCGGTTAGCTCAGTTGGTTAGAGCGTGGTGCTAATAACGCCAAGGTCGCGGGTTCGATCCCCGTACGGGCCATGTGCTTTTTGAAGCACCAACAAAACAAATTTACTTTAGAACTTTGTTTTTCAGCTCACAGCTCAGATCTCAGAACACTCACGCTGTTGTCTCCGACTCTCTGCAGAGCGTCTCCCAGGTGGAAATAAAACCGTCCGTCATCCGTCCCTGGCTCACCTGACTCCAGACCCTCCTGCGGACAGAGAGGACGAAGACATCAGGGCACCAACGCTGTGAGACATTTAGAACAGTCATAGACTGTTTCAAAATAAAGCTAAACATCTGGACCAGGTGTGACCACCTTCAGGTACGGTATACTCTCTGCGATCTTGTTCTCGGACTTCAGGATGAATCCGTAGTGGACTTTGGCGAAGCCGTTGCCAGGGGCAACCGCCAGGACCTGCGACACAGAGGACAGACAGCCAATCAGAGGAGAAGACCGACACTACTGAAACACGATGCGGCTCACAGCCAGCACACACCTCCTCATACACCATCTTGGCGCCCTTGTTGTCGCCTAGCAACAGGTGAGCGACGCCCAGGTCGTTCTTCAGACTGATGTCTTCTGGGAAAATCTGAACCAACCTCTCCAGAGTAGCCAGAGACCCTCGCATCCGACCTGAGAGACACACGGCTATAAATGCTCCGTGCTGATTGGGTGGCTCAGTCAATATGCTGTCAATCAGCTGGTGCTAATAACGCCAAGGTTGTGGGTTCGATTGCCGTACGGGCCACAGAGCTTTTGAGCGATTAGTACTTGTACTTTAACAGAACACGTCCCCATAGCCCCCCCAGACACAGGGCCCCTGTGGAGTCGTGACTCATGTTACCCAGGAACTGCTGTCTCTCAGCTCGTCTCTTCAGTGCGGCTCTCAGGAGGTCAGAGGTCACGTCGGGAAGCTCTGCGGCCTCCCTGTAGCTGTTGATGGCTCTCTGCAGCATGTCGTTGCTGCGCAGCTTCTCAGCGAGGTCGTCCTCTGCCTGTAAGGACACAAACCGTCAGTGACGCAGCCTGCTGACGCACATCCTGTCCACTGTTTTGTGACATTGTGCAGCACCTGGGCCTTTCCGTAGCGGGAGCGGGGGCTCTGTGGATACCGCTGCACCAATGTCTCAAAGGCTCGTAACGCCTCCTCCACCTTCCCCTGACACAGACAGGGGCGGCCCGTCAAGACATCACATGACATCGTCATCAGTTTATTTACTTTCTAAGTAATAAAATCAGCCGGTTTGCACCGAAGAACAACAGCTTCAGCGGCTTGTCTGTACCTTCTTACGAAGCTTCTCTGCTGCGTCGATCTCTGCTTTAATAGTTTTATCAAACGTGTTCAACAATTTTGGTTTCTTCTTCTTTGCTGGAGGACAGAGAGAGAAAAGAGAGAATGACCTTAAAAAGAACGAGGAGGAATTAAACACGATGCTGTTGAAAGAAACGTCTCTCTCACCTTTTTCTTTCAGCTTGTTGTCAGCTTGTTTCTCTGAAGATTTATCTACAACTGAAAAGTTCCAAAGTTCAGTTAAAATAAATACAGAGCTCATCCTGCTGTGATGTTATAATGATGGGCAGTTAGCTCAGTTCGTTAAACCCCAAAGGGTCGATTCCCATACGGGCCAACTACCTTTTCAGCCAGAAACTAACTTACAAATGTTTCAAGTTTTCGATTCAAAACTCAGGGGGAACAAACAAACAAACCTGCCTTCGTGTCAGACTTAAACACACCAAAACCAGACATTCATGGCCGGTTAGCTCAGCTGGTTAGAGCGTGGTGCTAATAACGCCAAGGTCGCGGGTTCGATCCCCGTACGGGCCACAGAGCTTTTGAGTTCAATTATGGACAGAAAACCAACCCAGAACTGCAGCAATTTCTGTCCACGTCTGAGTCAAAACCGTCATGGTGATAATTTTAAAGTCGCAGGTTTGAACAAACATCATCTGAGTGAGACACAAGAAGAAATACACAGAACATTTGGGCATCTTGCTTTTTTAATTTTCTGGCTCACCCTCAGCCTCGTGTTTGCTCTGTGATGGTGCACTCTCTGGCTCAGGTTCTGGTTTAGGTTCTGGTTCAGGTTCTGTCAGGATATTAACAGAACTTCAGTTAGTTCCATGACTTTTCCATAACTTTGCTAAACAAACAGTGATGACTGGACGTAAAGGAGCAGGCTGATGGACACACAAGGACAACATGGTGGTAGATTAATCCGTACCTACTTCCTGTGAGAACTTGGAGCTGGTCAAATACTGAGCAGACGCCGCTGTAGGGCAAACCATCATTAGATAAACGCTGGACAACCAAACTGAGCAACTTTATCTGGTTCATAAAACTGACTTCTCATCCAGAAAACAAAAGTAATCTACAGAAGTTAAACTTTCACAAACTCAACAGAAAAAAGAAAACTGTCCACTGAAGTGAAATGAAAAGAAACAAACCAACAGTCTGCCGATCCGCCGGCTCCTCCACCAAAACTACAGCAAGAAACAAACAACAGGAGCATTTACTGACTTTATTTTGATGTTTCACAAACATGGTGAATATGGTGGAATCATTCTCACCTCCGGTGGAGTCAATGATGGTGACTTCATCCTCTGAAACACAAAAAGAAAAATAAATAAAAGACCAGAAAATTTTCCTGAAAATACACTTTTAGAGAAGAAGGAGATGATGCTCACTATTCAGATGCATGCTCTGCTGAGAATCATCTGTAACACACAACCATCATCGTCATCATCATTTTAGTGAGATACGTTTATGACAGAAGAGAAACTGAGCCTGACTAAAACCTCTGTGTGCACCGTGTGAGTCCAGGACAAGGGTGTGTTGGACTGACCTGGTATAAAATCATATTCCACCACAGGAGGGAGGGGAACAGCAGCTGGAGATACACAAAGACACACAGGAGTTAAAACGGACACACCACGTGACCTACAGCAGGTGGAAGGTGAGCATGAGGAAGCGGCAAACTGAAGTGAAGCTAGGATGAGTTGCCACGTTTTCTGTTTAACGTTGTGACTTTGCTGTGATTCTAGTTTTGGCCATTAAAAAGCACAAATGCAAACTTGTGAGGGATGACGTGAATAAACACAATGAACATGCAGCAGCTCGTTAATGGATGGTCCACTCTCATGCAGCAGCTTCAGCCACTCAAAGCCAGCACCAACCTTGGATTTCAGACTCCACATCCTGAGATCCAGAGACTGGACCAGACAAGACAGAAGCCACAGTGTTACATCAAAAACATCAACATGTCAGGCAGTCAGCTGATCAAACGTGTGCATTCACAGCCCACCATTTCAGCATCAGCCAGTCGTACAGACGGGAAGTGATCCCGAGTACGACGGGCAGGAAAACATAGGAAAAGCAGATCTGAATTTGAGCCAGGGCTGAGCTGCTTCAAATCATAATTATTCCATTTGAGCTTCATGTGATATCAGTGACTTCAGATACAGAAGAAACATCTGAATGTTCACTTGTTGGCTTATAATCTACAAACCTCCATGACTGTCGGCAGCCCGGGGACGTCTCTCTGATTCTACAGGAAGAAAAACAAAACCTTTTCAAAACACTTAGAGCTCCATATTTGGAGCGGATGAGGGCGGTGACTGCTTTGTTGTGACATCACAATGTTCCATGAGTCTGTCTTTACTGTGGACCTTTAATATAAATCATGGAGTTTTATGAACGTTAATACATCAACATTTTAAAATAAAACCTGTCTGTGTCCAATAGAAATGAAGCCACACCCACCTGACTCAGCAGGTGACCTGGCCTCCAGCTCCTCAGCCACAGCTTTGATGGTGTCTTCAGGTTTTGTTGCAGGATGAGGAGAACCAATGGAATGTGTCAGTTTGGCCTTCTTTATTTTTAATTGACATAATTTCATATTTATGGCCGTGGGCAACACACATTGCTCTAAATTTGTTTAAGAGTAATTGTCAACAGCTTTTGTTGTTTTTGCCTTTATTCTGACTTTCTGAAGGGAAAAGTCAGAACATAGTTCCCCCCTGATGGTCAGTAGATAGAAGGCAGGTCCAGGTTTAGTCCTGTCTGTCCTGTCCTCTCCTCTCCTGGCCTGGTCTGGTCTGTCCTGGTCTGTCCTGTCCTGTCTGTCCTCTCCTCTCCTCTACTGGCCTGGTCTGTCCTGTCCTGTCCTGTCTGTCCTCTCCTCTCCTCTCCTCTCCTGGTCTGTCCTAGTCTGTCCTGTCCTGGTCTGTCCTCCCCTCTCCTGTCCTGGTCTGGTCTGTCCTCTCCTCCCCTCTCCTGTCCTGGTCTGGTCTGTCCTCTCCTCTCCTCTCCTCTCCTCTCCTGGCCTGGCCTGGCCTGGTCTGTCCTCTCCTCTCCTCTCCTGTCCTCTCCTGGCCTGGCCTGGCCTGGTCTGTCCTCTCCTCTCCTCTCCTGTCCTGGTCTGTCCTGTCTGTCCTCTCCTCTCCTCTCCTCTCCTGGCCTGGCCTGGCCTGGTCTGTCCTCTCCTCTCCTCTCCTCTCCTGGTCTGTCCTAGTCTGTCCTGTCCTGGTCTGTCCTCCCCTCTCCTGTCCTGGTCTGGTCTGTCCTCTCCTCCCCTCTCCTGTCCTGGTCTGGTCTGTCCTCTCCTCTCCTCTCCTGTCCTGGTCTGTCCTGGTCTGTCCTGTCCTGTCCTCTCCTGTCCTCTCCTCTCCTGGCCTGGCCTGGCCTGGTCTGTCCTCTCCTCTCCTGTCCTAGTCTGTCCTGTCCTGGTCTGTCCTCCCCTCTCCTGTCCTGGTCTGGTCTGTCCTCTCCTCTCCTGTCCTGTCCTCTCCTGTCCTGGTCTGGTCTGTCCTGGTCTGTCCTGTCCTGTCTGTCCTGTCCTGTCTGTCCTCCCCTCTCCCCTCCTCTCCTGGCCTGGTCTGTCCTGTCCTGTCTGTCCTCTCCTCTCCTCTCCTCTCCTGGTCTGTCCTAGTCTGTCCTGTCCTGGTCTGTCCTCCCCTCTCCTGTCCTGGTCTGGTCTGTCCTCTCCTCTCCTCTCCTCTCCTCTCCTCGCCTGGCCTGGCCTGGCCTGGTCTGTCCTCTCCTCTCCTCTCCTCTCCTGGTCTGTCCTAGTCTGTCCTGTCCTGGTCTGTCCTCCCCTCTCCTGTCCTGGTCTGGTCTGTCCTCTCCTCCCCTGTCCTGTCCTGGTCTGGTCTGTCCTCTCCTCCCCTCTCCTGTCCTGGTCTGGTCTGTCCTCTCCTCTCCTCTCCTCTCCTCTCCTCTCCTGGCCTGGCCTGGCCTGGTCTGTCCTCTCCTCTCCTCTCCTCTCCTGGTCTGTCCTAGTCTGTCCTGTCCTGGTCTGTCCTCCCCTCTCCTGTCCTGGTCTGGTCTGTCCTCTCCTCCCCTCTCCTGTCCTGGTCTGGTCTGTCCTCTCCTCTCCTCTCCTGTCCTGGTCTGTCCTGGTCTGTCCTGTCCTGTCCTCTCCTGTCCTCTCCTCTCCTGGCCTGGCCTGGCCTGGTCTGTCCTCTCCTCTCCTGTGCTAGTCTGTCCTGTCCTGGTCTGTCCTCCCCTCTCCTGTCCTGGTCTGGTCTGTCCTCTCCTCTCCTGTCCTGGTCTGTCCTGTCCTGTCCTCTCCTGTCCTGGTCTGGTCTGGTCTGTCCTGGTCTGTCCTGTCCTGTCCTCTCCTGTCCTGGTCTGGTCTGTCCTGGTCTGTCCTGTCCTGGTCTGGTCTGTCCTGTCCAGCTCTCAGTGTAACAGGGTGGAGCTGGGAAGCAGCTGTATTTTGTGTATGTAACAAAGGTTGTCGTCTGTGTGATGCGGACTCGCAGGTGGGAAAGAGGATCACCTGACAGGTGGGTGGCTCAGGTGTCAGGTCAGCCTCAATGCTATTGTCTGAGAGACAGAGAGAAGACCCAGGGGACGACTGTCTGTGTGTGTGTGTCCTCACCTATCCTCTTCTCAGGTGAGTTTCCCACTTCTGCTCTGTCTGCCTCTTTCAGCCCTGTTCAGTGGTTAAAAGGGTCAAAGGTCAGACAGGAGGCCTGGAGCTCATCACTGTTGTCACTGGGGAAGATTTTCAGATATCAAATCTACCAGTAATTCTGATTGATTATTTCTTTGTTTAATTTGGGGCTGATTAATTTGACTTGAATAAGCAAAGAAAAGTTCCTCTCATGTGTTTGGGTCGTTTCTGTCTTTATCTGATCAGGAGTTCTGCTCAGTAATGATGAAAAATCAGCTCTTTATTCTGTCAACACAACAAACTCAGACCGACTTCAGAAACATACAGGGAAACATGTAAAATGCTGTGGAGTGATGTAGGTTTACAGTCCAATGATCAGTGCCTCTTTGTCCATCAACCAACTACAACATTTACTTCTGTCACTTTAAAGGCGGCAGGTCGAGCCCCTAAAAATATTTCTGTGGAAGGAAATAAAGTCAGAGCAGTGAGTAAAGGAAGTTGTGGGGAAGAGCGATAGGACTGAAGAGAGCAGGGGGTGTGTTTAATTTCAGTTCTTTGTCTGGTCCAAGTAACTCAGACCCAGAACAACACAAACACAGCTCCTTTTGAAGACATTTATTTATCAGCCTTGTCCCACATGTTTGAAGGGAAAGCAGACTTCTCTAAGTTTGATAGGACTAAATATCAACAAGAGAAAATACCACAAAGTCCAGCAAGCAAAAAAAACTAACTCATGATGAATTAACATCTATTTGAAGGCCAACAGCTGGAAACAGCTTCTGTTTCTGCTACGACAAAGCTCAGAAATTGAGCTGCTGTTTTCTCCATCATGAACCAAAGTCTCCTCAGATCAACTGCAGTCAGCCCCGACAGAGAAGCCGAGGGTTAAACTTGGCTTTCAGCTTAGGTCAAGTGTGAAAACCACCAAGATTTTGTGAACAGACGTTTCCTGTGATCAGGGTTTTTAACCGCAGAGGAAACCCAGACACAGCTATAGATGTCTTCAACTTCAAAATATTAAAGAAAACTCATTTGATTCTAAATCATCAAAAAGAAAACTGGAAAGCTCGGGAGCTCAGGAAGACTAAACTAACAAGAAGCCAACATGCAAACCAACAAACCAACAGCTGGAGACGACACGCTTTTAAAAATGACTTTAGACTTTAGACTTTAGTATCATCGAGTTTGTTGAACAAACACACTGAGGATCCACCGTGAAGTCTTTTTCTGTAACTGAAGTGCAATTCCTTCCTTTGTTCCTTTGTGTGACATTTCATGAGATGTGAAACGTTGTCGTTGGTTCGTTGGGGTTCGGGTGCAGCTCGGTGATGATTCTGGGACCGACTCTGAGCAGCAAAACACCAGAAGGTCACCGTTCAGTCACGACGGTTCAGGAGTCATCTGCTCAGTTCTAATAATCGATCGCACTTTTCATTTTTCACCTTCACCTTGTGCCACCGTGTCATTTGTCCTTCCTGTCCACAGCTGTCTTCTCCTCTCCCAGGCTCCTCCCCTTCCGGGCCACCGACACGCCCACTCTGTCCGTTCTCTGTGCAGCTATTGCAGCGTTCTTCTGGGAGGCGTTTCCTTTCCTCTCCAGTTGTCCTGCTCGGGGGTCATCAGCCTGGGCTGCGTTTCGTTCTCTGTCCACTCTTTCCTTTGCCGCCCTCTCCGCCTCCATCTTTTCCCTCAGAGCTCTTTCTCTGGCGAGCCTCTGCCTCTCCATCAGCTCCTTCTCCTGAGTGACTCTCGCCTTTTCCTTGGCAATGCGCTCTCTCTCCATTCTTTCTTTTTCGTTGGCGAGTCGTTCCCTTTCTGCCCTTTCTTTTTCTCTGGCAATCCTCTCTCTTTCCTTTGTGATTCGTTCTCGTTCCAGTCGTTCTTTTTCTGCTGTCTCTTTGGCCATTCGTTCTTTCTCTTGTTTTTCCTTTTCAGCTCTCTCCCTTTCCTTCGCTATACGCTCCCTTTCCTTCGCTATACGCTCCCTTTCCATCCTCTCGCTCTCTTTGGCCATCCTTTCTTCTACAGCGTTCTCTCTGGCCAGTCTTTCCTTCTCCTCCTTTTCCTTGGCTGCCCTCTCTCGTTCTCTGGCCAGTCGTTCCCGCTCCATCCTTTCTTTGTCAATGGTCTCTCTTTCCATTCGTTCCCTCTCTTCTCTGGCAGCCTGTTCCAGCCTCTCCCTTTCAGCCTTCTCTTTGGCTTCTCTCTCCATCCTCTCCTTTTCTTCTTTCTCCTTCTTCACTCTCTCTGCCTCCATCCTGCTCTCCTCCCTCTCTCTCTCCTCCCTCAGTTTCTTCTCAGCGGCCTCCAGCGTCTTCATCTTCATCGCCCAGGCCACCTCCTTCTCCTCCTCCAGCTCAGCGAGGAGGACTCTGATCTCGGCCACAGCGATGCGAGCGATCCTCTTCGCCTCCATCTTCTCATGGATCATCCGCAGCTGTTCTTTCAGAGCCGAGCGCAGACTGACGCCCCGGACAGGAGGGCCTGAAGTTTGAGTTCAAAGATCATATTTTTACCATATAAGAAGGTTATCATCAACAGGTCAGTGAAAAATTCCAACTCACTGCTGCAGCCTGTTAAAGTTTTGACACACAGCAACCAGGCAAGAGTTAAAAACGCAGCCAATCATCAAACAGCATCGCCTTCACTCTGACTTCAGAGTTCACCTTTCATCCAGTTTCTCTTTATTACTCTATAATTCTCACCACCTTACTTTAATCTTTGGTTTTATCTGTTTCTTTTAACATGTGATGTTAAATGCTGTTGATTAAACATGTCAGGTTAATCATGAGAAGTGATTACGGTTGGAAGTTCTCTCCTGTCCATGATGACAGTTTTTACACCAACTGTTCTGAGACTCAGAGAAAACCAGGACTTGTTTCATCAATGTATTTCCATCAAATTGTCATTTGCTCTTTGAATGATTCATTGTTTAAGTTTTTAAGTAATATTTGACAGTACAAAGGACACTACATGGCATCTCTATGAAACGCTATTAGAATATCTCTTCAATTCAAATGAATGATTAGTAGGTTTCAAGACACCAACCAAACTTTTGTAGTCCAACACAATGTTGGTGCTGTTAAATGTTTCAGGTCGGAAAGGAAAAGCATGCCGAAGCAGGTTTAGTACCTCGGGTTTGGTCCTCTCTAGCAGCCGTCTGACCTTTTGTCCTGTCTGAAGCAACAAACAGCCTGTGAGCTCATCAACACACTGAGACCAACAAACAAACCGGCAAATTCACCTCAGGATCAGAACTCTACCTCTGGGGAGTTTGATCTCTCCAGAGCCGGCCCGTAATTTCTTCTCTTCTAGGAACACACACACACACACACACACAGGTGAAACCATCACAGCCGCCGACAACAGAGAACAATGAGTCAAAACATCAGAATAGAAGAAGTTGAGGTGAAGTTTGTGGTGCGTTTTATTTAGCACACAGGTTATCAAACAGTGTCCAAGAAGTCCAATTTTTTCGAGGGGGGTTAGTGTGTTGTACTATTGATGTCATGGTTGCAGGTTCGATGCCTGTAAGGGCCAAACTAATCAGAAGTGGAAACAACCAGAGGTTTAAATAAGTTCAACAGCTGAGGGAGAAACAAACTCTGAAAGATCCATCTTTCAGGTAGGAATTGAACCCCCAACCATGGAAGTGTTGACGAATGTTATTCGGTCATGCAGGAACATAATTGGTACCTTCACTTTTACTTTTCTTCTTCACCTCTTTCTTGTCCTCTACAAGTTTTAGAGACAGACCAGTCAGCCAGAGTCGACAGAGCCCAGTACAAACAGAGACTCTGATGGTACAGTACCTTTCCTCAGTCGGTTTCTCCTGAGAACAGGACCTTTGAGCTTCTTCTCATCTGAACCAGCACACAGCAGAGACAGTTCATGAAAACCACCAGCTTTTATCATCTTCTTTATCTCAGGACTGATGTTGTCTAAGCTGCTCTGCCAATAATTATAAACAGAAGATTAAATAATGATGAGCCACTCCACCGACCTGATCCCAGCCCTTCGGCCCAGCTCAGTAGAATTAATAAACCCTAACCCTAACCCTAACCCTGACAAATCTTACTTGGGTAACTGTGCACATGTTTATTATGTATTTCTGATAAAGGTTTAACATGTTTACACATAAATGCTTACTGTTAAAGACAGGATTTATTTTAATGGATATTTTAAGCAATATTCAACATTATCACTGAAAACACACAAAAAAGAGCAAAATCCAACCAACTGAAGGTAAAAGTCTGCTAAATGCTGCTAAAATTAAAATTGAGATCAACGTCAATATTAATTGTCCACAGATGATAAAGTGGAAGTTTTGTTAATATAAAGAGTCATATTAGTGTTACACAACACAGCAGAATATTAAAAGCAGTGAAGTGACGTCAAACACAATTAGTACAAGTTTTAAACTAATTCAATTCATCCAGAGCAAAGTCAAGTGTACTCACACCTTCTCCATATGGCATCGAACAACAATATATCTATGTCATTTTAAACATGTAAAATGAATAAAGGAACCTAATGTTCACTGTTTATGACAGCTGATTGTTCACAGAAAAAACCTGAAACCCAAATGAAAACTGAATAACTGAATGCCATAATGGCCGTGGAGACGAGCCCAAACAGTCATCAGTTAGATTTTAGCTCCTCTGGTTCCCTGCTTCTTTAAATGAGCTTCTAGTTCAACAGTAATAACCATGTTTTCAGGATGTATTCCTCCAGAGCTGATTCTTTCAGCCCACCTTTACAGTCACAGTCAGTCTTTGTATTTCTTCAAAATTACTGTTGGTCTGGGGCCAACAGGGGCAGGTTAGCAGGTTAGCAGCTACGCTAATATTCCTCCTGAGATGCTTTAAGTTGAAACTTTATTTCAGCAAACTGTCGTTTTGATCCAGAGACAAGTTTTAATAAGTAAACTTTTTAATTCAATGATTCTTTATCAAAGTCTTTGATGATTAAATGTTAAAAATCAAACAGAAATAAACATCAAGTACTTTAATCACAGTTGGATCTTGGAGCTGAAGAAGAAAAAGTTCCTCTCATGTGTTTGGGTTGTTCTAGAGCTCTTCTCAAGTTTCTGTCTTTATTTGATCAGTTGATGAGTTCTGCTCATTCATGAAAAATGTGATTCCACTGCACAAACACTGACACTATATAAAATATAGATTCAGTTTCAAGATTTATGATTATTATCATCAACAGTTTTGGATTGGCTCAGAAAATAACATCATAAAGTGGTCCAGTTAATTAGTGAGGATTGTCTGGGTCTGGATCAGAAGCTGGTTTGGATTTTGGAGGAATCCTGGTGGCTGGTCGCGGAGGGAACCAGAGTGATGCTAAGATCCAACGGTCTGTTTATATGTGACATCACATGTTGATGTTTATGGCCCTGTCAGACATTTCCGTGTAAATAAACTCATCATGGTGTTTTGGAGATTATTAGCTGATCACTCCGTGAAAATCAACAGCGTCTTTTTTTAAATTGCTCATGTTTTTGTGATTTAAGGGTTAAAGGACTGAGTGGCCAGTCATCCCACTATGGTCCTGCAGTGGAAACCAGTCGTCAGGTTGTCTACATCCCAACACACACACTGCCATCCTCCTCCCGCTGGACTGGACTACAGAGCGTCTCAGTCTGGTCCTCATTGGCTGTAGTGGGACCAGGAAGCCTTGATACAGGCTGTGACACTGCCTCCTGGTCTCCTATTGGTTCTGGAGGTCCAGTATGACCTCTTTTACCTCATCATCATCATCATCAACAGAGGAGGAGGATGAGGACGTGGCCCCGCCCTCATCCTGCCTCTTGGCCGCCGCTGCCGCCTCCTTCCCCTCCACCTCCTCCTCACCTCGCTCTATGGGTGAGGACACTACGTCATAGAGGAAGGTGAAGAAGCCATAGATCCAATCAGAGCCCTCCTCAGCTAAAATATCAAGAACCTCAGCAAGCGACTCAGCATTCGCACTACCGCCGCCATCTTTGGTCAAGCCTGACAAGAGAGAGAGAGAAAAGGAGAGAAGAGGAGAAAAACAGGCAGGATGGGAAAGGAAGAGGAAACAGAAGGACAGGAGGGAAAGGAATGAAGGAAGGGTAAATTATATAGAGAGGGAGAAGTTAAGCATCAGAGAAAAGAGGGAGGAAAGAAAGGCGAAAGGCAGGAAGGAAGGTAGTTGGGAAGGTATGAAGGATGGAGGGAAGGAATGGAGACCAACCGTAACAGAAAATAGGGCAAAAAAAAGAATGATGAAACAAGACAAAGAGAAAGAAAGTGAGTTAAAGTCACAGATGAAACAGACATTAAATAAGCCTTCACTTCCTGTCTCTGTCTTGTCAGGCCTTATCTGACCAGAGGCGGCCATATTTTTTTCTCCCACCTCTGACTTACAAACATGCAGCTGTTGAGCTTATCGTCTGTTACACAATTTCTGATCACACTAACTAAATTTGTTGTATTCTTGATCCAGTAGAAACCATCTTAGGAGGAGAAGGTAGAGCTGACCTGGTAGACCCCTCCCCTTTCCCTCTAAATGAACATTGTGTTGTATTTCAGACTGAGACCAGGGAGGAGGAGGGACATTTTCCCATAGACTTCAATACAGCCTGATTTCTAACTACCACCAATGGAGTCACGCCCTAATGGTCAACAGGCTTCTCCACCATTTCTTGAAGACAAACGACTGGATGTCGATTCAGTTTGAGACACAGCACTAATGTGGCCGTTGATGTTGTGTCTTAATTTGCACACAAGTGAAGATCTTGGTTCTGACTGGATTTGACGTTTATACAAACACAAAAAGAGCCCTTCCACTCTTGCTACAAGCATCTCCGGGATGTTCATAGTCACCCAGTCGACTGTGTTTTCATGCAGGTCATCATGTCACATGTTTGTGACATACAGATCTACCTGAGCTCATCGACTGAGGCACTGGGACACAACTGTAAACCACATCCTTCAGCCACAGCACAGAGGAAACAGGCAGTGAACAGTGGATTTAAAGTGGGACTTGCCAAGCAGAACTTTAGCGTCTTCCACGTCGAAGTCTCCATCTCCGTCGGCGTCGTAGGCTGTCAGTTTACCTGGAGGAGAAGGAGGAGGAGGAAAGGAGGGATGAGTCCTATACAACAATCTGCTGCTCGATTGAGTTTGTTTTTATATGAAAAAATGACAATCAGCCTGAAGGTAATGTTTGAAGAGGAGACCTGAATCTGTCTTTTGTTGCAACTTGAATAGGGAGGGAGACAAAGATCAACTATTGGAGAAGTCTGACACAGATAAAAGCTCTGAATAAATTCACAGCACACAGCAGTTCATGCAGATCTTTAAAGCTGCAAAATAAGGAAGGATGTGGTGGTGATGATGTCAGTCACACTGGGCCCAGATCAAAACTAAACTCCACAGCCAGTCTAGCCCGTCTACATCTGGGTAGATTTGAGCTGGTAAATGCTGGTGTTGGCTGACAGACCACCGACATTCTGCCTGTCCAGATCTGGATGTTGAATTTGACCATCCTGCTGTTTCTGGGCCAGGAGAAATACTAACGTGGAAAAACCAGATTTGGAGTAAAGGGTGGATCTGACCTGCTGTGGTCCAGTCTGTCAGTCACACAGTAGCCCCACACTCTAACTCCTCCCCTTTCCCTCTAAATGGGGCATCATTTAAAAAATGAACATATTGTTGCACTGAAGACCATAAACTCATCAGGAAAACGTTTACTGGGGAGGAGGAGGAACATTTTCCCATGGGCTTCAATACAGCCTGACCTCTAAACCTGTTTATGTATAAGGGGGTGTACCTATTGTGCGATTGACAGACAAATATAGTTCCTTCTTTGCTCAAAAAAACAAGATGGCCGAAAGACAAATTTCTTACTGCAGGTTTCAAAATGGCTGAAAAGACAAAAGATGGAGAGGAGGCAGGATAATGGGCTGATGGGAAACACAGTCCATTTATATCAGTCTGTATTACTGCCATGAAGCACACCATGTTCTGCTCTGCACAGGAAAAACTATTATTAGACTGCCAAGTGGGATCAACTCAATGGAGTCACAGTGTAAACAGATGGAATGGTCACAGTCCAGTGTCATCCATGTGTGTTTAGATCACGACACCATACCTTGTAAAACTTCAGAAAAGTTCATATGAAACTCCTTAGCTCTGGCTGCATCCAGAGATAACAGAGAAAGGAGGAAGAAAGACAGGGAAGCCATGAGAGTCAATGAGAGGTGGATTAGTACACAACAGTAACAGAAGAGACACACTTCACTACTTCATGTTATAGTTCTCTTTTTTAGTGTGTGCCATTTGACAAACACCAAAAGATGATCTTGAGCCTTCACAGTGACAGTCCCTGGACAGGACAGCTTGGAGGCTTTAAATGTGAAGGAGCTGCATGACATAAACCTACCTGTGTGTTACCTGTGTGTCAAATCCATAGGTCATAGTTTGTTGCACCGTGCTTCCATTTAATAATGATATTGTGTTGAACATTATGCAGCTAATCACTTAAGGGGAAGTTAGAGATAAGATAAATGTCATGTGGCACACACAATCACTACTGTGTATCTGTGTGTGTTTACTTTAGTTTAACTTTTATACAAACACAAATCACATTGATGATGGAACCAATGAGGAGCTACCTGTTTCTGAGCATGTGCACAGCACACCTGAGCTCAACATGCACATACTTTCCACAGTTACCAATCTCATCGATTCACTCACCGATGACACTGTCGTAGTCCACAATGTCGAAGTAGACCACGGCCACAGAGCTCCACACTCCCAGCAGAGCCAGGACCACGAACCAGGTGAACATGGAGTATTTGGGACCTCCTGCAGCGTCCCCTCCCCCTTCGGTCCTCTTTCCATTCTTGCTTTCCATTGACGGCATCTTGGGCTCTGAGGACATCAGAGTTAGTTAGTCTCAGCTTTTATAATCAAGATAAACAATCATATTAATCATTTGTTGGGTTATAAACTTGTTAGAGATGAGTGTCCATAAGGGCAAAAAAACATTTCAAACCATTCTGGAGGAATAATGGAGCCCACGGGTTAATGCAGTTAGGAGCAGAGAGGACTATCTGTTCTTCGGCACTGATCTGAACACTTTATCAGCTCACATCAACATCGGGGCACTTCTTTTGTGGGCTGTCAGCGTTAAGAGCAACACGTTCATGCAGTTAGTTTACTTGTAGGTTTCACAGAGACTTCTCTAAAACAATATTGCCTGAAAAAGCTTCAGCAGAACCCCAACGAGGGGGGGGGCTGTTTGGGACAGGCTGACCCAGGAATAGAACAAGAGACATCGAGCCAAGATGACCCTGACAGAGAGAGACAAGAGACAGCTGGTGGTCCTCCAGCATTTAGAAGTGAAATGGCTGCAGCTAAGCAGAACAGCTGCTCCTCTAATCAGTGACCTTAAAGCCTCCATGACACAACTCAAATGTCTGAGAAAGGCTCCACTTCGGGCTTTTAGCGGCTGTTATAAAACTTCCATTAAACTCGTGTTGATGCTAATGATGTTGGAGTTTAGAGTTCATTTAAACCTGAGGCGTCTTGTTTAGGGCTGAAACTAATAATTTGTTTCATTAGCAGTTCATCTCCAAGAATGTTTTGTGAATGAAACTTAAAATTCTTTCAGAAAGTGATTAGTCCCACAGCAATTTTATAAAAACAAACACGAACTTCAGTCCACTCCAGTCCAGGCTTACGACCATCCCCTACCTGTCGTAGACTCAGCAGGTGCCACTTCCTCCTTCACCTGTGGAGCCTCCTTTTCTTCCACACCTCCTAACCAAACCGAGCCAAACCCGGTCAAATGAGAACCAGGTCCGAAATGAACACAACCAGACTGAACCTCATTCATTCACTAAATCCTACCTGACTCCTGGACCACATCGTCCACTCTCTCCTCTACGAAGGGCTCCTCATCAGCTTGGACCTCATCTACAGCAGCCGAAGAGGGGGAGGAGGGCAAGGAGGAGGCATAGGAAGTGCCATAGTGGTGAAAGCGCTGCATGGACCTTCAGAGGTCTCAGCTGAACCCAAAAACAGGACCAAGCAAGACCAGACCAAGGCCAGACAGGGCCTGCTGCAAACAGACAGACCGACTTGGCCGATGATTAACAGAAGGTCACAAAAAAAACCCACCATAAAATAAACAAAGATACAACCAAACAGGAAGAAATATATCAATCTGAACTCAACACAACTATTTCAATTGTTTGAAGAAGATCAAAAAGCGCTCAAAGAAAACAACAAAAAAGAGAAGTTTGAAGAGCGAAAGTAAGACATCAATTATGTGATGAAAGGTGGTACAAACAACCCGAAAGAACAAATATTCCAAATTTCTGACCATCCGAATGGGCAGACAGACAATGCCAAAGAGAAAAGGAACGAACAACTGAAGATCAACGAACTGACTCCTCCTCTTCCTCTCACAGCCCAGTGATTGTGAACCAGTGCAGTTGGGTCCAGAACCTGATCCACACTATTATTAGAGCTGACAAACCAGGAACGATCAGTGTGGGGGGCAGATGCCACAGAGAACAAAATAACCCCCCCCAATAACCTTGACACTTGTCTGTTGTCTCACACACACACACACAGCTGTATGTGGGACTGTTCTTCGGCTGTGCAATATGACACTTTAAACTCAGACACATTGATGACATGATTATTTGAATGATTCAATTAATAAAATAGTGTGCTTAATTTGAACGATGGTCGGTCTAAAGGTTAGATTGGATTTTAAATCCAGAGAGTATCAAAGATCTCAGTCTGCCTGAAAAGCAGACGTAACAGTAACTGTTGTGTCTCAGGTCAGCTTTCTTAAACTGCACAGAAGCAGCGGAAGGGTCTGAACTGATCATCAACCACAAGAATTCAGAAAAAGACATGACATGTCAGCAGCAATAAAAAGAATCTGAGCGCACTAAAAGCACGTTGAGTTCTCTTTGGAACCTTTTAACTTGATGTGTTGGTGCTTCAGGCTGTCTGGTTTGTGGTGTGATGGAGGACACTGAGGCTTTGTCAGGCTGGAGAGGTGTAAATAAAGTTCAGCCTCATTAGCTTCTGTTAGCTCGCTATTCCCTGTCTGTGCTAGGTTAGCTTAGCATCATCTATCATTCTGTGACACCGCTGGACAGACGAGCTAAAGCTGAACAAGCTAAAGTCCCTCCATGGTTCCATATTTCTGCTTCGGGGACACTCAGCAGGGAAAAGCCGATGAAGTGGGAGCCGCCCCGGGTGTGTGTTTGGTGTGTTGGCGGCTCACGGAGCATCCTGAGCCGAAGCGGAGACGGGATTTGTACCGATGAACGTTTACGGACCTTTCTTTGAGTGGGCTTTGGGGTTCTTCCTCTGCGCCATCTCTGTAGTTCTTCAGGGACAGACCCGGAGCTGGTTCTGGTTCTGGTTCTTCAGAGACGGACCCGGAGCTGGTTCTGCTGTTCTCAGCAGGAAAACGTCGATCACTCGGTCCGTCCGCACTTGGATACCAGCAAAGCCGAAGTCCATAGTAACCGTGACGGACTGTCTAGTCCACCAATCGAAGCCGCAATGCAGCGAGTGGGCGGGGCTAGAGGCGGGCTCTCGGTGATTTCTGACCAATCACGTTCCTGAACAGCTTCCCTGCTTCGTCCGTCTCTTTGGAAAGGAGCAAAAACGTGGCAGGACGGGAGAGGAACCGGAACCGGAGCCGGAGCCGCCCTCCCCCTGGAGCACCGGAGCACCTGAGCACCGGACAGCTATCAGCCTCCAATCAATCTTATTCACAAAGCTCAGGTTTTATTCCCAAACATTTCATCTGAGCAGTTAAAGGACGCTGACAGATTCGGAAGAAATAACATGAACACATGACTTTGAGGCTTCTGACATTTTTAGAATGATAAACCTTCAAATGCATTTGATGAAAAAATCATTATCAACATTATTATTATTATTTTATTATTTTTCTGTGGCTTCCAGCCACTTCCTTTTTTTAATGGTCCATTATTGTTCAGATTTGTAAAGAGATCCGAATCGTATTGTGCGTATCACTTTGCAGGAATCTGAGCAAAGCTGCAGCAGAAATAACAAATAAACGTCCTTCCTGGTGACAACTGAGCTGCTTCTGTGTGTGAATTCACCCACAAACCTCAGAAGTTTATCAGGACCTGAGTAATCAGGTGGAGATGATGAATGAAGGGCCGCCTCCTGGTCCAGACAGCAGGTGGTGCTGCTCCAACACACAGGCTTTTCAGAGGTGAGCTACATTATTTACAGGAGATAAACAGCAGTGTTGCCCCGACCATTATATCAGGGGTCAAGTCAATTTAATATAATGTAATTTTCTATACAGCACAAGCTCACAACAGACATCATATTCATTCATTCTTCAATTTGTGCAAAATTCATCGATAAGTTTTAAAAAAGGAAAAGGCCTTCATTTTAAAAGGATCCTCTCTGAACATCAGATGCATAAAACCGTAACTGAGGCCAAATACTGTAACTATTGTTTGAGTCACAAAAACTCCACAAGCACAAATGTACAGATACCTGATCAGTGAAGGGTGATAAACTGCATGTCCAACCTCTCATGGTTCTTCAGATCAACCCCAGATGTTCAGAGAAGAAGGGATCTTTTTTACAGAGAAACTCAATCATTATTGAACTGGCAGCTTCTCCTTTATTCCTCACTAAGTCGATGACAGAACGAGCTTTGTCAAAATGATCCCAGATCCCTTTCATCGACCCCATCTCACAGTCAGCTATGACTTCTTTCTGTAACAGATGGTCCAGCAGACTCTTGAGAACCGGTTCTGATACCCCGTCGATGAAGCTGGTCCGTATGTCCAGCAGCGTCCTGTCTGAGGGCAGATTCAGGGGACTCAGCCAACAGGGCTTTTTCAATCCGCTGGATGGGAAACAAACTCGTGTTTGCCAGACAGCATGTGAGCTGTCACTGTCTGTCAACGTAAGCTTGATATGCTTCTTGAGCGTTTCTAAAATCACCTGGAACGATGGAATGAAGTTGTCGTAGTTTTCAGAGTCAAATTCAGCTGATGGTGGTTGAACTAGAACCGTATTGTCCTGAGGAAAGCTGGACAGTGTGTACTCCTGATACGGCAGCAGTTTACACTGCGAATGTGTCTCTATGTAGTTCTCCTCTCCAACTAATTTCTTCCTGGTGCGTCGCACATCCAGGAGAGGAACATTTTTCGGCAGCATCAACACACTGACCACAGATTCCTCATCCGGATCAGCTGAGGGCCTGTAGAAGAGCAGGACCATGGCTCGGATCGGGACGGCCGGTGAATCTTCGTCCTTGATGTTACCGTAGCCAGAAAACCCAGAGATGTTTATGATGACGTGAGTTTCTGTTGTCTGATGAGGCCGGATTATCTCCAAACCATCATGGTTCACATGAGCTACCCACAGGAAGCGGCGTCCTCCTGTGGAGCTGATCTCACAGTGTGGGAGATGAAGCTGGCACACTGACTGCTGGACACATGTGATGTCAAACAGGGGACCTGCTGGCTTCTTTCCATACTGAGCCAGAAGCCTCCTGTCCCAGGGGACCGTCCTGTAGACCACCTCCCCTTCTCCGTCCATGAGGAACAGCAGGCCTGTCACTCTGCACCGGTACAGGCCTGGACGGCAGCACCGGAAACTGTAGCTCTCATCGCTCTCCTCATTCTCCTGGTCCAGGACATCCGGAGTGAAGTCCTCAAAGCTGGTTTGTAACGTCATGTTGGGTAAACTTTCAGATCGGGTGAAGGTCTTTCCCTTTGGGCCTTGTATGTTGTTCAGAGACTGAACGCTGAGAGAATGAGCCAACGGCCTGGAGGTTTTGTCTGTGGGACACAACTGGATTTGAGAATCACAGGGAACGGTGTTGGCAGCCGAGCAGAACTCATGCTCATTTTTTGGCCCTCTTTCTGACAGCAAAACACAGCACTTGTTTATAATGCAAGTCAGGATCGGTTCATTACGAATGTCCGGGCCTGGAGGACCAGCAACAGAAGGAGTGATGGACTTATCGTGTTCTCTGATACCTGAAATTCGAGGAAGTTCAGCCCCAGCATTGATATGATGAAACATCTGTGGTTGGGTGGATGTTGGGCTGCAAACAGGGGCAGCTTCGTTTCCACAGAGAGGTTGAAGTTTTGACCATTCTTCCCATTTCTTCAGTGTGTGCGACACTAAAGCCAGCTTTTGGCTCTCCATCGTGTCCGATTTGGGGCCCGCTCGATGAGGATGATGAGGATTAGAGACACTGCTGAAGCAGGACAATCTGGAGAAATTCATATTTGGGTCACTGAGAGTGGAGACAGGACTGCAACTGGAAAACGGTTTCCAGTTTGGTCCAGCTCCTGACTGATGTCCATCTGAAATGGACAGATTCAGTCTTCGGATCTTAGCTAGACCAGAGTTGGACATTTCTTTTGGCCCTGATATTTTTTTGTAATAACTAATGTACCGTCCTCTTAAGTACTCCAGACAAGCAGAGTCGTCGAAGAGGGGAGAGGAGGAAGCAACATGTGTGCTTTGGTCAGGGTGAATGATCCAATTTGGAGCTGAGGAGAAGACGAGTTCTGGAATATCTGATGACAATAGGTGATTGTCTGAAAGTGTCGTGAACTGCACCTTTATTAAATCCTGTGGTTTGGGTATCTTTCCATCACCATCATTTTCAGGCAGCTCCCTGTTGGTCTCACAGCAGTAGGAGTAGGAGGAAGGTCCAGGAGAGAAGGTCCAGCTGATGCCACCACTTGACCTCTCAGCAGATGGACCTGCTTCAGTGGAGGTGTTTAAAAGCCCGCAGACAGAATGAAAATTAAAGATGGGAGACGTCAATCCTCCCACTTTAACCAGGGATCTCCTTTCTCTTGATATTCCATTTGTTCCTCTGTCTTGCTCAGTGGTGGAGCACTGGTGCTTCTCCTTCGCACTCCGTTTCATTGTCCCCCCTTTTAATGAATCCCTGTTAGAGTCTGATGAGAAACGTCTCTGTCACCATCTTCTGTTTCCTCCTGCAATGTCAAGAAGAAAAGCCAAATTTCTTATATTCCAAAAACACATCAATGCAAAATCATGTTAACTATCAAGGAAGAACATTTAAAACAGGTTACTTGTGTGAAAGAGGCTGGCCACGACAAAACGTCACTCTGTTTATAATACAGAAGCAAAGGACGAAGTCTAAAATCGTAGTATTGAAGTATTCCAGCTCGATCTCAGGTGGAGCCTTTCCTGTTCTGATTTATCTTATATGTTTATTTTTATACAGCTCCAAACTTGGCTTCAGAAAAAGTGTCCATGTGTTCTATAACACTGATGAAATGAATCCTCGATCATCAGGCCTCCTAAAGCTCCACTGGGCCTGTTACACCACAAAGTCCAGTTAATTCATCCATTCACTCACTACAGAACTTCTTTTGGCTCACAGTGTGACACTGATGATTATTATTTTGGTATAGTGAATAGCATATTCTGGTGTTAAACTGTCACATTTGGTAAGAACTACTAAACTATAACGGAGGAGGTTTAATCTTTAACATGAGGAAATAAAGAAAGGAAAGTTTACGCGTTATGAAGGCGGAAGTGTTTGGTCCGTCCTCCGTCTTCTTCTTCTCTTCGGTGTTTCTCTTCCAGCAGCACTTCACTTTTTATTTTCCAAAGTAGGGTTACGAATAAATAATAATTATAAGAATAATCATACCGAGACATTCAGTTAGAACCGTCTCGGTCGATGTTCGACTCTGTGACGCAGGCTGCGTCAGCGACGTTCACTCCCGCCCCTTTCATCCATATATGGACACTTCTGTCTCCGGGACTTCCGTGTTCTTCAGCCTCCAGCTGAGGGGTCTGATGGTCTGAGCTGGACCTGGAGATTTATTTTAGAGCATGGTCCATTTAATGCGTCCAACAATCTAATAAAATTGTGTTTATCTTGTTTTGTTTCAAACAAACTATTGATAAGAATCTAATTATTTTCTACTGTGAAACGCTGACCTCTGACCTTTGGCGTCTGTTCTTTGCTCAGTTTGATTAACTGCAGTTTGTTAAACACTGTCCTGTTCAAATGAGATGAAATCTGCTTTACAAAAACTAACTACCCGTTTCTATTATCTATACTCCACCTGTGGAGCAGATTGGATGGCGACCTCTGTGACTGGATTGTCACGATCGAAAAGAACTAAATGAAAGAGCTAAAAGCTAAATTTAGGAACAAATTTTCTTTATTTTTATATTTTCACAAAGTGGGTAAAAATCAGTTCCGTGTTCTCAGCTGCTTGTTGAGGAAAACCTGCCAAAATGTAATTTTCTCGCTGAGCATCAAAGTTTGAAGTTTTAATCTTCATTCGATGTCAAACTGTAAAATGGACGCTTCGCTGGCAGGTCAGCTGTACCCTGTAAACAAACACAGCACAAGCTCTCCACAAATCATTTCACATTTAACAACCATTTAAGCAAAAATGCTACACAATAAAAACATTTACAAACATTTGTGTCGTTCTGTAGAAGCTGAGTGGTGTCAACATTAATTATTTACATTCGAAGCTCATCAGGTCAACATTTCAACTTAGCTCATATTTTCAAGAAAACGAAGCCTTTTATTTGTGTTTATGTTACGTTCTTAACATTATTCTGATTTTATAACATCATTTGACGTTTACACCCAGACCTGTCTGCTGTAATAATGATGATCCTTGGACCAGTTAGCTAACATTAGCATCAACTGTTAGCTGTTTATTTGGCAGACTAGAAGAAATTGTGTTCAGCATGGAATGTAATTGTTTCACTCATTAGATTTTTCTCTGGCAGCAGAGACAACCTTCACTTTAGTCTTTTAGTTGATATGTTGAGATAATGAGTAGATTTTTCTGCAGCAGAATAATCGGTTCCCTCTCAGCTTCCGTACATTTTCATTTACAGCAGTGAAAAACAGTGACATGCCCAGAAACAGTAAATCAGGTTTGGCTCATTCATAAAAAAAAACACCAAGAACATTTTGATAGCTCAGAAAAATTCATCAAACTGCTACACATTAAAACAAAACAGAACAATTCAGCTTAATTTGAGCGTTTCAAGTCATAATAACAGAAGATTTTCACTAATCTACCTTTGTTTTTGTGATTGAACTGGTGACATTGACTTTGACTGAGATCTAGTGAGACAGTCTTGAAGACGCGCTGCAGAGCTTCCCTGGCACCAGCTGGGGGCGCCGCTGTGACCCCACAGCAATGTTTTAATACTCTGATCTAAACTGTGACACCGAGTCACCTGTTTTATTATCATGGAAGGATCATCACAGGACAGTGCTTCCATTTCTGCTCCTTTATCATCACACTTCTATTTTAGTGTCAGCAGACTTATTCAAGCAAAGGACGGGAAGGATGCGAAGACGAACAACACGGGGATAAATGTTTTGTCCATCAGGTGTATGAACCTTTAAAGTCAGTTGCGGGTTAGGGTTAGGGTTAGTTTGGTTGAAGGAAATGTCCTGTTTGTGAAAGAGTCTGGCTCTGAGCCTCCTAAGTGCCGCTGAGTAACATCCAACATGCAGGTTCGGTTCTAGTGCAGCAGAATGTGATGAGTCAGTTAGTTTACTGAAGAATTCCAGTCTGAATGGAAATGAAGAGCCGGAAGAAGCCTCGGCTCTGTCCTGCAGCGTCCTCTAGCGGGCAGGTGCATGCAGAACGCCGCCCAGGCCCAGGTACTCCAGGTTCTCCGCCGCTGGGAGGAACACGCTGTTACTGGCTAAAGAAGTGGTGGCAGCCAGGGGCAGGAAGTCCGCCTGGTAGTCTGGGTTGTCCAGACTGTCGCTGATGCTAACGGGATGTGAGTTTTGGGCAGTGTTCAGGTACTCTGGCCCCTTGGGAACTTGGCTGGGGGGTTTCAGATCCCTCTGCGGGAGGGAAAGCGAGGCAGCGGCCCAGCTCAGGCTCAGGTCCTCGTAGTTGGGGTTCACGTCAGAACACCTGCTGCTGGTCTCACTCGGACTCTGGTTCACGTACTCTGGAGGACAAAAGAGGAAAATCACTGATGCAGTTAGAAAACAGTTTCTCATTCAGTCTTATGAAGAAGGAAATTATCATTTATCTTATTTTTACAGCTTTTATTTAATCATGACATTAAATCTTCTTCTTTGATTAACGGAAATTCATTTCCACTCAGATCATCCTGAGGGAGTTAAATGTTCGGCTTCTTTCCCATTTGTTTTTCCTGCTGCGTTCATCACATGGAGTATTATTTCAGGCAGACGTTACCGTGGCCGCTGAAGCTCAGTTTATCTGGCGTGTTGTGAGTTGGGTCGGTGATGTATCGTAGAGCGATGCTGTTCTCTCTGACTGGATCTTCGTTCTGATGAAAGAGCATCATGAGAAAAGCTACAGTACAGTTCCATTCATCCATTCATCCAGCAGTCCGAGTCAGCATCTACTGTCTAGTTGGACCAGGAAAACCGTGTTCGGTCAGGTGTGTGTGTGTAGGTACCGTGGCGTTGCAGGGATGGTTGTCATGGTTACCCAGGCCTTTGTTAGGTAGCAGGTATTCTTCAGCGTCGACAACGCCCTCTGTCTCATCCGAGCTCAGCAGGCGAGAGTAGAACCGGCTGTCTGACGGATTGGGAGGGTCACCCTGCAGTGAAATACCCAGATTCAGTTTCACCCACAGAAACACAAAATTATAAAATCAACAGCTTGATGACTAAAAACCTGATTGGTTTACCTGGATGACCAGATATCTGGACGGGTCTCTGGCCATTTGGGAAAACTCTGCAATCAGCTCTCTGAAGCATGGACGACTGGACGGCTCGATCATCCAACCTGATGGGAGAGGAAGGGAGGAAGGGAGGAAAGGAGGAAGGGAAGAAGAGAGGAAGGGAGGAAGGGAGGAAAGGAGGAAGGGAAGAAGAGAGGAAGGGAGGAAAGGAGGAAGGGAAGAAGAGAGGAAGGGAGGATGGGAGGAAGGGAGGAAGAGAGGAAGGGAGGAAGAAAGGAAGGGAGGAAGAAAGGAAGGGAGGAAGGGAGTAAGGGAGGAAGGGAAGAAGAGAGGAAGGGAGGAAGGGAGGAAGGGAGGAAGGGAAGAAGAGAGGAAGGGAGGAAGGGAGGAAGGGAGGAAGAGAGGAAGGGAGGAAGAAAGGAAGGGAGGAAGAAAGGAAGGGAGGAAGAGAGGAAGGAAGGAAAGGAGGAAGAAAGGAAGGGAGGAAGAAAGGAAGGGAGGAAGAGAGGAATAAAGGAAGGGAGGAAGGGAGGAAGAAAGGAAGGGAGGAAGAGAGGAAGGGAGGAAAGGAGGAAGAAAGGAAGGGAGAAAGAGAGGAAGGAAGGAAAGGAGGAAGAAAGGAACGGAGGAAGAAAGGAAGGGAGGAAGGGAGGAAGAGAGGAATAAAGGAAGGGAGGAAGGGAGGAAGAAAGGAAGGGAGGAAGAGAGGAAGGAAGGAAAGGAGGAAGAAAGGAACGGAGGAAGAAAGGAAGGGAGGAAGGGAGGAAGAAAGGAAGGGAGGAAGAGAGGAATAAAGGAAGGGAGGAAGAGAGGAAGGGAGGAAAGGAGGAAGAAAGGAAGGGAGAAAAAGAGGAAGGGAGGAAGGGAGGAAGAAAGGAAGGGAGGAAGAGAGGAAGAAAGGAAGGGAGGAAGGGAGGAAGAAAGGAAGGGAGGAAGAGAGGAAGGGAGGAAGTGAGGGAGGGAGGAAGTTATTGTGGGAATCATCTGGCCAACTCTGGCCGATTGTTTGCCGTTCTTGTTCCGTCCTGATGAACTGCAGTAACTCCGCTCTTACACTTGACCATGATCATGTAGACATCGATGGTGCAGATGGGGGGCTGGGGGAGCCGCTCCCCCCTCTCCAGCACCGAGGCAATGTCGCTGGCCGGGATACCGTCATACGGCTTGGAGCCGAACGTCATGAGCTCCCAGACGGTCACACCTGGAGACCACAGAGCAGGAAGTCCACGCGGTCAGAAGAGCGGCGGCCTTAAAGGACGACTTCACACAGTTTAATCTGTAGCTGAGTTTCTGATTTGGTTTGGATGAATTTAAGGAAACAACAAACTGAGGTGAGGAAACGACCTACCGTAACTCCAGACGTCACTCTGATGTGTGTACGTCCACTGGAGGATGGACTCCAATGCCATCCACTTAATGGGAACCTACAGAGAGCAGCGAGGTACAAACTGGTTTTCTTTTGAGATTAATCTGGAAACTGTCAGTAACACAGCAGTGAACACACACCTTCCCTCCGTCAGCGTGGTATTCCTTCTCGCTGGCCGTCAGCAGTTTGGCGAGGCCGAAGTCAGTGATCTTGATGTGGTTTGGAGCTTTCACCAGGACGTTCCTGGCTGCCAGGTCTCGATGCACCAGGTGGCGATCCTCCAGGTAGCTCATCCCCTGATCACACAGATTTATGTCTTTATTTCTTCTAATTGTTCTGCCTTGTGCTGTTTCCTGCCTCTCCCCAGAGGCTGGAAGTGTTCCTCATCATTCCTCTCATCAGGAAAACAAGAAAAAACACACTCACTGTTGGTGATGTCATTAGTGATGCCATGTTTGTTGTCTTATGTTTTATTCGGCCTCCTCTGTACCATCTAAAAGCTTCTTCCTGAGACATTTTTGTTCTTAGTATGCAGAATTGTCGGTTTCTGACACTAATTTTATAACGATAAGGTTCAGACCTGCTCTACATGGAAAGAACCGTGAGAGAACTTCCTGTTGTGGAAATCGTGTGACGGAGGAGAAGCCAGGCTCAGTTGTTCCTGTGAAAAGTGAAATTGAGTGTAAAATAATCTCCTTTCTCATCGCAGCTGGGGGAGCCGGGTCTGGGCCTAATCCTGTTCAGATGGACTACACCAGCAGAGCTGAGCTTATGACCTTGCTGTCTGAGATTTTCCCAGCACTTAAAGATCCAGAAGAGACTTAGAATGGGGATTAGCAGATTAGCAGAGTGTGAACACACAGACAGCGCTCTAATCTCTGGCTGCGCTGAGGCTCATCTGGTTTAAAGACAGACTCTCTGGGCTCACCTTGGCGATCTGGACACACCAGTTCAGCAGCCACTGGGCCCCAACGTGGTCTCTGTGGTGTCGGACGTAGTCCAGCAGGCAGCCGTACGGCATCAGCTGAGTCACCAGCTGGACTGATGACGTCAAGCAGATTCCCAGCAGGCGACACACGTGAGGGTGATCCACGCTCGCCATGACATACGCTTCCTGTGCACACACACACACAAAATGTCGACCTTGACCGAAGGAAGTCCAGAGAAGAGGAACCTAGAAATCTGTCAGCAGCCTGTGCAGGTTTGTGTTCTTTGATATTAAACTGATTCAGGTTAATGACTTGACCGATGATGAGAAGCAGTAGTTACTGATTGCGTCTTACATCCAGGATTTCTTGGTTGGCTTTAGGTGACGTGGCCTCTCGGAGAACTTTGATGGCCACTGGGATCTTCACGCTCTCCCCTTCAGGGATCCACAGACCCTGAACACACAAAAACTAATTATGCACATAATTCTCTAAGACCACTGAAGCGTGAAGTCCCGCCTGAAACAAGTGTTGTTACCTTGTAGACGGTCCCGAAGGCCCCGGAGCCCAGGACCCTGATCTTCTTAAACTCCGTCTCCTTCAGGATCCTTAGCAGCGCCTGGTTTGGAGCTTCACCGCTGGGTGTCAGCGGCTCCACCAGCTGATCACAGGATGGATGGACGATCAGACAGCTGGACGGACTGTATGGACTGAATTCTGATCAAAAACAACGCCGCACTCTCACCTCTCTTTCCTGCAGCAGCCTCCGTAGCGTCCTCTTCCTCCTGATTCGTTGTCGCCGTAGTAACACAAAGATGACTAATGACATGATGACAGCAAACAGGAGACCACCAACCACGGCCGCGGCCAACAAGGAGTGAGTGACGGCACTGTGAGGACACACAAAGCTCAGGGTGGTCAGGACAGTGTTTAGATTTAATGTGACATCATGGTCAGTCCTCTGAGAGGAATGTCCCATCATACCCGATGCATCCAGACAGTCCAGGACCGGAACACCTGCAGACAGACAACAGGTGAGTCAGTTTGCTGTATTTATGTCAGAGCGGAGGCTCCGCTCTGCAGACAGCCCGTAAAAGCCCCTCACCCCTGGGTGCAGTTCTGGTGGCAGGACTGGCACTGGCCCAAGCTGTCGGGGTATTTCCAGATCAGCATGTCTTTGTCTCCCAGCACGCCGTGGGGGCAACGCAGCACGCAGTGAGGGCCGTCTTTAACATGGGCGCACTGGAAACACTGGTCTGGACCCTGGAGGTGGGAAATATTATTTTTACATGAATTCTGATAAAACATTTTTGTATTTTATCCAGCTGGACTGACCGGTCCGTGGCAGGTCGGGGTCCCGGTCTTCAGCTGACACTCTGGGTGACACTCCACACAGCTTCTTTTCACCTCCAACTCTCTGGGTTCACTGCAGAAAGAACCACAGAGGACAAACCTCCCAGATCAGCCACTGGAACTTCAGATTTATAACAAACATTAACTTGGCTTGAGTTTGGGGGTCAAAGGTCAAAGTCCCAATGAACTCACATTGGATTTAAGGAGGAACTGACTTTGACCTTTGATTGATACAATCTCACACTGAGGTAAAAATTCACACCAGCGACTGGATCTGAAATCTGTTCCTTCCCTCTCTGAACGAGCAGAGAGCAGCGAGGACGATTCACGTCCTCCACTGTTTTATCTTTCAGCTCACCCCTGCAACAGGTTACAAACCGCCACACAGCGTCCACGGCGCTCAAAGTGGCGGCAGGAGACACACATGGTGGGACCCGGCCCCCAGCAGCCTCTGTCGGTGCACTGCTCATCACAGGTCCGGTTCTGTTGTTCTGTCAGACAGACAAGGGAAGTGTTGATTTCCTGACTCGGCCGACTTCAGGGACGTCCCCTCACATCCAGAGACTCACCGCAGACGTCAGGCGGAGCGTTGTCGCGTATGTTGATGCTCTGGTCGCTGGATCGGAACAGGCCGCTCCATTGGTCGGTTTGGGTGTAGCAGAGCTGAGGGTTGTTCCTCAACATCACCCTCCCAGCACTCACCTCCTTCAGAGAGCGCAGGCC
The DNA here is from genome assembly GCF_900963305.1 of Echeneis naucrates. Lineage (NCBI taxonomy): Eukaryota > Metazoa > Chordata > Actinopteri > Carangiformes > Echeneidae > Echeneis > Echeneis naucrates. The sequence continues at coordinate 389,319 of NC_042530.1, read as the reverse complement.
GAGCCAGCGGAGGTGCTTCGCCTTCACCACCACCAAACTGTAGGGACTGAAGAGCATGACAAGACTTTAGACAAAATTTAGCAACGTCAAAGTGATGGTTCAGGTCAAAGGTCGATGTTAAAGGTCCAGTGCAACCTGCTGGATTATCTCATCATCTCTGATTCTGAAAAGTCGTTGAGTGTCACTAAGACTCACAAACTCGTCGTTCTTCCTCTGATGATTTCAAGGTTCTCGAACACCGACAGAGACGTCAGGCTCTCTGGCCAGGACTGGATCAGCAGGAACCCTGCAGGACCAGCACAGGTACAGGCTTCATCCCAGGCCTCGTCCACTGACCCCACCACCATCAGTGTGACCTTTGACCTACCCGTGATTTCCTTCACCGTCCTGAAGTACTCCAGCTTCGCCGGATCCATGGGTGGGATCTTGTAGTGCGCATCCCTGGAACAGCCAATCAAAACAAGGCTCACATTCAAATACGGGCAATGAATCTATTCAGAGATCATGTGACTTTTCTTTTACTGCTGATCAGGAAGCTCTGATGAAAATAAGTCATCACAGCGGCGTCTCACCCAGTGAAGGAGGTCTCGATAAGCGAGATGTCCCCATTGATTATGGTGCAGTTCCTGAAGGATTCGATGTTGGAGGCGTTGACGGCCATGACGTTGTTGAGGCGGCTGATTCCCAAACAGGCTGCAGGAAAAACATAGTCAGGTTACCGCTGTAGCCCCGCCCCCCGTCCCCGTCTCTGTAGGCCTCCCTACCTTTGGGACAGGGTCCATCACACTCTTTACAGACTTGGACGCCGTTCATCTCCACTTCATACGTTCCGGGGCTGCAGGTTCGTACACAGGAGCCGCCCGTCACCACGTAGTTATCTGCACAGACACACAACATTCAATTTAATGGAATGACGACTCCTCCACCAGAAAACACCCACAAATCCAACAGAGGAGAAGACCATCAGCAAACCCTGATGTGGAATAAATTGGGAAAGGGTTCAAAGGTCGTACGTGGACAGGCTTTGACGCACATCGCTCCGTAGGTGTACTTGGCATTGGGGTTGTCGACCACTTGATGGTTTTTGCTGTTGTACAGCTTCAGAGGAGGACAACCACCTTTACACGTCCCGTCATCGTTAAAGTCCTTGCAGGCCTGTGGAAGGCGGGACAGATTGAGTTTATTTACCAGAAGAAATCAGTTCCGTTTCAATCGTGAGTCGACCTCCAGTCCGTCTTCCATTCAAATCAAATGAGATTTATTTGTATAGAGCCAAATTATAACAAAGTTACATGGAGGCACTTTACACAGAGAGCAGGTCCAGACCGAGAAGAGACCTACAGATTCTAAATGAATGCAGTTGGAACTTTGTGAGTTTGACCATCAGCTCTGTCTTCTGGTGATAAATGAATCATTTTACAGGATCCACAGAATCTGGCTCCACCTGAGGGGGAAAAACCAGAACCAGATCCCGTCCGGGTCGGGCCGAGTGAGACTGACCAGACAGTCGGTGGCTCGTGGTCCGGTGCAGCCGGCAGCACAGTGTTCATTACAGCAGTCTGCCGGTTTTGGACCCCGACACCTCCTGCTGCACTGGTCGGCACACTGGAGCTTCGTGACTGGACACACAACAGACACACACTCACATGTTCATAATACAACACACCAAGAGTATTCTTCATTCAGGAGTTCACTTGCTAAGAAACAGACACATAAAGTTTGTGTTTACATTTCTGGCAGTGATCCGGTCCAGCTGCCCAACATGAACCGTTAACACACCCCGGGTCACACTTCTCACCTGGACACACACACACAGACACACACATTAAAAGTCACAGCTGAAGAGGAAAATCAAAGATGTAGCTCTGACTCTTCACCTACATTTACGGGCAAATGTGTCCATCCTGAAAAACATGCTGGGGTCCTTGGTTTTGTCCATGATGTCCCCCCACTGGATGGTCTCAATGTTACACAGCAAAGGATTGTGGGTAACCTTCAACCCTCCAATCAGAACCTCTGTGAGGAAGATGACAGAGACATAAACATTTTGACTTGTTAATCCTCAGCCATGCGGTTCATTAAATAAGAAAAGTTCGAATCTGTTTTCAAAGAGGAACCCTGAAAAGGTCCAGGTCCTCTGAGTGAACCAGGAGGACTTCCAGCAGACACGTCTGGTCCTGTCTGCTGTTCATCCCTGCAGAGAACCAGCACTGGTTCAGTGTGGGTGCGGTCACAGCACACTCGGTGTGCCACCCCTGCTGCTCAGCAGAAAACAGTGAAGAACCGGAAGGATTCAGGAAACACACCTCTCCCCTTTTAGTCTCCTCACGGACCCCTCCAGGTCCTTGGACCACACTTTGAGAACCACGGGTCTGCAGCACAGAGCTGCACTCTGTTCAGCAGCCCGTTTCAGGCCAAGATGCTTCTGAGTTAAAACCTGGACTCTGGTTGAAAAGTCTTAAACGTTCATTGTATCTACTGACCATCAGGGGGCGACTCCACTGGTTATAGTGGAGTTAGACTGTAATGAAGTCTATGGGAAAATGTCCCTCCTCCTCCTCTTCAGTAAACATTTTCCTGATGAATTTATGGTCTGAAATACAACATGATGTTCATTTAGAGGGGAGGGGTTAGGGGGCGGGGCTACTTTGTGACTGACAGACTACCACCCAATCAGAAGAGGGTTAGGGCCGACAAGTGAAGTACAAACTTGAGGTTGAAAGCAGCAGCTGGGTGACTGATGATGACATCACAGTGGAATCTGATCCTGGTTTTAATTGGCTGCTGTGCTGGTTTTGTTACACAGAGCTGATAAACCCTGAAGCCCCTGAACTACTCACAGATCTGTGTGTTTACTAGGAGTTCCACACTTTTAATGGTCCCTGAACTACCCACCAGCTGAATGTACAGTGTGTGTGTGCGTGTGTGTGCGCGCTCACCGGTCAGACTGCTGAGCTGCAGCTGTCTCAGCCCGCTGGTGTAGTTCAGTGTTGGAGACGAAAGGTTCCTGTTGTAGTTGGACATCACCAGCAGAGCGTAGCGGCCTTCGTAGAGGTTTTGGCCTCGGATCAGCTTCAGATTGACCAGCGGGATGGTCGCCACCTCGTTCATGGCGATCAGAACGTAGCCGCTGACTTCCTGTATGGACTGGAAACAGATTCGTTATCTTAAAGAATCTGCCGACGTTTTCTTTCTCACCAATTTATGTATCAACCCTCTTCAGGTCATTTTAAGTTCTGATTGGATTACAGATCTATCATCTGATTTGTCGAGAGCAGAAAAGGTGATGGGACAAACAGGTTCATGCTTTTATGAGAAAACATGGTTGATTTTAAAAGGTTCCTCTGTTTGCTCAGCTTTGAGTGGCGGCAGCTCTGAACTGTTGATGTGACGAAGGGCGCTCTGACCTTTGTGACAAAACCAACATGAGTCTTTTCAAAGTGTTGATCTTTCTGAAGACAGTTGTTTGGTATTTGGAGGGGCAGTTCACGGATTTCGGAGCAAACACAAATGCAACACAAGGAAAGCACTTCGCTTTGATATCTGCAGCACAGCAGACTGGGCTCAGATATTTTGGTTCTTTGGACAGATTTCTGATTCATCACTGGCTGTGGCCTCGACTTGTCCCCTGAAAGCAGTGTGTCCGGTTCAGAGGCCTCAGGATTCCCTCCCTGATATTCGGAGATGATGTGGTCGGCACCAGGATCAACATAAACTGGGTTTGTTTAGGAACACGTGTCCCTACTGTCCTCTTCATGTTGGGATGGACAGATGGACGAGACGTCTTTGAACGAGCCCGGCGACTTAAATGACCTAAAACAATGTTGACACACTAACTACGCCTAATAATATTAATAGTAATATTAATTTGAAGACTGACTGCAGAATGAAACAGAATGAAAATCAGCGGACCTGGAGGAAGGACAGGTCGTGGTGCTCCAGAGTGAAGGTGATCTCCAGGTTCTCCAGGACCACGGTGCAGTTGGAGAACATCCTCACCATGATGTCGTAATGATTCTCCCGAGTCCCCAACAACGTCAGCTGGTTGCTCGTCCCCTGACACACTGATGGGCAGAAAAGACGGTTTTGCTTTATTTGCTTTCAATAAACTTTAAATGTTTTTGGTTTCTCTTTCCATTGAACTTATTTAATGCGCAGTTTGAAAAAAGGTTCAGATTTTTCAGTCCCACATTGAAGTTCATCACAAAACAGCCACAAACATTCCAGACCGGGATCTCCTGGAACAGCGACAGGTCACTGATGACTCTGAGGAGGAAAATGGGGGCTTTATTGTTCTGTTCTAGTTTTACCAATTAGTTTATAAAATGGAAGCATGTGACTGGTTAGAGTGGAAATATCTTTTTAAAACCGGAGGCAGATGGAAATATTCCTGTCCAGGCCCTCCCTAAACCTGAGTGCAGATCTGGTCTCTGGATCTGAGCTCATCCTGTGAAACCTGTAAAGTATTTAGAGAAACATCGAGGGAGGAGCTGGAAGGACGGACGCCGTTCCAGAGAAGCTGTTTCCCCCATAAAGAATGAGAGCTGCCAGCTCACAATCCAAACTTCCTGCAGAACCTGAACTACACTTCCATCTCATTTCCAGGATCTTAAATGTGACACCTTTTAAAGTTTGCATCATCACCAACAGCCTGCAGGTGTGTCTCACCTGTCCTGCAGGTTCTTCCTCCTCACACCATTTAAAGGGAGATCATGTGGCTCAGAGGCTGCCGAATAACCTCACACCAGACGTTTGGACTTCCAGCTGTCCATAAAGACAACAAACTGATGATTGGCTGATTTCTGACTTTGGGAGCCGCCCGTTGGCCGGAGCCTCAGGGAGGATCTGGACACACACGCACACTTTCAATGAGGCGTTTCATCGCTGTGATGGAAAAAAAGGGCAGCGTCCTCCCACTCTTCCTCCCTGTGGTCTCCTCTCTTCCTTCCTCCTCCCCTCTCAGTATTTATTCCCCCCTGTCCTCACTACATCCTTTCTGTTGTCTCCTGTTTGTCTTTGAGACTCATCACAGATGCTGGACGAACCAGTTTCGTGACGCGACAGCGATCTGGTTAAGTTTTGATCAGGTTTAGCGAAGGCTTTGTTGCCATGGTGACTGTGAAGGTTAGGTCAGAGTGGAAAAATGCCAACCCAGGCTTTATGGGAGGGAAACAGGAAGTAGTTTGAAACATGTTTTTTCTTCACATTTGATCAACTGTCTCAGCTCATGATGATGTCACTGATCAGCCAGATAATCAGCTCAGTTATTGATCAACAAACATCTGTTTGTGTCCATCTGTTAACCTGAAAGAGATGACTGCAGAGGCTCAGCTTACATCACACACACACACACACACACACGCTAACACACTAACCTTTCATGTGCATTTCAACAGAAAATTACATCATCCAAGAAACACTGACAGATCAGACCTGTTCCTAAACAAACAACACACTGTGTGTGTGTGTTGGCCAAAGATAATGTGATGTAGTTTGACTTGACAGATGTTTATTAAACTTTGAATAAACTGTGATGTTGAGTTAGATCTGGACCTGGACTCTACGTCTGCAGACCTTTATCCTCTCTAATCTGCTTCTGTCAGGAAGAAGCGTGGACTTGGATGGGGACTATTTTCAGCAGCGGATGGATCCATGTGTGGTGCGGCAGTCAGTGTCACTGAAGCTGAAGCTCAGACATGAATCAGGTCAACAGCACGAACATGAAGAAACTGGATCGGACAAATCTCCGCTCTGCTGAGTCAGCAAAGGGAGGAGCTAGGAAAGGAAGGAAAGGCTTTTTAATTTTTTGTTTAGTGAAAAATTTGCTATCCAGCACCAGCTGTATGTGTGCGTGTGTGTGCGCGTGCGTGTGTGTGTGTGTGTGTTTGGAGACAAATTGTTCCGCCGCTCAGGGTCAAACTATCTGTGTTATCTGGGTTCAGCCTTTATTCAAGGTTTAACAAATGCACACAGACTCACAACTGGCTCATGTTTGTATTACAGATTACACAATAAAAGCACCCAACACTTCCTGTAATTAAGAGACCTTTACTGAGAAAAACCTACAGGAAGTGACCTTTGTGAGGTTGAACTGAAGCTTCACCACCAGACTCACATTCTGTCTTTCACTCACATATACAACCACAGACACACAACACAGTAGATTAATGAACACAAATCAGTTTGTGACAGAAGGAATTTTTTTTATTATTATTTTGCTGACATCAGTCATCCAATCAACCAATCAAAGCTCAGAGGGAGAGATAACACACACACACACACACACCTCTTCTCTCTTATTGCAACATTCATGTTTTTCAGGACTCTCTCAGAGGAATGTGTGTGTTGAATTAGCTGTAATGGATGGAGCTGCTGTTTGCACTTTTCATCATAATAACTGTCACTGTGTCATCATGTTGTTGACCCTGATCACCTGACCCTCGGCGGGGGTGCTTGTGATTGGCTTAACAAATTAATTATACTCTTATTACATTCTGATTCTGTCCGATAAATCATCTGAGTCCTGTCTCCTCTGAAAAGCATCATGGGAAACACAGAGGGGAATTGTTAGCCACAGTTGGGCATTAGCTGCACTTAGCTTCTCTTTAGTTGGAACCAAGTCGCTTGTTTTTTGTCCTTTTGTGACAGTTGAAGGTTGTTTGGTTTGGTGTCGGTCGCTGCGGTCACTCCGCTCAGGCAGCGGCCTGATCGATGAATTTATCCCCAGTGATCAGTAAATCAAAGGGGCGGAGCCTCCACACGGACTCTGACATTAGAGCCATGAATGGATGTTGATGTCTGTAAAAAAGCATCAGACCCGGTTTCTTCTGGTCCTGGACCTGAACCACTAACCTGTCTCTGACGCAGTGAGTCGGACTGAACGGTGGGTGGTGTGTTTCTGAAGAGATGCCCTGTCATTCTTCCTTTCTCTTTTCTTTGGAACAGCTCTGCTTTCTTTTCTCTTCTTTTCATCTTTATTTACTAGAGCCTCAGCAAAGCAGCTGATGCTGAATGAAAGAACAGTCAGAGACGTCACGGATCCATAAAGGATTAAAGATGGGAGGAGGAGAACACAGAGGAGATGGAGAGTGACCTTCAACCACCAAGAAACAAAGACAACTCAACAAACCGCTGCTCTTTTATTTACCGATCTGAGCCTCTCACAGCCAAATCAATTCATTAAAAAAAAAAAAAACCTCTCCTCAAATTCTCCAAAGAAAAGTTCCTCTCATGTGTTTGGGTTGTTTCTCTCTTTATCTGATCAGGAGTTCTGCTCATTAATGATGAAAGATCAGCTCTGAATATCTGATTGTCTTTATTCTGTCAACACAATAAACTCAGAAACATCCAGGACTGATCCAGAGACGCTCTGATTGGCTGTGACATCACCCACCGGAGCCAATAGGAGCGCCCGACGTAGAGACGTGACTCCAGACGTCACTATCAAAGATGGAGGATCAGAACGGACGGATAAACACACAGAAGGAGTCAGAGAGTCAGACTGATCCAGAGCTGATCAGTTTCAGATCAGACAGATCAGCTGATGGAGGAGACTAAACCTGAAACTTTGAAACTGAATGAGTTGGAATCTCGAACTTGTGAGTTTGTCATTGAGCTCAGTGAGGCCTCAGCTGTGATGTACCTGTACAGCTGACCAGTGTGTTTGCACCGTGTGTGCGCGATGTTTACTGACTGCCGATCAAAGCTCTTCAACCAGATGTTAACAGATGTGACTGATTCAAATCAATGCAGTTTAAAAGTACAAATGGAAATCAATGGTGAGAGCATTTGACCTGCAGTGACCTTCCCTGAGGCACCGCTGCCTCGCCGCCGAACAGTCAATCAATGAGAGCGTTTTATCATCCGCCCGCTCTCTAACACTGACCCCAACTGAGGGGAGGGATTTATCGACAGGAAAACACTTAAACGCAGCACGGGGGGGTACAGCAGGACCTGGTCCTCTGAGGTCTGAAATGAGACTCAGACTCTGAAGACAAATGAAATGTTGTCCTGCACACACACAGGTCAGGAATGTCTCAGGCAGCTGAGACTTGTCCTGGTTCTCACTCAGCAGGTTTGAGCTCCGATCCAGGATCAGGATCAGTGTCCAGATCCAGGATCAACAGAGAGACACTGACTGACTCAGCACAATCATCTCCTTGGTCCTAATTGGTTCGTGGACCAGGTGTGTAGACATCTGGATGGTGATTGGTCGATTTCTTCTGACACATGAACTGAGCTGAACAAACAGACTCACAATCAAACACTAATCCGCAGTTTGTCTGCACAAGTCAGTGTGTGTGTGTGTGTTTCTCTGTGTGTCCTGCCTGCAGCAGTGTTACAGTGTTAGCAGGTCACAGCGAGACTCTACATGTCTCTGACCGAAGCAGCTTTTCTGTTTCTGTTGGAGGAAAATTCCAGAACAACTTGAGTCTCTAACGTTTGATGTGTTGATGATCTGCTGCTGATCAACACTGCAGATAAGCTCTGTACCTTTCCAGAGTTTGCTGTTTTGAGCTCTGCTGTGATTGGCTGCTCTGACCACACCTATAACGACCAGAGTCATCTGATTGGTGGATGCCCAGCAGGAAGTTTGACTGCTGTCATCACATTAATGAATTCTGATGTAGTTCTGTATGTTGAATGTTCCAGAATAAAGACAGTCAGATATTTGGAGCTGATTTTTCATCATTACTGAGCAGAACTCCTGATCAGATAAAGACAGAAACAGCCCAAACACATGAGAGGAACTTTTCTTTGGAGAAGAAGGAAACATTCAGAGTGTGTTTGTAGTTAGTTCCTGTATTCTGATTCCAGAGAACAGAGTCTGAACTGAGCAGACAGAATCAGATGGGTCTGAAGATGAGGAGAGTTTTACAAATGGAAAACATGAAGGGATGAAAAATAAAAAAAGACTGAATGTGGCTCTGAAACAATCCGTTTTTCAGGTGGTTTCTCCAGCTACACATCACAATCAACAGGTGTTACTTCATTAAATGACACCAGCAGAGAGCCCAGGTCTGAGCCCTGTGGAGCTCCAGGTCTGAGGGACCTGGGAAGGAGCAGGAACATTTTCTTTATGTATTCTGTGAAATTTTTGACTTTCTGTCTCTCTGGAGACAAAGAGGCAGAAGGGCTGTTAGCCTCATGTGTAAAAAAAGTGTCTCCAGCTGAAAATCCAGCTTGGTGCGACCTTTGACCTCCTGGGACCCAATTTGGTCCAAGCGGCTGACAGTTTGTTCTTGTCTCCGACGTTACAGTAGAGAGAAACAGGTAGAGTGAGACGCCTGTGTGATCCTGCTCACAGTTTCTGAGCTTCATTATTGAAATTCTTAACATTCCAGCCCTGAAAATCCCCCAGAGTGCACCGCTGCCACGGCGCTCCACAGGCCACGCCTGCAGCGACAAGGCTTTAGTGTCACTGCAGCTTCTCCAGCAGAGTTCACCTGCTGCTGCTGATCAGGTGAAGGTCACCCGAGACTGACTTCAGTCCAAACCCTGACATGGATCGGAAACCGTGTGGGGCCAGAACCAGGAGCAGCTGGTTCCTGCTGGATCTGACCAACGACAAACTGCACAGATACTACACAAAGACACACAAGCATAGAGCCCCTGACCACCCTGCAGCGCTCTGATGACTTTTGTGTGTTTTGAATCTGACTGATTGTTGTTTCTGTTTCCGGTCAGCATGCTAATACTGTTTCCATAGTTACCACAAGGCTGCACTGGCGTCTTTATTTTCAGTGTAAGGTTTCAGTTAAATGCTTCCAAAGGAACAAACACACAGAGACACAAACACAAACACACAAGCTGCCAAGGTCTTCCTGAAAATTCAAATTCAGTGGGAGCAAGGCTCAAACACACAGACACACAGTTTGTGTTGGCAGACTGAAGGTCTTCGTCTTCTCGGCAGTCACAACAGTCAGTTTTTCCTCTTTTGCTGTTGCTGAAGCTCAAATATAAAACGTTTGAACCTCCATGATCACCTGAACTCACATCAGAGAACTCTGGAAATGTCCTCAAGGACAACGGGACAATTTTCAGACCTCTAACAAACACCTGAGGCTCCTCTGACCTCCTCAAAGAAATCTAGAAACCTCCAAACTTCGGTTTGACAACCTCTTCAAAAATCAAAATCCACCTCTGGATCCTCTTTTACAACCACTTCAGTTCCTTCGGGATCCTCAAAGAGCTCCAGGGCTTCTGCAGGAGCTTCTTAGGTCACTCAAAACGTTTAGCGCCACTTGACCCTCTTCGACGAGGTCTAGAATTTCCTCAAAGAACTCTGCACACAACGACCCCTTCAGGTAGGACCAGAAACTCTTTGAGAACTTCTACAGCACACTTAAAGCCCTTTAAGACTTTTTGAAGAGTCTTTTGAACCCAAAGAGCTCCAGGAGCTCGTCTGAGGTCTGGAGGAACCAGCCAGCCTCCTTAAGGCCAAGAGGACCTTTTCAAACCACAGAGACAGAGGTGGATTTTCAGGTGGGAATCGAACCTGAAGGCGCTCAGTCTGTCACTCTGTCTGAGCACAACAGTGCAGCAACACAAATCCACAACACAACAATATGACACAAAAGTCTATTCAGAACAAGGAAACCCATGCAAACACACTTAGCCATTAAAAAATGTTCAACATAATCAAATTGTTGTCGAGACAATAAGAGCGTGTAGTCAGCTGTTTTCACGTACAACTGAGACACACAGACACACACAGACACACACAGATAACAGTCTGAAGAGCTGTGCTCGGCGTTTTCTCCTCATTCATTCAGTTATTTGTTCTTTCCTTCTTTCAGGAGACAAAACTCTTATTTGGCTGAACCGTCTGATTGGTCTGAGATACGCTCAGCGCTCATGATTCACTCACAGTTCCCATAATGCCTGGCAGGCCTGCGTTTTGTTTTTTCATGCAGCCAGTTAAGCAAGATATCATTCAGGATTGAAAGCCGATCAGATATCAGAAACAGTTTACAAGAAGTGAGAACTCCAATCATACAGAAGAGCCACTTTAGAGGTTCATTACATTAAGTGGCTGCTGTTTAAACCATATTAAACAGCAGCCATGAAAAGTGATTAGAATCTAAAAAATATCAGACGTCCTGATTCAGTCTGAAGACATGAAACACATTGACCTTTAATAAGAAGATTAATGACGTTAGACTGCAGTTTTCTCCTAAACTTGACCTATTCTGCAGTTTGAATGTAAATGTATCAGTCAAACTGAAATGGTCCTGATAATCAGCAGTTTTATGGCTCTTTATTAAAGTACAGATTTACAGTTTCACACCTTCTGACTTCTCTTGTTTGAACTGGCTGTGATAATAATAACTTCAGTCTCTGTGAACTAACTTCATGGAGTTTATTAGTCAACATGTCTGTCTGTGGCCATGAAACCAAACCGGACCCGGACCTACCTCTCCTGCCGGGGCTGGTGCAGCAGCAGCGGCCGAGCAGCAGCAGCAGCAGCGCCGCCGAGAAGCAGCTCATGTCGGCGGCTGACTCAGATGGAGGTCGGTCGGAGCGGACGGAGGACGGCCGGAGACTCCATGAGCAGGACGGAGTCGGTCTGTCGGAGTTGCTGGACTCAGTGAGATTCAGCCGAAGGTCCCTCCTCCCTCCACACCTCCTGATCCGGCTCAGCCCCCTGACAGAGTCCACCTGGGTCAGTCTTATTTTGAAAACCAGACTCTGCTGCCAGATTTTGATTTGAAGGAGACTTCCTGTGATCTGGGGGCAGATTAGATCCACCTCCTCCTCTGTTCTCAGCCTTCAAACTGTTGACTCATGAAGTGCTTTTATTTGTTTCATTGATTTTAATAATTCACAGACATAAATATTACATTTCCTTCACTGTGTTCAAATCTGCCGTCAGCGTTTTCTCCACATACAGCTGAAAGAAAATGTTCAAATGTGACTGTTTGAATTACGTCTGCTTTGAATGTAGAAGTTTATTTCAGTCAGGGGCCCCCTGCTGGCTGTGGGGACCTGTGAGCTCAGGAGGTTTATTATCCCCTGACGACCCTCTGTCGGGGTCCGGACCGCAGGTTGGACACAAACACTGACTCTGGATCTAAAAGGTTTGTGATGCCGCTGAAGTCTGCGCCCACGTTTTTTAGTCTAATTTCTTTAAGACATTCAAATCGACCTCATAACTAACGTCAGATCGTCCAGTGTGACCCTGCAGGGGTCAGACTGGGAGACAAGAAGACAGGGAGACCGGAAGACAAGGAGACCGGGAGACAAGGAGACAGGGAGACAGGGAGACCGGGAGACAGGGAGACCGGGAGACAAGGAGACAGGAGACCGGGAGACAAGGAGACCGGGAGACAAGGAGACAGGGAGACAGGGAGACAGGGAGACAGGGAGACAGGGAGACAGGGAGACCGGGAGACAAGGAGACAGGGAGACCGGGAGACAAGGAGACCGGGAGACAAGGAGACAGGGAGACAGGGAGACAGGGAGACAAGAAGACAAGGAGACAGGGAGACCGGGAGAAAAGGAGACCGGGAGAAAAGGAGACCGGGAGACAAGGGAGACCGGGAGACAGGGAGACAGGGAGACCGGGAGACAGGGAGACAGGGAGACAGGGAGACAGGGAGACCGGGAGACAGGGAGACCGGGAGACAGGAGACAGGAAGACAGGGAGACCGGGAGACAGGAGACAGGAGACCGGAGACAAGGAGACAGGGGAGACCGGGAGACAAGGACCGGGGACAAGGAGACAGGGAGACAGGGAGACAGGGAGACAGGAGACAGGGAGACAAGGGAGACAGGGAGACCGGGAGACAAGGAGACAGGGAGACAGGGAGACAAGGAGACAGGGAGACCGGGAGACAGGAGACCGGGAGACCGGGAGACAGGAGACCGGGAGACAAGGAGACAGGGAGACAGGGAGACAGGGAGACCGGGAGACCAGGAGACAAGGAGACAGGGAGACAGGGAGACCGGGAGACCGGGAGACAGGGAGACCGGGAGACCGGGAGACAGGGAGACAGGGAGACCGGGAGACAGGGAGACCGGGAGACAGGGAGACAGGGAGACAGGGAGACAGGGAGACCGGGAGACAGGGAGACAGGGAGACAGGGAGACCGGGAGACAGGGAGACAGGGAGACAGGGAGACCGGGAGACAAGGAGACAGGGAGACAGGGAGACAGGAGACCGGGAGACAAGGAGACAGGGAGACAGGGAGACAGGGAGACAGGGAGACCGGGAGACAGGGAGACAGGGAGACCGGGAGACAGGGAGACAGGGAGAGGGAGACAGGGAGACAAGGAGACAGGGAGACCGGGAGACAAGGAGGGACCGGGAGACAGGAGACAGGGAGACAGGGAGACAGGGAGACAAGGAGACAGGGAGAGGGAGAAAAGGAGACCGGGAGACAAGGAGACAGGGAGACAGGGAGACAGGGAGACCGGGAGACAGGGAGACAGGGAGACAGGGAGACAGGGAGACAGGGAGACAGGGAGACAGGGAGACCGGGAGACAAGGAGACAGGGAGACAGGGAGACAAGGAGACAGGGAGACCGGGAGACAAGGAGACAGGGAGACCGGGAGACAAGGAGACCGGGAGACAAGGGAGACAGGGAGACAGGGAGACAGGGAGACAAGGGAGACAGGGAGACAGGGAGACAAGGAGACAGGGAGACCGGGAGACAAGGAGACAGGGAGACAGGGAGACAAGGAGACAGGGAGACCGGGAGACAAGGAGACCGGGAGACCGGGAGACAAGGAGACCGGGAGACAAGGAGACAGGGAGACAGGGAGACAGGGAGACCGGGAGACAGGGAGACAGGGAGACAGGGAGACAGGGAGACCGGGAGACAAGGAGACAGGGAGACAGGGAGACCGGGAGACAGGGAGACAGGGAGACCGGGAGACCGGGAGACCGGGAGACAGGGAGAGGGAGGAGGAGACGGAGAGGAGACAGGGAGACAGGGAGACCGGGAGACAGGGAGACAGGGAGACAGGGAGACAGGGAGACAGGGAGACCGGGAGACAAGGAGACAGGGAGACAGGGAGACAGGAGACCGGGAGACAAGGAGACCGGGAGACAGGAGACAGGGAGACAGGGAGACAGGGGAGACCGGGAGACAAGGAGACAGGGAGACCGGGAGACAAGGAGACCGGGAGACAGGAGACAGGGAGACAGGGAGGGAGACAGGGAGACCGGGAGACAGGGAGACAGGGAGACCGGGAGACAAGGAGACAGGGAGACAGGGAGACCGGGAGACAGGGAGACAGGGAGACAGGGAGACAGGGAGACCGGGAGACAAGGAGACAGGGAGACAGGGAGACCGGGAGACAGGAGACCGGGAGACAAGGAGACAGGGAGACAGGGAGACCGGGAGACAGGGAGACAGGGAGACCGGGAGACAAGGAGACCAGTCCTGTCAATCTGTGTGGAAAAAATACTTGAATCAATGGGAAAATAGCAAGTAGAGCAGGCAATGACATCACCACATCCAGGAAACATCTGGCTGGATCTGACCTGCTGTGGACTTTGTCCTGATTGGGTGGTTTAGTCTGTCAGTCACACAGTAGCCCCGAATTTCAAACAAAAAATAGTCATAGCAGAGCATTTTTACACATTTCACATTTTTGGGTTAGGGGGTCTTTAAGTAGGTTTAACTGGTGGTGACCAAACAGAGAGCTAAAAGAGCTGGAAAACAAGCAGCATCTGGCTCATGTTGATCTGTAACAGCTGGATGAGGCCATAAACAGCTGCTTGATCACATGATTGGTGTTTGGACGTGTGATGTGAAAGTTGTGTAACTATATTTGAAAAGGAAACGTTCCCTCGTTCCTTCAGGGAGAACGAGGACAGGTTGATGTTGTTTGGCTGCCTGGATCAGAATTAAGGACGACAGGTTTGTTCCTTTTTGCTGCTTTATGTGTGGCGGGTGTTTGCAGGTGGAATCAGGTTAATCGACTGAGAGCTTTCAGTGGACGATAATGTGCTGTGGGGGGGCTGTTTCATCACATTAAGAATTCAGCACCGAATGGTGAAGGAAAGAGGAAAAAGTCCATCCATCATCAAAATGACGTCCAGTCAGGCCTGAGACTGCGCTCACCAGTCAACGACAAAATAAAAACTGCCAGATGAAATATTTGAAAATTACAGACGAGAACGGACGAGCTGGCTGGTTCATCATTTAACTGAGGAAAAGAAGAGAACTTCATCTTTGTGAAGATCTTCTGTCTGTTCAGACAGTTTCACACTGTGAGGAAGAGGAAGAGGAGGAAAAGGGGGAGGAGGGAGGAGAAGAGGGGGAGGAGGGAGGAGGAAGAGGGGGAGGAGGAGGGAGGAGGAGGGGGAGGATGGAGGAGGAGGAGGGGAGGAGGGAGGAGAAGAGGGGGAGGAGGAGGGAGGAGGAGGAGGGGGAGGAGGGAGGAGGAGGAGGGAGGAAGAGGGAGGAGGAGGGAGGAAGAGTGGGAGGAAGAGGGGGAGGAGGAGGGAGGAGAAGAGGGAGGAGGATGGAGGAGGAGGAGGGGAGGAGGGAGGAGAAGAGGGGAGGAGGAGGAAGAAGAGGGGGAGGAGGAGGAGGAGGAGGGGGAGGAGGGAGGAAGAAGAGGAGGAGGAAGAGGGGGAGGAGGGAGAGAAGAGGGGAGGAGGAGGGAGAGGGGGAGGAGGAGGAGAAGAGGGGGAGGAAGAGGGGGAGGAAGAGGGGGAGGAGGGAGGAGAAGAGGGGGAGGAGGAGGGAGGAGGAGAGGGAGGAGGAGGGGGGAGGAGGGAGGGAAGAGGGGGAGGAAGAGGGAGGAGGGGGGGAGGAGGGAGGAGAAGAGGGGGAGGAGGGAGGAGGAAGGGGGGAGGAAGAGGGGGGAGGGAGGGGGAGGAGGGAGGAGAAGAGGGGGAGGAAGGAGAGGAGGGGAGGGGGAGGAGGAGGAAGAGGAGGAGGAGGAAGAAGGGAGGAGGAAGAGGGAGGAGGAGGGAGGAGAAGAGGGGGAGGGGGGAGGAAGAGGGGGAGGAGGAGGAAGAGGGGGAGGAGGGAGGAGGGGGGGGAGGAGGAGGAAGAGGAGGGAGGAAGAGGGGGAGGATGGAGGAGGAGGAGGGGGAGGGAGGGAGGAAGAAGAGGAGGAGAGAGGGGAGGACGGGGGAGAAGGAGGAAAGCGGGGGAGGAAGAGGGCGGGAAGCGGGGAGGAGGAGGAAGGAAGAGGGGGAGGAAGGGGGGAGGAGGGAGGAGGAAGAGGGGGAGGAAGAGGGAGGAGGAGGGAGGAGGAGGGAGAAGAGGAGGAGGAAGAGGGGGGAGGAGGGAGAAGAGGAGGAGGAGGGGGAGGAGGGGGAGGAAGGGGGAGGAGGAGGGAGAAGAGGAGGAGGAAGAGGGGGAGGAGGAGGAGAAGAGGAGGGAGGAAGAGGGGAGGAGAGGAGGAGGAAGAGGAGGAGGAGAGGGGAGGAGGGAGGAGAAGAGGGGAGGAGAGGGGAGAAGAGGAGGGAGAGAGTAAACTAATGAGCCCAGATGGCTTAAAGCGAAACACCTGGCCCTGAGGATTATGGGTAAATTCAGTGTGTGTGTGTGTGTGTGAAATGGCCTCAGGATAAACATCGACCTCACACTCCAACAGAAGCAGCTTTGATTAAAACAAAGAAATCAATTTTTTAGTTCTGGTTTTGTTTCTGTCTCTCACTTTTATCTTCTTTTAATTTTAAACAAAGAATGTTTTTAAAATATAACTTGACTTTTGATACATGATCCTCTGATATGTGATTATCAAGACAAAGTCAACCACTCAGTTAGCTTGGTTAGCTGACGAGCCTCAGGTAGGTTTGTGCTTCAGGTGTGAAGCTGATCACAGTATCCGTCAGACGGGCAGCGCCCCCCAGTGGACACGACACCGAACTGAGCCAGACTGTTCTGTTCTGTATTCATGATGATTAATCCTCCAAAAGTCTGAATATCTGACAGGATCCTGGTTCATCTCATGACCATTAACAGTTAGATTTTACCAAAAAAGATGTACATCACCAGTAAACGAAGAACGGAGACTTTTCTGGGTGATTCAAACATGAAACAGTCCAAAAACAAACCGATGAATCGGCTGATGTTTGGACTGAAACGGGAATTAATGTTTCTGTCGGTTTTCTGGAGCCATGCGGGACAGATGACGCTGTGTGGGAGGGGCCTCCTGCAGGTCACGTGGTGCAGGCCTTTGTTGATGTGAACGAACCGGAGGACAAAAAAAGGTCCAGGTCCGACTCCATCCGTCCGTCCGTCCGTCCTGTCCGGCTCTCCTTCGGCCTGGATGACGCTCCGCCGCTCCTCCAGCTGGATCTTTTCCTCCGCGGGTCTTCGGGTTCTCCCCGCCGGTTTGAGGTCGAGGCAGCGGGGGATGGAGGCTCCGTCCCGGCTGTGAGCCGACTGAGGGGTGGGGGTCGCCGTGTGGAGCTTTGTTCCGTCGGACTCATGGAGGAGAAGAAGGAGCTTCTTCTTCTGGGCTTCATCTGAGGATCATCAGAAATCTGTTCATTCCTCCGTCTCCTCACTCATCCATCCCTTTTTCTGCACTTCTCCGTTTATTTCTGTCTGTTCCTTTACCCCCCCCCCCCCCCCCCCTCCATCATGGCTCCGGTGGGCCGGTTCTCCTGGTCCTCCTGGTCCTGTTGTTTGTTGGTTCTGCTGCTCCTCCCCGCCGCCCGGAGCTCGTTTCCCCGCAGTGGAGGCAGCAGCAGTCCGGACTGCGGGCCGGGGAAGGCCGCTGACTGCACAGGTGAGACTAAATGGGGGGGGGGGGGGGGTCAGAGGTCACACTCTGCTCCAATGTTTCAGCGCAGCTGGTCACGTGATCCATTTGTTGTCATCCACCCATCTTTGTGTTTCTGTTGTCATGACGACTGAGGTTTGGTGGTGATGATGATGATGGTGCGTTCACTGACATCCTCCATCAGATCAGGGTTAGAAACAGAATTCTGGAATCAGCATCACCTGAGTTCTGAGAGTTTGACCAGCTGAAGCTGCTCAGTGAAGTGAGACAGTCGCTTCAAGGCCTCCGTGTGTCTTCCCTGTGTGTGTCTGTGTGTAAGTCACTATTTTAAGGTTAATGACAGGGTGGAGAACCAGGGCGAGGTTAAATGAAGGCGTGTGTGTTCAGCCTATATGTATATCAGATGTTTCTCCATACTTCAAACTGGAACCACAAATCTATATTTTCTTTTAGCCTTTAAACTTTCAAACATGGCCGTTGTGCGTTCACAGGACATGACAAAGCCAACTTTGGAGTTTACACTCTGTTTCCTCTAAATGGAGCATCATAAACTGATCAGGAAAACGAAGGTTTCAGGAGCTTCCTGTCTAAGAGCTAATCCACTGATGAAAGTAGTCCCAAACAAGCTCAGCGAGTTTTATTGTGAGAGAGGAAGAGTTTGCTCCGATCTAAATGTAGGAGTCGGAACTAAAAGGAGTAAAAACTGGTCTCCTCTCTGAACATGCAGCTTCCAGTTTGAAGGGTCTCTTGCTGTGAATGTGACAGAACTCATCGATCGGCTCATCAGCTCCAGAACTTTCCCATCTGTCTCTGTGGAGATGGAGATCTTTAGGATCACCAGGGCCTGAAACAACGAAGCCAGACTCTGAGCTTATCAGCAAGAACAAGGAGAGAGATGATGAGGTCATTAGAGCGAGAGAGAAATGGCGACGCTGAAGCTCTTCCTCTTCAGGAACATTCCAACATGGCTGGAAGTGAAGGGAACAGCTAGCCTGGTCTGGTCCAGTTCCTGGTTCCTTGTATCTCTACAGGCTCAGATGTCATATTGTCAGTGAGTCAAACTCCCTACAGAGACCAGAACCAGGACCAGGTCCCTGCAGACTCGTCACACTCTGTAAACAAGCTGTAATAAGTTCCCGATGCCACCAGTGTCTGTCAGAGGAGAAGGCGGTAACTGTAGCAACCGGGCCTTTTTGAAAAGCTGTGGTGTGTGTGCGTGTGTGTGAGCCGACGGTCTGATCAACTCGACTTCCTGCTGACGTTCAGGTTCAGTTGTTGAGAACAAAGGCTGAACTCTGACCAGCTGTCCTGTTTGTTTTGTTGTTTGCACCTCTCTGGTGGCCGGCCCTGAAACGTGTCCTCAATCTGTCGACACCAAACAAAAGTCCCCAAGAACCAGGCTGGTGGTCCAGGACCCAGTTGGTTCAGAGTGGACTTGGTCTGTTTGTGACATGAGGAACCAGATCCAGCAGCACCTGATCGTGCAAACAGAGAGGATTCTGGGACGGTGTCTCTGTTGTGTGGCTGCGTCAGCACACCGGGGTATTTACTAATTACAGGGGAGGCGGGGCCATGACCCCTGTAATTACCAGCTCTAATTGGCCAGCCTGCAGAGCCATGGCCAATCAGCTGTCTTCATTAAATTAGTACCCTGGATAATAGTCTGTGTGTTCGTCAGGCCTGCAGTGTTTTGTGTGTGTGTGTGCTTTTGTTGTGGTCCTTACTGAAATGTCTGCACATCTGCAGGACAGATTCTGGTCCCGTGGTGGAGCTCCTCCAATGTGTGTTCACGGCGCTGAGGGATTCTCGGTAATGTTGTTCTGTCTCACCACCTCAGATCTGTCAGAGAAGAAGAGCGACCTACGAGTCTGTGACGCCGGGACCTGTCGCTTCGGGGGAACCTGCCGCGAGAACGGAGCCGACATCAAGTGTGTCTGCCAGTTCAGCGTGAGTCACACACACAGTCACTGCTCCCTCAAATAGTTGAGACAAACCAAGTCATGTGACCAGTTCTAATGATGTCATCAGTCGCTCTACATGTGTGTGTGTTGCAGTGCCCTAAAAAGTACGTGCCTGTTTGTGGGTCAAACGGAGACACATATCAGAACGAATGTTACCTGAGGAGGGCGGCCTGCAAGAAGCAGAGAGCCATCACCATTGTGTCAGACGGACCTTGCTACCACGGTAACGCACACATACCATGCTTTTGTTTTTTTCTTGTAAGGTAAATAAATGTATCCATGACGATGAGCAGTTGGGGAACAGATCAGGACGAAATAATAGAAACACCTTCCTGTCAAGCTCACTTCCTGTCCCCTAATGACATCACATTGTCTCTCTGTCTCTGGCAGATGGAGGTTCAGGATCTGGAGATGGAGGTAAACAGCCTCATGTTTTTCTTATTTCTTTATAATCTCGTAAAATTCTGATGACAACAATAACGATAGAAACCATCAAAACACAACCTAATGTGATGTTGTGACGTTTGTGTGTCTGCAGACGACGAAGGCTCCGGCCGCGGCAAAAAGGCATCGAAATGTGGAAACTGCAAGTTTGGAGCCGAGTGTGATGAAGACTCTGAGGATACACTGTTAGTACACGCACACAGACACACACATTTGTTTACGTCTATAGTTAAAGTCAAATGCAGCACAATAATCACAGTTGTGTTAATCCAGCTACACAATTAATTGTGTGCTTGTGTTTGTGTGTCCAGCTGCATGTGCAACATTGTGTGCAATGGCCACAACGACAACCCGGTGTGCGGCAGTGATGGCGTCACCTACGACACACCGTGCCACGTCCGAGAGGCGTCCTGTCTGAAACAGCTCAAGATCGACATCAAACACGTGGGGCGCTGCCAAGGTAACAAAAATAAACAACAACCACACAATACACACAATAACGCGATGATTAATGAAGAGAAAAGTCACTCTGCTGTAATAACCCGGACTGAAGAACGGACCCACAGACGAGTAAGGATGGGTTACAGAAAGAGAAGGAGAGATGGAGAACAGACGGGAAGAAAAAATTTGTAGAGGAGAGGAGACGAAGGAGAGGAAACAACAGAGTGAGAGGAGTCAGCAGGAGGCGGCAAGGAAAGGAAAGGATTATCACAGAAAGGTGACGTCAGCTCATCTCTACTGAAAACGACTGAACAGCGCCGCCTCCTGCTCTCTGATTGGACGTTTCAGGCGTCAGATTCCTTCCCTGTCCTGGTTGGAGGTTTGAGCCGACAGAAATAGAAAATGATCCTTTTTTCGTTCTGTGTTTCAGACAAAAGCAGGAAAGACGACGGCGTCAAGACCAAACCGGACATCTACGGTAAGCCCCTCCCCCCCGCGGTGTCGCAGTGTGTTGCTGGAGCAGCCAATCACAAAACAGAATTGTTCTTTTTCTCCCCAGCTGTGTCCAAGCCTGGTGAGGGGGAGGGGTTTATGGACAGCCCCACCCCCTGTCCTGAAGACTACGCCCATTTCTGTGAGCACGGCCAGTGTGAGATGAGACACAACCTGCCCACCTGCAGGTAACACCTGTCTGTGTGTAGCAGCCTGTAACAGCCCAGTGTGTGTTTCTGTGTGTGTCTGTGTGTAGCTGTAGCAGCCTGTAACAGCCCAGTGTGTGTTTCTGTGTGTGTCTGTGTGTAGCTGTAGCAGCCTGTAACAGCCCAGTGTGTGTTTCTGTGTGTGTCTGTGTGTAGCTGTAGCAGCCTGTAACAGCCCAGTGTGTGTTTCTGTGTGTGTCTGTGTGTAGCTGTAGCAGCCTGTAACAGCCCAGTGTGTGTTTCTGTGTGTGTCTGTGTGTAGCTGTAGCAGCCTGTAACAGCCCAGTATGTGTTTCTGTGTGTGTCTGTGTGTAGCTGTAGCAGCCTGTAACAGCCCAGTGTGTGTTTCTGTGTATGTCTGTGTGTAGCTGTAGCAGCCTGTAACAGCCCAGTATGTGTTTCTGTGTGTGTCTGTGTGTAGCTGTAGCAGCCTGTAACAGCCCAGTGTGTGTTTCTGTGTGTGTCTGTGTGTGTCTGTGTGTAGCTGTAGCAGCCTGTAACAGCCCAGTGTGTGTTTCTGTGTGTGTCTGTGTGTAGCTGTAGCAGCCTGTAACAGCCCAGTGTGTGTTTCTGTGTGTGTCTGTGTGTAGCTGTAGCAGCCTGTAACAGCCCAGTGTGTGTTTCTGTGTGTGTCTGTGTGTAGCTGTAGCACCCTGTAACAGCCCAGTGTGTGTTTCTGTGTGTGTCTGTGTGTAGCTGTAGCAGCCTGTAACAGCCCAGTGTGTGTTTCTGTGTGTGTCTGTGTGTAGCTGTAGCAGCCTGTAACAGCCCAGTGTGTGTTTCTGTGTGTGTCTGTGTGTAGCAGCCTGTAACAGCCCAGTGTGTGTTTCTGTGTGTGTCTGTGTAGCTGTAGCAGCCTGTAACAGCCCAGTGTGTGTTTCTGTGTGTGTCTGTGTGTAGCTGTAGCAGCCTGTAACAGCCCAGTGTGTGTTTCTGTGTGTGTCTGTGTGTAGCTGTAGCAGCCTGTAACAGCCCAGTGTGTGTTTCTGTGTGTGTCTGTGTGTAGCTAGCAGCCTGTAACAGCCCAGTGTGTGTTTCTGTGTGTGTCTGTGTGTAGCTGTAGCAGCCTGTAACAGCCCAGTGTGTGTTTCTGTGTGTGTCTGTGTGTAGCAGCCTGTAACAGCCCAGTGTGTGTTTCTGTGTGTGTCTGTGTGTAGCTGTAGCAGCCTGTAACAGCCCAGTGTGTGTTTCTGTGTGTGTCTGTGTGTAGCTGTAGCAGCCTGTAACAGCCCAGTGTGTGTTTCTGTGTGTGTCTGTGTGTAGCTGTAGCAGCCTGTAACAGCCCAGTGTGTGTTTCTGTGTGTGTCTGTGTGTAGCTGTAGCAGCCTGTAACAGCCCAGTGTGTGTTTCTGTGTGTGTCTGTGTGTAGCAGCCTGTAACAGCCCAGTGTGTGTTTCTGTGTGTGTCTGTGTGTAGCTGTAGCAGCCTGTAACAGCCCAGTGTGTGTTTCTGTGTGTGTCTGTGTGTAGCTGTAGCAGCCTGTAACAGCCCAGTATGTGTTTCTGTGTGTGTCTGTGTGTAGTTGTAGCAGCCTGTAACAGCCCAGTTTGTGTGTCTTTGTGCGTCAGGTGTGAGGCGGCGTATGGTGGTGCTCAGTGTGACCAGCTGCTGGACTTTAACATCCTGTATGTGGTGCCAAGCGGTCAGAAGCTGCATTACGTCCTGATTGCCGCCATCATTGGAGCCGTCCAGATCGCCGTCATCGTCGCCGTGGTGATGTGCTTCACCAGGTCTGTCACTTCCTTTAAAAGGACCAATCAGAGCAGCACTTCTTCATCCTGACCTGGTTGGACGGATGTTCATCTTTTACATGATCAAATTCAAATCAGATTTATTTGTATAGCGCCAAATCATAAAGTTCCATCGAGGCACTTTAAATATAGAACAGGTCCAGTCCAAACTCTATAAAATGATTTAAAGAGACCCAACAGATCCCCGATGAGCAGGAAGGAGACTCTTCCAACTTAATGGAACACCAATTTCTTTCTAATTTCCTTGATGTCTGCTTTAAGGCACGGATTTGGTAACTATACCAGGGAGCCATCCTCCTCAGATTGAATACTTTCTTTTTGAGAGGGGCGGCATTATCGAGATTCGAACACAGTGTGGCCATAGTGCTAGTCACAAGGTCATCAACCTGCGTATGGGAGAAATCCTCATTTAGTAAACTCAAATGTAATGAGGTAATGGTCAGACAGGAGAGAGTTTTGGGGAAGAATTGTTAGCTTGTCAATTTCAATTCTATATGTTAGAACAATCACGGATATGACTGTAGAAGTGAGTGGGTTCATTCACATGCTGGGAAAAGCCAATTGAGTCTAGTAGGGAAAGAAACCCAGAACTAAGGCTGTCGCTTTCTACATCAACATGTATATTGAAATCTCCCAGAATAATGATTTTATCTGTCCTGAGTACTAACTCTGATATAAACTCAGAAAACTCTGATAGGAATTCTGAGTACGGACCAGGTGGACGGTATACTGTAACTAACAGAACTGGTTTTTCACCTTTCCAGTCCGAGTGGGAGAGACTAAGAGTGAGGCTTTCAAAAGACCTGCAGCCAGATTTTGGTCTGGGGTTGATTAATAGATTTATTTTAGAATAATAATTTTATTTTTGTATTAAAAGTGACATTTCTTTGTGATTACACTTTCTGTACAGTGACATTATTTATTTGTTTACCACACTGACATTTCTAACTCTGACATATTTGATATATTTGGGCTTAATGTGCAATGTTTATTTAAACATACTAGTTGTGTTATCGTAGCTGCAGTTCCAGATTTCTTCTTACTCAATAAGTGACTTTGAAATGGGTCACATTAATATCTGAACCATCTCCGGGGTAACTGAGCAATGTGGTGGTTATGTGGTTGTTAAACAAACCGAGTTAAGGTTAAAATGAAGTCTGTTAATCCAGATTATGAATGAATGATGTTATGTACTTCCTGTCCCGTCCTGTAGGAGGTGCAACAAGACAAATCGTGGGCGGCGGCAGAAGCAGCATCTCGGTCACTTCCCATCAGGAACGTCCTCCAGGATGATGTAGCTGCTCACGTTTCTGTCAAATACAAAAAGGCCAACTTTTCGTACCACACAGACAGACTGCATTTTTGATATCGACGTTTTGGTGCCTCTTTTCCCCCCCGCTGTTTTTTTTTTTTTAGACAAAATGATTTAAACTTTCTTCAGGGGCCTTATTTTAAAGATTTCCCTCCACCTTTTTTATTTAATTTTATTATTATTATTATTTTTTTGCTCTGGGTGTCTTCACTGTCTGCAGACGGCGCCTTGTTGGAGCGGAGACGTAGTGTGTCTGTTGTGAAGCTGCTGCTTTCAGACTCTGGATCCTCCGACAGGAACCTTATTTATCTGATTGTATCATCACTCTGGACGTCTGTAGTTTTGTTTTCACCCTGTGAGACGCAGACCAAGCTGTTTCTGTGCTTCCGTTCACATTTATTTTGAAGGAACCTTGTCTACGTGGTGTGTGTTTTAGTTTGGTAGATACTAAATTTAATGTCGACATTTAAACACTAAATTCGTGTGCTCTGAAATTTCTACAAACCAAATTCTTTATACTGATTGTCTGAATGCAACCAGTTCAATTTCAACTTTGAATATTTTTTTAGACTCAATTTAAAATTTTAAATTAGACTTTAATAAGCTGAGTAGATTTTTTCCTTTTGTGACACATTTGTCAGTAATTTAAAGAGAAACTCACGTGAATTCACCGTTTTCATGAGCTGCTCCACTTCTCTGAGGGCGAAGGAAAGCCGCCTCAGCATTTCCTTCTGTCATCTCCTTCACATCCGACCTCACGACGACTTCATTCATTCATTCAAAACTTTGGACTCCTCTGCCGCAGCACTGCTTTTGTATCATGTCGAGAATTCCCATGATGCACTGCTGCTTGTGGTTAGTCACCAGTGTGTTAATCCTAACGCCTTAATACTCCGGGGGCCGCTCTGTAAGGGGACCACAGGATCATCAGGGACCACATCGAGCCCTTCTGGGTGTTTCTTTTCATCTTCTGTTCTCTGTTGCTGCCTCTCACAGGGCCGACTTCAGTTTCCATGCAGATGAACTTTTTTTGAATCTTTTGTATTTGTTATGATGAGACGCACCTGAAAACCAAAATGCTGTTTTTTCTACTGCTTAAAAAATAATAAGGTACAAACTGACATGTACAGGTTGTTAATTATTTTAATCCTTAATTTTCAGATGACGCCATTCCGGAAATGGATTCCAATGTTTTTTTGTGTTGTGTTTTGACAAACTGATGATAATTTAAATGACGTTTTTTTTGGGCGGACTTTGTTTTTTTATATATATAATTTGTAATGACGGTACGAAGTGTCCGTGTTGGTGGTTTTATTGTGCTAGAAGGAGTAGATGAATAAGCTGGCTGAAGTTCTCTGAAGCGTCGCTGCACTGAGGTCTCAGTCTGCTGATGCTGAAGACAGTTCGGTCTGATTTTACTGTAGATGTTGCGTAATGCATGAAACAGTGACGTTGTTGTTTAGACTGTGCTGTAGCTGAACTAGAATTAAATTATGATGTTCGAAGCCACTGTGTTATTATTTTTACTGTGTTCTCTCAAATGACTGGTGTCTCGATTAAAAGCCATTTTATAGACTCACTGGATGAAGAGACAGAAAACAGGAGTTTGAACTGTGAGGTGGGATTTAACTCCTGATCTTTAAAGAACATCGACATCACAAATCAAATTATTTCATTCTGCGTCTTATTCAGTTTCTTTATGGCACCAAAATGATGTCTGTAGACCTGAACCTGGACCTGAACTCTGGTCTGAGGGGGGCGACTCTCCTGGTCAGTCTTGGAGGAAAAGGTGCCGCAGCAGTTCCTCAAACGTCCCCTAGATGCTGCTCCAAGGAAACACAAAGAAGTTTAGACCTGAAGACTCCACCCACCTTCAGTGAAGGAGAGAAAACCAAGCGCTCCCGATTGGTGTCTGGTCCTGAGCTGGAGTTAATAATATCAGTTCCTGCAGGATAAATATAGGGAGCAGCTGGTGGGGGTTTCAGATGTGGGAGTCCCCTTCTCTCCATCTCATTCCATCGCTCTCTGTGGGGTCCCATCGGCTGCTGTTGGAGCGCTGATGGACACTTTGGACCGACATGAATACGAACATTATGTGTGCAGAAACGCTTCAGTGTGAATCTGATGAACAGAACAGTTCGGTGCTTTCCAAGCAGCAGATCACTCCAAAACATCAAACATGGAACCTTCACAGCAGATCAACACAATGAGACACAACAGACACAAAAGAATGTGGGATCAGAAAAATAAAGCAGCTCAGCGGGAATCGAACCTGATCTGGACTCAGGGCCCACGTGGAGCCAGTCATGAGGAGCCGGGGGGCAGATGGTCTTCTGTGGTGGCCTGGATCAGCTCAGACCTGATTCTGCTGCTGATGGAGACATGACAGGAACACAGATGCATGATGGGTTCAGACAGACAGACAGACAGACAACTGGTCTACCAAAATGAGGTCCTTGGCTTTGACCTTTCATTTCTCTGAATGAATTCAAAAAGGTCTCCAGACTTCTTTATTCACATCTCCAAAGATCCAGCAGGAGAAACGCTGAGCTGCTGATTCTTAAAAAGGAGGGATTAAGACTGAACAAGTGAAAAGGTGACGGATGGATGGATGGAGGGCTTTGGGGTGGGGGGGGTCCATTCCTTTTAATACACTCATCTCCCAAAGAGGCAGAGGGAGTCACTTTACCCCGGCTGTATTTTTAGCAGCAGAGAACAGAGAGAACGTGGTGGAGCTCCGTGTTGTTCTTTAACACTCACATTCCAAAAATATCCGTTTCCTTTTTCATTCTCTGATTTTTTTGGAGGTTTGCGAGTCGACTTGACAATCTTCTCAGAGGTGGAAGAAGAGGAACTGAAATCTTAGCTTGGTGGTGGTTATTTTCAGTCGGGACACTAAAATCCAGTTTTTCTAATGAAACTTGGTGAAAACTGATGAGCTTTACCTCCTCTCTCTTTTTGGCCTCACCCTTTATCCTCCCTCCTCCCTCCCTCTCCCCTGGAGGGTGGAGTCTGTCAGTCGATGCGGCCAGTTTGAGGATCAACCTCCAGTTAGAGAGGTTTGATCTGGTCCTCCTCCCTCCAGAGGAGGTTTCTCTTCCTCCTCCTTTCTGCTCCCTCTGTTTCGGTGGATCTTCTGTTCTGATGATTCAAATGTCATTTTTGCATCACTGTCACCTCTGATCTCCAACAAACTCTTTGTCACCCTTTCTTTTTTTACATTTG
The DNA here is from genome assembly GCF_900963305.1 of Echeneis naucrates. NCBI lineage: Eukaryota > Metazoa > Chordata > Actinopteri > Carangiformes > Echeneidae > Echeneis > Echeneis naucrates. The sequence goes on along the minus strand of NC_042530.1, from coordinate 361,786 downwards.
GATCTTTGGGCTCTAACAGACGGACACTGACCAGGAAGCATGACAGACAAACCAGGCATGCCATCCGGTGGCGGAGATGATGCAGGAAGCATCATGGCGTTGCTGGACCGCGTGGCGGGCCTCATGGACAGCGTCCAGGCCACGCAGCAGCGAATGGAGGAGCGTCAGTTGGAGCTGGAGAGCACAGTGAAAACCATCCAGGCCGACGTGGTGAAGCTGACCAGCGAACACGCCAACACCAGCTCCACCGTCGACCGGCTGCTGGAGAAGACACGCAAGGTCAGCCGCCACATCAAGGACGTCAGGGTGCGGGTGGAGAACCAGAACATCAGAGTGAAGAAGGTGGAGGCCACTCAGGGCGACCTGCTGGCCAAGAACAAGTTCAGGGTGGTCATCTATCAGGTAAGAGTCCAGTCTGTCCTGGTGCTCCATGAGGTCGCTCTTAGGCCAGATGATCTCCTTTAGTTTAGTTTTAATGAAACTGCTTCACCGCCTGGTCAGTCTCTACATTTTGGATGACATCAAAACTCTAATAATCCTGTTGGCCAACTGAACTATAGGAGTAGAATTAAACTAATGGCTAGGCCTAAAATAGACCCCAGCTGACATCTTATTATTATTTCACCACAGCAAATGTCAGAACAGAAAGGAAACAGTCTGAATGTTCTAAGAACGTCCGTTCTTATCCTTCGACAGATCAAATGGGATTTAACATTTTACAGCCTCTAAAAAGATAAATTAACAAATCTGTTCAATCAGGTGAAGTGATTAATTCTCAGCGTTGAAATAGCGTGAAACACACACACACACACACACCAAGCTTCGTTTTACGCCTTTGGCCTTCAGTCAGCAGCTGTGACAGTGACCTGGTTATTTTAGCTCTGTGCTGGATGGTTACATGAATATTTAAGCTTCAGACTTGTCACAGTAAAATCCTGGTCCTGGTCCTGATCAGACTCAGTTGCTCCATTCAACACAACTTTTAGCTCGGTAGAATTAACAGGCATTTGACTCTGATGATGAGGAAGAATCTGCTATCAGACAGAATATGAGTCCTAGCTGAGGTGAATGAGCTCAGTTCAGTCACTGTAAGTGAGGTCACATGATCCACAGGAGGCCTGTGATTGGCTGTTAAAATAAACAGTAATTTCCTGACAGCTAGCTTTGGGCACTGTTTCTGGTTCAGCTGACTTCAATCCTCAATAAGTATGAAATGAAGTTTGTCACTGGAGAGCGTTGCGTTGGCAAAGCTGCTGTACTGTAAGTGACTGTGCCAGCTGATCCCAGCTGATCCCTGACGGACCAAGTTATTCTGAGTCTGAAGCGCCACCATCTCCTAATATAGCTCTCTGCTTGCTCTCCCCTTCCTCTCTCTCTGGATTAGCTAATGAGTAGCTCATGGTTAAGGTAGTAGATCATTTTGTTAGCTGCTAACCGGCTGCGTTGACCGTTGGAGCTGTTCTGACATCAGGAATGGAGGAACCCATCCCGGCCAGCTGGGGGGGCTGGTGACCTCTGACCCTTCCTCCGTTCCCCTTTTTTCCAAACTGGTTCAAATGATCTGAACGAGGAAGCGACACCTATTCAGACTGTGGTGGTGATGATGACATCATCAACCCCTAGCAGCCAATTGGATTCCTCCATTGTCTTCTGGTAGAAAATAAAGAGCAGGTTCTGATCCTGATCCAGGCTCAGCTCAAGAGGATTGTCTTCACTAACGAATTTCATGATGCCAAGATAAAAACCTCAGTCACATGACTTCACCATCACCTCTGTCCTCTGACTTTAGGTTTTAGGTCATTAGCTGTGTGTGGCGTGATGATGAGACAGCTTTCTGACCTCACCTTCTTCTGTGGTGGTTTAAAGGCAGAGTTCCATCTTCTGTTGATATTTGGATCACATGATGATGGAAACCTGATGTTTTTGTGTTGGTGCCGTCGTTCCAGCTGTCAGATACAGTCGGTGTCTCAGCCGGCGTCACAAAGCCACCAGCTGGTCTGAAAAACTCCAACATACATAAAAAAAACAAAACACAAACATTCAACTTATCCAGTCTTTAATTTTGAAGGGCTGATGTACAGTTTTATATCTCCTCCGGTACCAACAGGTTCAGCCAATGAGAAGAGAGGATCTGATCAATGCGGGTGCTTTAATAAGCCTTCCTGTTTGTTCATGGATTTAAAAAACATCTTCATTAGTGAGCTTCAGTGATGCAGCTAACTTTTATCTTGTTATCACGCTCAGCTACGTGCTGCTGCTGTGGAGTTCAGTTATGACAGCTATGTCTCCTGTTAAGCTTTGGAAATGTCGACCCCTCTATTGAATGTCTTCAATGTGTGAAATCTAAGATGCTCCATTAGCATTAGCATGCTACAGACCCATTGGCTGATCAGCACAAAGGTTCATTTGACCCAGTGGACTCCATCACTGGTTGGAAAATGAATGTTAGTGAAGTTCACTTTTTCTATGGTCTTCCAGCTCAGGTGTTCAGGAGGTCCAGGTGAAATGTAGCAGGAGTCCAAACTGGTGTTTTGGGCCTTCCAGGGTTCCTAAGAAGGTTCCAGGAGGCTCCTGGTAGAGTTATGGTTGAGCTGAGGCCAGCTCACATTTCACTCACATTGGATGGCTCTGTTTCCTTGTGGACATAGGGGAAGCAGACGCTCTCAGTCAGAGAGAGCTGGACTGTCAGATGAATCAGGGTCAAAGTCGGCTGAGTGAATTGGGTCCGAAGAGATCTGGGTCAATTTGCAGCTTCAGCCTCAACATTTTTGCTCCAGTTCACGTTGAGTGTAATGTGACCCAGCAGCTCGGACCGATGATGCTGCTTGCTGACACGTTTAGCTTCGTGCAGCAGAGCGCTGAGCTGCAGAAACAGGTGCTGCAGTTTATTTCTGGAGGCGAGATCAAGACAGCTAAAGTCGACACAACACACTTTAACTACAGACAGATTTGTCCCCGACATCAGCTCCTGGACTGGGTTCATTTCACTGGGACAGGAAACAAGAAAGAGTTTTATATCTAATGCATGAGATGATGTTCCCCAGGACAAAGTCAGTTTGAGTCTTCACTCACGGCGTTCTGTGTTCTCCTCCCTCAGGGTGACCAGGAGGTCAAGGCCATTACACCGGGCAATGAGCCAGCAGACCCCAGCGGCAGCAGAGCCGCCAGAGCGGAGGTGGAACCAGACAAGTTCGAGCTCCCTCCGGAGTCGGACGAAGAGTACATGGTGGTGGAGGAGGCCGACTCCTCTGCGGCCAGCCGCATGAAGAAGTCAGGCCTGACGCGCATGGAGAGCTTCAAAGCCACTTTCTCCAAAGAGAACATGAGCAAGACCCGCGAGAACCTTGGCACCAAGGTCAACAGGCTTGGCGAGCGCATCGTGACGGCCGAAAGGCGCGAGAAGATCCGCCAATCCGGAGAGAGGCTGAAGCAGTCGGGCGAGAGGCTGAAGGAGACCATCACCAAGGGCGTCCCAGCCAAACTCAACCTGAAGAAGGAGAGGACTGTGGCGGAGGGCCAGGAAGGAGCTGAGGGTGCCACAGAGGGAGCCATGCCCGTCCCCCCACCAAAGAGCCACAAGGGCAGCAGGGACGCTGCCAAGGCAACCGCCGACGAAGGAAAGGGGGAGGAGTCTGAGGTGCCAATGTACGACATGAAGCAGCTATCGTAAACTGCGAGACAGCGGCGAGATCTGGGGTGTTTTCTTTGGACTACTGAGACCACACAGAGGGAGCAGAAGAAGTTTTGAGGGTTGCTGTAAATGATGATGATGAAGCTCAACATTTGTTTGAAAGTTGCTGAAGGAAGTGAGCAGGAGAGGACCGGTCACAGATCCAATCAGACTGAACATCAAGACAACAAACAAACTCCTGAAATCACTCAGCTGGTTTCAGGAGCCGTTCAGTGCTCCGGACATTTAAACCACATCAGAATATATTAGTCCTTTTTGTTTTGTGCACAATAAACACTGACTTTTATAAAAAACAGTTTCCACGTTGAAGTCCATTCTGTGACAGCAACACAGAATTCAGTCTAGCTGAAGCGACTAAAGTCAACAGGTTCAAGTTTCTGATGTCATCAAGGATCGACGCCAAACAACCGGACAAATCTGTGACTGGACGCAGAGTCACAATGAGGTCACCTGATCTTTGGTCCAAAAGAAAGCCAGTTTATATTTACTTGTTAGAACAAAGCCAACACCTCACATGTCACTGTTAGATTTCTTTCCAATGTCATTAAAGTAAAATAATCAAATATGAGTTATTGAAAAGTCTGAGCCAGATGATCCAAACTCAGGATTTTCAGTTTAGTTCATAACACATCAAGTTTGGGGAAAAACTGTAATGTACTCAGTGATGTTCGAAATGTTTTTAAGTAAGAGCCTGAAACCTGCTTTTGAGTGTTGAAGTCTATGGGAAAATAGCCACCCAATCAGGAGAGTACAGAGCAGGTCAGATCCACCTTCTGCTCCAAAGAAGGTTTCTTCTGGATTCTAACACACAGATTAAAAAGTGGCCGTTTTGAACCAGCAGCTGACCAACTGACGGGTGACGTCACGCCATCGCTGATCAGCCAATGAGAGGACGTTTATCTTGTCTCTGCTCAGACTCACCGTTTACTGGGTTACTATCTCAGTCCGACTGTGCTCTGAATCACATCCATGGAGAAAGCTAATACCAAATGCTAATGCTAAAGCAACAGACGGTGTATCAACAAGGGATGTAGAAAAGAAAACCTGAGCTGATGTGACGATTAGCATTAAAATAGACAGGACAGTGAAGGCATCATTTGAACTCCATATGGTTACAGAGAGCTTCTCTCTCTGTTACGTTGGAAAAGACAACTGGTCTGGGAGGGAGTTCCCTCCAGTCCGGGAGCGTCAGTCCACGTCTGTACAGGTTATTGTTGCGTTTCTTCCAAACACACACATACTTTTTTTTCCAGTGTCCTGTTACTTTCTCATTACAAGGTAAATGTTTTTTCCAGATAAAATGGCTTGTTTTGTATGTTTCATGTAGAAATCTGCTCCTCACTAACACTGCAGCTGTGAGGAAACATTTTTATGGTGTGTGGGTTTTTGTAGCTTCTGTTAGCAAATGACTGCACGGCTGTAGTTTGTCAGTGATGTTCTATTAAAGCTGTTTGTCATCTCGGCAAAATAAAAGTTTACTTGACTCATGTCTTTTACTGAAGTAAAGTCTGACCTTCATTAACTAAAGTCAGAAAGTTTCTTCTTATTCATTTCAGAGTCTGAAGAGGCACTTCAAAAAAGATTTCAAGTCTGGATGGCTTAAAAATAGATGTGGAAGGTTTAATACTTAAAGAAATTTGGATGGCTTGTATAAAATATGAACCTTAAATATTAATTTTTTAATTATATAAAATATTGAACTACTAAATATGAAGAGGCTCGAGCAGAGCCGTGGTGACGGGCCTCGTCCTGCAGGTCCTGCTTCTCCTTCGTGGAGGAGGCATACATCAGGACATGATTTCAACAGTTAAATAAAACTGAAAAATCTGAATTTAAAACTATGTGACAGACTGCACAGCCTTCAGCTCCTCTTGATCAAGCTCTCCTGGGTGACCAGGAGGGGCAGGTGACCTGAACGTGTCATGGCTGAGCTCTGTTGTCTGTGTTTCCCTTCAGAAGCTCGTTCTCCTTGTGGACGTTGAAGAAGTTGGCCTGAGTCCAGGAGCAGAGTCCTCCCCACGTTTCAACAGATCCTCTTGACCGACTTTACGTTTTGGTGGTCCATGTCCAGGTGAGGAAGTAGCATGTGACTCCTGTAGCACAAACACATGGACAGAAGAATATGACAACAGTGCAAGCCTCCAAACAACCAAAGACGTGAAAGGTCCAGAAACAAACCAAAAAGTCTGACATCAGGAAAAATTATATGAGAGAAAGAGAGCGATTTCAAATTAAAGGTCCATATTTAATGTAAAACACACACACACACAGTTCAGGGATTTTCCAGCTCTAAACAGAAAGATGATCAATTACAGCTGCACTGATCCTCAGCTTAACACACACACACACACACACACACACACTGAAAAAGCAGGTGATAGTTGTAGTGTGATATAGTGAGAAGGGAGTTTCCCTACTGTGTGTGTGTTTGTCCATCTTTGTTGGTCCCGGTCTAACTTTGGGACCTTGACATTCTGTCCTGTCATCACATCTTTGCTGGCTGAATAAAGATTGATTCAAACAGAGCTGTGTGTGTCTTTGCGGAAGTTGGGAGACATGCTTCTGCTGATGTCAACGATCTTCACGGATGATCTGGAAGCCTGTAGACGAAGGAAAAGGCTTCTGATCACTTTACCACCAAAAACCTACAATATTTAAATCCAGGGTCTGCTGTGATAACGAGTCCAGCTGACTTTAATCAGTTTGCACAAGCTGAAGTGAACGAGTTCAACGTTTCAGTTTGGCATTACGAGCCACCAAGGCCAGCTTTGACCCAGATTCTTCAGAGGTCACCATGTAGTCCCAGCTCATCACCAGGTGACGTAACAGCCTCACCTTGTTTAACCTGCAAACAGTCTGGGGGCAGAGAGAGGCTCCCTGTCCAGGCTGGAATTCAGGGAAAGACATATAAAAGTGAAAGAAATAAATCCATCTTGATTCAAGTCTTAAAAACTGAGCAAAGACGTCATTTCCTGCTGCCATCTCGTTGCTTAAGGTTTTAAAGGCTAAACAACTAAAATGTCCGATGGGACTTTTTAAAATTCGGCCTTTTAGTTTCTGTAAATGTTCATAGAGACATTTTGTCTCCGATCTTGCTGGCGGTCCACTCAGTGGAGACTTTTACTTTGAAAAACGAGAGCCGGAAGTGCCGTCGTCAGTAGCTTTAGCTCGAAGCTAACAAGTGGACAGATGTCGGCGTCCGTCTCCGCGTTTAAAGGCCGATTATCGGCTCTCTGTCCGGCTGCTTCCCCTCCGCTGCTCCGGAGCAGCCACCTGGTCAGGTTCCCCCCGGTCAGGTTCCCCCCGGTCAGGTTCCCCCCCGGAGAAGCCCGGAGGTCCGGGTCCCACACAGGTACTGAGCCGCGGCTAAAGTTAGCCGGCTAACGCTTCAGGTGTCACCTGATCCAGAATCTCATGAGGAGAACAGGACTCAGGTGTCCGAACCAAAGTCCGATCCAGGTGTGTCCAGGTAGACGGACCGGAACTCACCACTGTCAAAATAAAAGCTTCATCACTGAGCCAGCTCAGACTTAATGCAAACGTTTTATTTTGAGCACGAATTGATTTAACCTTTTCAGCCTGCCCACTGATCATACACTGTTTTATATTATGGACCTTCCATGTTATTTTTCCTTAATTTCAGTTAGACATTTAATGACTTTTAGCTCCCATTTTATGCTCCAAACATTAAACACATGAATGGAATGACAATAATCGCTTGTTATTGATTCCCCTGGTTTTATTGTTTTATTGTTCATGACACTCTGATCAAAACTTCATATGTCATTCTTTTTCACGTTCCCATGAAAAGGTTGAGGAAATGATATTTGTGAAAACTGAGGGGAGTAGATGTTATCAGTTTTTTTTTTTTTGGGAGCATATTATTAGACACAGAGAGGATTCAGAAAGTCAATAATAAAAACAGACAATATTTAATAATTGTGGTATGTTCTCCTGAACAGACGTGGCATTTTGTACCCAGGTACAAAGTTCAGATGCTGACTGTTGTTTTACTTATTTGTTAAAAATAAAACAAGATTTCTTTCAACTCAAACGGAAGTGATTCTGTAGAACCTGGTTTAGTTTTTATCCCGTGAAGTCACTTTTAACAGACTTGTGAACCGTGTTGACTCTTTCTGTCTCCCTGTATGCTTTTTGTTTCACCAGCAGCCAACCTTCCACCACTGGAGGGCATCAGAGTGTTAGACCTGACGAGGTAGTATTCATCTTTCTCTACCTTCCTCTCAGCTCCAGGATCGGAAGTCAAGTCTTGATCTAAATGTTTTGCAGGGTCCTGGCTGGTCCCTTTGCCACTATGATCCTGGGAGATCTGGGTGCTGAAGTGATAAAGGTGGAGAGACCAGGTGAGTGTCCGTGCCTCCCTGTCATCCTCACCTTGTCCCACACTCCAGGACACTGAAGGTTTGCTGTGTTTTTGTTGGACAGGTGCAGGAGACGACACCAGAGCCTGGGGGCCGCCGTTCGTCGGTTCAGAGAGCACCTACTTCCTCAGCATCAACCGGAACAAAAAGGTAAATCAGGGCTTTTTAAACCTCCCTGAGAAAGTTTGTTAAACACACACACACACACACACACACACACACACACACACACAGACCCTCAACAAACACCAGATGTTTAAAACTAGATTCATGGTTAAATGCAGAAACATGCAGACGTGCTCTTTGTGTCTGGTTCACAAACCTCATAAAGAAATTGTTTCCCTGTCCACAATTAACCATAAATGGATGAAGACACAATCCCACAATCCATCAGTTTATATAAAAAAACAAAGACACAAAAGAAACACAACTTGACTGATTGTTGGTCTATTTCAAAATTTCAAACTGAGCTCATCAGTAAACCTCTCAGGCTCCAGAGGAGTCTTCAGAGATAAACAGACTGAAATTTTCTTCTGTCCATTTTAGAGTAGAATCAACTGAGTGACTAAATAAACAAGGAGATAATACAAAAATTATTCTTAAAGTGCCAAATAGTTTGAAATCTTTGTCACACAATGATGAGGTCATCAGTCTGACTCATGGTCAGGGATCTGACAGTCCTCCACCCAGCTCTTGGTCCAGATCTTCTATGCTCCTTCTCAGCCAGTGTTCCTGTTACACCTTTCCTGAACCAGGATCATCTGAGTCCAGACTCTTTTGGTCTTGTTCTCATCACTGCCTGTCCTAAAACCTTGTCATGTATCAAAAAGAAACAGACACCAAGACCTGAACTGATGCTCTTTTAGACAGATGGCATCTTCTTTCCTCCTGTTTCTTGTTCTCTCTCCATCCCTTGTCCTTGCCTCTGTCTCCTGTCTGCTCTTGGAGGGATCAGTTGGGTCTCTTTAACAGCTCCATACAGAGCGTGGTCTGGACCTGCCCTGTGTGAAGAGTTTTGATGTTATGATTTTGTGCTACATAAATAAATTTGATTTGATTAATAAATGTATCTGTCTGCAGGACATTGGAACACCTCATACGTTCTGTTTCCTGTCTTAATGGGTTAGAGGTCTTTGCCCTGCCCTAATTGTGGTCGTATGATCGGCTGTGGTTCTTTAACAGTGTCAGTAAACATGACCTCAGTGTTTGGTTGTAACTTTGGCTGAACTCTGATTTCCAGAGTATTGCCGTTGACCTGAAGCATCCCAAAGGAACGCAGATCGTCCAGGAGGTATAGCACACCAGCAGCAGCAGCAGGTTCTGGTTCAATGTTCAACACGGACACCAACGAAACGTCAGACTCTCTGAATTAACCTAAAACGAGCTGTTTGATACCCAAATCACCTGAAATCCAGAAGTTCCCTGTTCATTAAACAATTGAGATCAAATCGATATCTTCAAGGAGGTGATGTCTGACAGGTTACATGAAACAGCTTTAGATTTCACATGAACGGACCGCCATGTTGGACAGCCATTATGTTTAAATTTGGTGTGTGTGTGTGTCTCCCAGCTTGCAGCAGTGTGTGACGTGCTGGTGGAGAACTACATACCAGGGAAGCTGCATCAGATGAGTTTAGGATATGAGCAGCTCAGCAGAGTGAACCCTCAGATCATCTACTGCTCCATATCAGGTTCTCCATCCACACTCATTCATATTGCACTTCTATCAGGAGTTCATGTTTTAGAAATGTAAGGTAATTAACGAACCTTGATCGGACGTAACCGAAGGCTGAGACATGAGGAGATTTAGAGGAGGCTGAATTTGTGATTCATGTAGCTGTAGTTGTAATGAGACAGGCAGCAGGGTTTGGGACGAGCTAGAAGGTTGAATGGGGAGGTCGATGGCAACACTTCCAAAGGTTTCACCCTGCTCCAACACCTCGACAACACAACCTGGAGTTTTCAAAATAAGACAGCCTTTCCTGTTTCTGAACGTCTCCATTCTGGACCTGAACATTTGTGTGAATGGTGGAGAAACAAAGTGTGTTTGTCTTGCTGTGGATGAGTCAAGCTTTAAAAAGTGAAGCATGTGTTTCACCCGTGTAGAGGGTTACAGTCATGGTTGACCTCACCAACTGATGTTTTGAGGCATATTTAAAGGCTTGTTACCGTTAACAGGTGGTGGCGCGCTCTCCTCAGCAGGACATGGCTCTGCTGGAACAGCCGCTGCTGATGGGTGAATCATCTGGACCTGCTGCACAGTCACGGGGGAAAGTGGTTTGATGTGGGCGTTGCCGCTCTGGTGGACTAATGAAAAGCGGCTGGCAGAAACTGGCAGGCTCGGGATTGGATTCGTACGAGAGATGGACAGAACTGTCGGTTTTATCGTCATAGAATTTTTATTTGTGATAACAAGTTGCTTTATAGACATGAATCATTCATGTCTGGCTTCGCACAGAGAAAACTGGGCCATCAGGAACCTCAAACTGAGGGTTGAATGATTTCCATCACTGTCGCGTCTTCACTTGGATCTGGACTTGTTGGTCCAGCTCATCCCTCAGATTCTGAACTGGATTGGGATCTGAGGCATTTGGAGCCAACATTAGTGCAGTGCGAATGGATTTGGGGTCCTTCAGTGCTGCAGTTCACAGGCTGAGCCACTAGATGTAGCAGGAGTCCACAGTAAGGACGATGTCTGAAGTCAGTGATGCCAGCTCACTCACAATAACCGGCAGCACCTACAGCAGCTTCACACTGTCAGTGTTGGAGTCTGACACTTAGCTGCTGCTCCCTGTGAGGCCTCTCTGCTCTGTTTCATGGGCTTTGTAGTTTTGGAGTCAAACCTCCTCTTTTCCTCTAGAATATGGTTTTGGTCAGTGAAGCCTTGAGAGGATTTGTTGTCTCAGGCTCACAGGTGAGCCAGCCAGAATCTGGTGACAAAGGTGTTTGTGGACACAGTTTAACTGAAATGCCAACATGGACAAAAAGTGAAGACACTTTACAGCCAACATTTATCAGTTTATCACTGAAGTCAGTTTCACACAGGACAAGAGTAAACTCCGTTTGAAACAGATGTGAGAGTTTAGATGTGGCTCAATGAAAATAGGATGTTAGTGGTTAGGATTTTAAAAAGATTTTTAAGTTGGACATATTTTGTCTCTATTTCCTCCAGCCCACCTGCTTTACGCCTCCTTTTTCTCTCCTGCAGCTTTATCACTCCCACATTTTTGTCCTGCCCTCCTCTTCCCATCCTCAAGGAACAAAAGAACTACATTACCCAGGAGGCCTCATTAAGGTGCAGCAGCTGGATGCAGTGAGCAGATTTACAGCCTGGTTTCATCCAGAGCAGGACGCTTCATAGATTGATGTCCTGATCCCCCAGAACTCTAATGAAAGCAAAGGAACAGTTCCTCCTCAGCGGAGACTTAGTTAATGGACCAGAACCTGGATCTGGTGAAGGTTTTGTCTTGGTGTCTGTTATAGCAGGTCGGTCAGAGTCACATGTCTGTGCATGTAGTTAAACTGACTTTGAGCTGCACCTCCTGCTGCTGGTCCAGAGCTCCCTCCTTCCTGACAGCTGCTGGTTTTGATTAATTTCTATGAGAATTTATTTTAATTGAAATTTTTACAGTTAAATTGGTAATGTTCTTGGGTTTTTATTGTGCTGTAACTGAAGTTCAACGCTGCAGATGATCAGGTAACCTGCTGCTATCTGACCTGAGACTGTCCCTGCGTCACTCAGTGGACATGGAGGAGGTGTTGGATTTACCAAACTGGACATCGTCACTTATTCCAGTGTTCCAGTGTAGATATTACGGTTGAAATGAAACGCCTGTGACCAAATGAGCTCAAAGTAAAATCAGACGTTTACTGAGCTGATAAATCAGGCTTAAGGAAGGACATTTTCCCATAGACTTCAACACAATCCGATTTCTTTTATAACCATTGGAGTCTCCTCCTGATGGTAATCTGATAGAATGAAGGTTTGAGGTTCTTTCCTCCTCCTCCTGGAAAATGATGGCTCCATCTTGTCCCAGCGTATCCCACGATTCATTGTGTCAGTGTGAAAATAATATGGCAGCAAAAAGACAAATCTCCAAAGAGAAAATCAAACAGAACCAGCAGCAGAGCCTTCAGCTGACAGTCCAGACGTGAAAATGGGCCTATAACCCGTTTTCATGGTTGCTAGGCAACAGCAGCCTCTCTTTGTTATGCAAAGGTAACAATTCATGACGCAAATGGAAAGTCAGGCCAAACCATCTGATTCACCTGGGAGGCTGCTCTGGGGTCGACTCCTTTGGCCTGAAGGTTCCCCTGTGACGTCGTCTGTAAAGAACTAGTTTCTCTGGTCTGGGTGAACACACTCGGCGTATCTCTCCGCTCAGCGTCACCTGTGCTCACATTCATGCCGTCCGTTGGCTTGTCATGATTCCAGAGGTATTTATGGGAAAGGCTTTTTGTTGATATGAGCTGACCGCAGTCTGGACTCTTCAGGAAATCAATCTGGTTGTTTAGTCAGAGCTGCAGACTCAACAAGCAGCTGGAATGTGATTTTCCTGGAAGAGGAGATCCTGAAAGGCTGACGGTTTGATTCCTCGCTGTGTTTCACTGGCACAGAGGCAATAACCTGTGTGTGTCTGTGTGCAGGTTATGGACAGACCGGTCCTCAGTCTCAGAGTCCTGGCTATGACTCCATCGCCTCTGCTGTGTCAGGGATGATGCACATCACTGGGCCCGAGGTCAGGCTCAGTTCTCTACTTTCTTTAGTTCTGTTCAGTACGGAAGCCCTTAAAGGAAACATAGGATTCTTTTTCTTTTAGAAAGGATTGTTTTTACCTCAACAGCTCAAAGTTTAAACTGTTGTGTCTCTGTTGATGATGTCATTGAGCCAGTCTGGGCTGGATTTGGAAAGAGCCTGGAGGAACCTCTGGAATTACATTCAAATAAATTGACTTGTTGAATGATGACAGTGTGTTAACGAATCCTCCGTGTTTTGAGTTGTTCACAACCTTCAGCGGTTTTTCTAACGCAGTGTTTCTGTTGGCAGGACGGCGACCCGGTGCGTCCAGGTGTTGCTATGACGGACCTGGCGACGGGGCTTTACGCACATGGAGCCATCATGGCCGCCCTGCTGCAACGACACAAGACAGAGAGAGGGGTTCACATCGACTGCAACCTCCTGTCCTCACAGGTAACAGCTGTTTAGCAGTAGAGATCCCCTTGCTGCTGCAGAGTTGTGTTCGGGTTCAGCCCGTCTGACTAATTGGGTGTTTTTGAACCTGATGCATGAACAAATCCTGAGAACCTGTAGGATTTTAAACAAGCTCTTGATTTATCCTTAAGTCCAAACTGCTAAAACAAAGTAATCAATATTTCTCTGGGTGTTTTCACTGTTTAAACAAATAGAATGAGCCGTAGTCCTAAAATCGTTGGAGCCTTGGAGATGGATGGACTCTGAAAGTATTCAAGACACCCAGGGTGCGTTTGATTTGTTGCGTCAGGACGTGCTGCTTGTGTGACAGTGTTGCTTTTAAAAGCCTGTGCTATATGTTGTAATTTTTCAGCTCTTTTGCTGGGAACGTTTCTGTGACGCGGTGCAGCTCAGCTCGCCTCAGGGCTTTATGGTCCTCCGGAGGGAAATTCAACTTACAGATGGAGTTTAGAATGAAAACACAGAAAAGCCCTTTTCCTGCTGAAAATGTGTGTCAGGCAAAGAGAAGTTTGTGATGAAGAGTTTTCATTATAAATGTAACAGAAGCTCCTCTTCAGAAGGAGGAACAGAAATGTCTTTGATCCTCCTCCTCGTCCTGACAGTGATACCTGTATGATGTGTAAATCTGCTCCGTGTGTTTTCCACATTTTCGGCTTTTTCCCCTCTTCAACTCCACTTTCCCTCTGCTGGCTGAGGAAATGATTATCTCCCTCCATGACGTGATGCCATGGTGTTCCCTGTTGATATCTTTTATAGGGCTCTGAAATGCAGCACATCATGCTAATATTTAATAAACTGACAGGACAGATTGTGCTGAATGGACGATAAACTGGATGGATAAATAGGCGGGTAGCTCAGGACAGATGGAGATGTGCCGATAGGTCGATGAAATTCGACAGCAGTGGAAAAAAAAAAGTTTGGTTTTCAGGACGGTGAGGTCTCGATCTCTGCGGTTGACTCTCACGGCTGCTACACAAAAAATACCCACAATCCACCTCTCCCCCTCCTCCCTACCCACGTCCCATGGTGCATTCCTGTATGAAGAGCTGCGACCACAGAGCTCCTCAAACAATGAGAGCACACAGCAGCAGTAGATCAGTCTGCGGATGGGATCAGTTCGCTTGTCGGGGGGAAAGTCAGTCATTACAGACCAATCAGAGTTCAGAGCCGTACCTCGGCACGCCGCCTGCAGACCCCGAAGAGGCTGAGAAGGCAATAGTCTGAAGTTCAGCTCTCTAAGTCGTTGAGGTTTGTCCAAGAAACAGTTCAGTTGTGCAGAACAACAATTTCAGTGGACGAGTCCCCTGAGACACTGTTAGTCCACATCCATCCACAGTCCTTCTTCGTAAAAGGGTCAGCGTTCATCTAAACCTGGTCCAGTTTTTCCCAGAAACGTTCCTCATGATTCCCCAAAACTCCGCCGGTTTTTATCTGTACATGATCAGGTGTGTTCTGGAAAGGCCTAAAAACAAAGGACATGGAAGAAGTCCTGAATAAGTTTGGTGCTGTCTCTTTGTGTTGTCTTTGTATTGTCTCCGTCTTGTCTCTTTGTGTTGTCTCTGTCATGTCTCTGTGTGTTGTCTGTGTTGTCTTTGTGTGTTGTCTCTCTGCGTTGTCTGTGTTGTCGTCTCTGTGCGTTGTCTCTGTGTTGTCGTCTCTGTGCGTTGTCTCTGTGCGTTGTCTCTGTGCGTTGTCTCTGTGCGTTGTCTCTCTGCGTTGTCTGTGTTGTCGTCTCTGTGCGTTGTCTCTGTGTTGTCGTCTCTGTGCGTTGTCTCTGTGCGTTGTCTCTGTGCGTTGTCTCTCTGTGTTGTCTCTCTGTGCGTTGTCTCTCTGTGCGTTGTCTCTCTGTGCGTTGTCTCTGTGCGTTGTCTCTGTGCGTTGTCTCTCTGCGTTGTCTCTCTGTGCGTTCTCTCTGTGCGTTGTCTCTGTGCGTTGTCTCTCTGTGCGTTGTCTCTGTGCGTTGTCTCTCTGTGCGTTGTCTCTGTGCGTTGTCTCTCTGTGCGTTGTCTCTCTGTGCGTTGTCTCTCTGTGCGTTGTCTCTCTGCGTTGTCTCTGTGCGTTGTCTCTCTGTGCGTTGTCTCTCTGTGCGTTGTCTCTCTGTGCGTTGTCTCTCTGCGTTGTCTCTGTGCGTTGTCTCTCTGTGCGTTGTCTCTCTGCGTTGTCTCTCTGCGTTGTCTCTGTGCGTTGTCTCTCTGTGCGTTGTCTCTCTGTGCGTTGTCTCTCTGTGCGTTGTCTCTGTGCGTTGTCTCTGCGTTGTCTCTCTGTGCGTTGTCTCTGTGCGTTGTCTCTCTGCGTTGTCCTCACATCAGTAACACTGCTGCTAACTGACGGTGTGGTCGACTGGAGCGAAGGGTCGGGTGTCTTTCTGCACGGTTATCGGCTGTGATCGGGCCGTGTGCCATGTGACAGCGTGATGTCACGTCTCTGTTTATTCCTGTCACTCAAACGCCAGCGCTCAGTTTGCAGATGCTTGTTCCCGCCACATCAGAGACTTTCCCTCTGATTCTCTTGTACTTCCTCCCTTTTTAAATCCTGTGTCTGCTGCTGACTGACGCTCAGCTTAATGCCACAGTCACGTCTTTGTGATGGCGACTCAAAGTCAGAGTTCTCTCATATGTGGTGTCAGCTTCCGTTATCCGGCCCGGCGTCTCTCAGCATCAGCTGGATTTATCCCGTACAGCCTATAGTTAGAGAGGCAGCAGGTCCTAATGTGGGTTTGAGATCATAAATGGAGAATGACATGAGCTTCTAAACGGAGCAGTGATTGACGGACCCACCCATCCGTCTGTCTCTGCTCCGTCATGTCAACATCCACTTCTGATCTCTGCTGCGCTGCTCTTCCTTCTAATCATACATCCCTTCAACCAGCACACATATGACATGAAAGGAATTTCATAACCAACAGTCAAACCTTTCACCATTAAAAAAGAAAACTCAAGTTTGACCAAGGATCACGTCATGTGATCGCGCCGCTCATCTTCAGGAAGGAACAGGACATTTATCTGTATGGCACCTTCTAAAAGATTCAGCTCAGAAAACTGTTTGGATCACCCAGATATGAAGGACTCCAGCTCATGTTGGTTTTGTTAACATGAACATTTGGAACAAACAAATAAAAATAGGCTGATTCATTAAGTGACAAATGTGAGAAGATTATTTTCAAATAAATGTTCATTGGAGGAGTTTAGTGTAACCTGGTGTGTTTGAAATCCTTCTGGGCCTCGTGTCCTGACTTAGTCCACCATTTTGACCATTTCTTGTGGCTCCAGTTCAAAATGTCACTGCATCAGAACTGTGGAGTTTCTGATTCAGAGCTGCTGCTGAAGCCCGATGTGGATTGGTTTGGCCTGCAGGCCGACTTGTTGGCCAAAGTTTCCAGCTGAAGGTGAACCACCAGCTGTTTCCCGGTTGGTTTTTAGTTCATCCACCGCTCTCTCTCTCTCTCTCTCTCTCTCTCTCTCTGTCAGGTTTCCTGTATTAGCCATATTGCTGCTAACTATCTGAACGCAGGGAAGGAGGCACGGCGTTGGGGGACGGCCCATGAGAGCATCGTACCTTACCAGGTGACGCCCTGGACACTCACCCAGCCTTCTTTCTGTCTTTTGTCCTCAGAGTCACTGTTTCCTCTCTGGAACTGCACAAACGTTTTCTGCTTATATCAAACTATTTTATGTGTCTCTTTATTTTCATGACAAAACGACAGACTTGATTAACAGTGCCTGTCTCTTCTCCCAATGCTTCTCCTTGGCGTTGGTAAAATGTGAATTATTTATAGTCAGGGCATCGGCTGGATGCGGTGTTTCACAACAAGAGCACTTAAAATGCGAAGTGAACACATAGAAGATACAAAATATAGATGAGGCTGAACGTGACCGTGGTGACGGTTCCCTTCAGACCTGCAGCTTCATGCGCAGTTTCAGCTCCTTGTTTATCTGTCTGGACACAACTGCACTGTCTCCGCTCTCTCAGAAAAACATCGGTGAACTACCTGCTGAGCAGCAAACAGTAGACTGGATGTTTCACTCAGGAGCTGGTGGAGACCAAGCACAGAGCTAAAAAGAGTGGGAACTCACCAAAAGACCACCGCACCAAATGGATGATTGTCATGTACAGAGTGATCTGATTCTCATCAGCAACTGGAGGTGTTTCCATGTTTGTCAGCACAACTTCAAGGTGCTTACGGTCTAAAGGTGTGAGGGTCCAGACGGTCTACAGATTTAAAGGTCTGTACGGTCTAAAGGAGTCCAAATCTGGTTCCAACTTGGACCAAGGTCCAAAGAAGGTCATGCTGTTGGACCGGCTGCCTTCTGTTTTTCTTCCTTCCATATCTAATACTTATTTAAGATGGTTTAATAAAAAAAACTGGTTTAATTAAGCAGAAAACTCCAGAGGAAGCTGTTCCCTTTTGGAGCCACATCTTTGTCAGGCTGGATCCGACCTGGGTCTTCAGTCTGTTCCACATTACTGAGCCTAAGCCTGAGGGAACTGAGATGTTACTGTGTTATTATGGCAGTTCATGACTCACATGTGGATATGAAACCATCTTACACACACACACTCACATTAGCTGTCAGCCCGTCCTGATGTTTCGCTCCATCTGCTCGGCGTGAACTTGGGGGTGGTGGCTCGATTGTTGTGGTCGTTGTCTCTCACCAACCGGAGCTTTATTGTCCAACGCTCAGATCTAATCCTCGTGTGAACCGCGTTACCCACAATGCCCACCCCCTCCCTTCTCTGTCCCCAGGGCCCCAGAGATGAAAGCGGAGCAGTTGGGTTCGCCGGAGATCATGACAGTTGAAACAACAGAATTATTGGTGTTTTGTGGTTGTGGCTTCGCGAGGAAGATATTAGAGTTAAAGAAATCATCCGAACCGCCAACGCTTTTTAAAGTTCACATCTGATTTCTGAGACGGGTCAATTCACGGCCCAAAGAAGTGAGACATCCACAGTGTCAGAGGAGGGAAGCAGCAGAAAGGTTCAACTTTTCATATTTCAGATCATTAAGTCTGTGGAAAGTAACGCAGCAGCACTTCAGTGCAGTTGCAGGATGTCAGCAGACTTCATGTTTCAGTTGATATAACTAAGATCTAGAGTCTGGATTTCAGAACTGCTTCACCACCCACCTGGGAAAGGAGCAGGACTAAACACCAAAGCCTTAAAGGACTTAATGATACTAATATTTATTTATTTATTTATTTATTTATGCAGCATGTTTGAATATGTGAGAGTCAACGTGCTTCACAAAGGCTGAAATCAAATAGTCAAGGAAATCAGCTCGTTCCAAAACAAAGAGAGCAGATAGAACAAACAACCATTTTCTGATGAAAGCTTTTCTTTTTTCTTCCTCATGTGTTTGGGTCGTTCTAGTGCTGAGCAGAAGTTTCTGTCTTTATCTGATCAGGAGCTCTGCTCATTCTTTGGAATAATCAGCTCCTGTCTCTGGACGTCTGGACATTGTCCTGTTCAAATAATCTTTCTCATTATTGAGGTAGGAACTTATTACCTTCTTTAGAGCATTTCAGTCTTTTCTGGTCTCTGGACGTCTTGTGGTGTTTCTTTTAAATTTGAAATTTTGGTTCCTCTTCAGGATCAGGGGGAATTTGAATGTTGGTGCATAGATTCACAATGACCTGATTTTTAGCTCTGTGTTTGGCCTCCACTGCATCCTGCGGAAACATCTAAACGCCGTGTTGTGGAGGAAGTGGACAGGGACTCTACCTGACACACTGAAGGATGACTTGGAGCTAAGAGATGCTAACAGGCGCGGCAGAGCTTGACCTGGTGAACATGGGGGAGGAGCTCCAGCTCTCTGACGGGTCTGTTGGAGGTCACTGTGGCGAGGATTTGATCTGCAGCTAACAGCTAACTCCCCGCTGCGACCCGACCGCTCTGCGGGTAAACGTCCTGCCGTAGTCCCCTGTGGACTGCGTTACCCACAACTCCCTGAGGCTGGGGATGAAAGAGGGGCGGCGGTCAGAGCTGAGCGCTGAGAGCAGAGTGAATAAAGGGTTAGTGGTCTGAGCACGCACACACACAAACAGCAGTGGGATGTGGTTCGTGCTGTGTGTGTGTGTGTTGTGATGTATAACAGGAGTTCTTGACCTCCTTTCATGTGGCAACGAGTTTTTATTACAACCAATTGTACGAGAGAAAGAGGAATAGGAGGAGAAAGTAACGGCCAAAGAAGGAGACATTTAGGGAGGAAAAAAGAAAGAGCAGGAGGGGAAGAAAGATGATGAAGAAGCGGCTTCACCAGCTGGCCTTTCAAACAGGTTTCCTCAGGAGGCCTGTCGGCTTATTAAACTTGTCTTAAAACTCTTCAGGGATCAAACGAACCTCCGTCCTCTCACACTGAAGCTTCTATTTAATTAGAGTAAATTTCATATCTAGCTGCGAGGACGGATCCACTTAATGAAAATAATTTTGATCCCTGAAGTCAACAACACAGTCAGCGTCTGTGCTGCTCTGAACTTCCTGACACAGCTCCTCAAACAACCTGAAGACAAAGGATGGAGTTATTTTCATTAAACCACCGCTGAAGAAGACCAAGAGGAGCTCATGAAAAACCCAGTCGGAGCTCGGCCGATGGAAACCATGTGGAGATCTAATGTGCTAATGTGAGGAAGGTTCCAGCCTCCTCATCATCACTGATGACACAGCAGAGGTTTCCCTGCTGTCACTTTATTCACTCAGTCTGTTCTGAATCCAAAACTGAAAATGTGCATAAAGTGGTTGTTAAAAAAAAACAAAAAACTATAAAATATACTAAACACATTTATTTGTATAGTTTATTGGATCCGTGTTGTGTGACTTTAGTTGTTCAGGTCTGTTTTAAGTTGCTTTCTTTCTATTTCACGCTGCTAAGAAGTTGAGTTTTCTATTTGTGGCTCCGCCCGTTCAACTGTTTTAGTTTTTAACTTGTCTCTTCTTTTACTGTTTTAATCTTTAACAGTCTGTCTCTGTCTCAGGGCTTCCAAACTGAAGATGGTCACATTGTTGTGGCTGCAGGAAACGACAAACAGTTTGTAAGAGTGTGTCAGGTAGGTTGTGCTTCTGAGACATAAAAAACAACAAAAAGCACGTATATCCCAAAATCTAAATGCTGAGTGTCAGTCAAAACAGGCAAGCATGAGAAAGAGAGGCCACAGCTCCAGAGAATACATTTATACTCTGGAGGACAAACACACACATTGCGAGTGTCAATCAAATGACACGTGTTCACACACACGGGTCTGAGGCCAAACTGACTCTACTGATTGTGTATTTTTGTGCGCTTGCAGGTTTTGGGGCTGATGGAGCTCACAGAGAATCCAGAATACAAAACCAACAAGCTGAGAGTCCAAAACCGCAAACAATTGCTGCACACTCTGTCACAGAGGTACACACAGACACACACACACACACAGCTGGAATCTGGAAACAGGTTAACAAATTCGTTGATCAGCTGATCGATGGACTTTCTCTCCATCAGGTTTCTGCAGGAGAAGACAGCTGGTTGGCTGAAGAAGTTTGAGGGCTCAGGTGTTCCTGTTGGACCAATCAACAGTATCCAGGAAGTCTTCTCTGACCCACAGGTAACACGCAACAGGTGATGTCACAGCCAATCAGAGCGTCTCTGGATCAGTCCTGTATGTTTGTGAGTTTATTGTGTTGACAGAATAAAGACAGTCAGATATTTGGAGCTGATTTTTCATCATTACTGAGCAGAACTCCTGATCAGATAAAGACAGAAACAACCCAAACACCTGAGAGGAACTTTTCTTTGGAGAAGAAGGAAACATTCAGTGTGTTTGTGGTTAGTTCCTGTTTTCCGATTCCAGAGAACAGAGTCTGAACTGAGCAGACAGAATCAGATGAGCCTGAAGGAGGAGACTTTTTAAATATGAAAACTATATAGGGAAAAGCATAAAATCCCTCTGGTTCAGGGACCTTTGTGAGCACCTGAAGTGGACCATATGTATGTGTTTGTGTGTCATGGCAGCTCATCAGACTGTCCGTATGGATTAAAAACACATCATACACTGATTACACAACTCATGTTACAATAACACGCTCAGTCATGTGTGTGATTGCGTGTGTGGAGGTAAATAAATCAAATGAAATAACAGGGAGCCTCTTCTTTTTTATTTCTTTTTTCTGTTTCAAATGAGAGGTTTTCAGATCAGGGAACTGATCAGAGGTGAAACTATTGATTGTGTTTAATTTTTAAGTAACACAAAAGAACTCTGATGTTGTTTGCCAACATTTCCTTTTTTTTTTTTTTTTTTTTTTGCAGTTAATCGATGAAAGAAGTCATCGATTAATTGACAGTGACGATGATGATCAGTTGTTTGCTTATGTGACTCTGTGTGTCAGACCAGCCCATCTGCCTCTATAAAGCTGCTGCAACTTATTTTTAACTACGTTTGGACACACACCTCTCCGTTGGTCTGTTGGACCTGATGGTTGTGGTGACGAGGGATCAGAAAAAGCTGTTGAGTGACCTTCAGTCCGCTCATCTCCTCAGGTTTTCTGGACTCTTAGTCGGGAGTTCTGAGATATTTGGACTTGAGTTGCTCCAAGTCCTCACGGTGGTTTGTACATCAGGATCTCCGGGGCTCCTTCTGTCGGAGGGTCCTCAGGCAGAGTCTGTCCCAGCAGACATCAGGATCTGCACATATTCTTTAATCCTGGTCTCCTCTCCAGGTTGAACAGCTTCCCATCAGACTCCTCTCCTGATAGGAGACTGCTGACAGCAGCTCCTCGCTGTATTCACTCCGCTGCCATAATGACTTGCATCTCTGCAGCAGTGAATGTTTCCCACATGATGGCTGCAATTAACAGGAAAAAAATCCTCCCTGAGCGTCGATTTGGGCTGCTGCTGAAGTTCAGATACAACAGAGAGAGTTTCACGCTGAGCATGCTGGGAAACTATGGCTGAATCTGTGTTTGGATGGTTGTGCAGTAAACACATCAGATCTCGTGTTTCACATTAACTGAAGAAGTCTGGTTCATTTTGTAAAGTTGTCAAAAGACCAGCTTTCTCTGTTTCCTGACAGTTTGGTGTGTTTTTGGTTCCTGGTTCATTTATTGAGCTGATAATGAATCTGTGGAGACATTTTTAAAAATGAGAAACAGAGATGATGTCGAGAAAAGACTGAGTGCCTGTAGGGGGCGCCACATGATGTCAAACTGTCACTGTTGTCAACACTAACCCTAACCCATCACTCAGTTGGTTAGTGCAGGAATCAGGAAGTTTTCATTTCAACTGGAGAAATAAATACTTTGAAAAGCTGACTGCAACTTCCAAGACTGTCGTTGACTGCACCATCGAGGAAACCCTTTAAAAATAAAACTGCCTGATTTCAGTTTGAAACAAAGTTGAATGGAACTAAAGCTCAAGAGATAGTTTGGCAAAAAGATTATGCTTTATTTTTGGTAAAAGCCCAGCAGGAAGTCAAATGTTCACAGTTTTACAGTTAATGGACTCAAACATGTAAAACTAGTGATACACGCCTTAATATAGCTGTGTGTGTGTGTGTGTGTGTGTGTGTGTGTGTGTGAGAGAGAGAAAGAGAGAGCTGCAGGTTTCCACACAGCAGCTCTGCAGAGAAGCTGTTGCTAATCAGGACGGTAGGAAGTCGGCACTCCAAAACCAAAATCTGGAAGTCATTTGGAGAATCGCCAAACACTCCTCTCTCTCTTCACTGCTGGCTCAGGGTCTCTCTCTCTCTCTCTCTCTCCATTTTATTTTTCTTCATTTTAAAGGAGTTATTAGTTCCTGCAGTATTTTCCGTACTTTGAATTCCCTTTTTATTGCGGTTATTTCCTCGCTGTTTGTCTGCTCTCTCTCCCTCATTAGAGGGTAAAACTGACCCTCCACACTGAAGGCAGTGACACAACGTTTGACTAAAGTTCACCTGAAGCTGGCAGTCCGACGATGCACTGCACCACATTTTATGGATATGAAAATTACCATTGTGCGACTCCTCCCCTTCGGCGTGGACGAAGCGTTTTGTGTCAATCATACGTTCACCTTCCTGTCACGTCGTTCTCTCTCCATGTAGAGGAGCTGCACCTACACAACCCTTCTGATGTTCTTTGGCTCAGTGTTGTTGTTGTTGTTGTTTTCCTTCGTTTCATATTTACACTTCAACACATTTACACTTCTTTTTACAACTTCCTGTCCCTCTGCCCTCTTGTTTGCTCGCTCTCTGTGTCTCTCCCAGACGTTCTGCAGTAACTGACCTTGTTTTTACGATACAAACCCTCCATCCATGTATCTTGCATTCCATCTGGGCAGTGGCCAGATCCTGCAGAAAATATCCAGCTAAATATGGCTTTGATATCCTGACGACTGGAGGTGCACTTGATTTATCCCAGCTGAAACCTAAACAGCCTCTGAAGTGGATACCTAACATGTAAGATCAAATAAATCAGCCACTCTTGAGGCTCAAACCACCCACTTTTGGGAGCTCTGGTGCTCTGGACTGGACTGAGTAAAACAAGCAACCAGATAATTAAACTGCAGCCTCACACTCTGCTCTGAACTGGGAATTGAACCCTGAACCTGTTCATCCATTCAGTTCTACCTCACCAACAAATGAGTCTTACTTTGGCTCTTTTGTGGGTAAAAAAAAAATTATCAAAAACTGTGAGCCTCTGCAGTGCCGGTGGTTTGTGTTAATGCCACTGACTTACTCAAGGGATTTGAAACCCAACAATGTCAGTATTGCTGCCTTGCTCTTAGAAAATGACGTAATGTGCCTGCTGCAGTGAATGAGCCGTTAAAACCGGAAATGGTATCATGGTGCTCTTTGCTGGGAATTGAACCTGTAACCCTGTGAAGTGAGCAGCGAATCTACTGTCATGGAAGATCTTTTTATTGGGATTTGAACCTCCAGGCTTCTGACTTTTTTCATCTTTGGTGCTTCATGTCCCTGTTTTGACAAGAGCTCATAGAGTAGCTGTAATCCTGTCTGGGAATCGTCCAATAAAGCAGAAATGTCCTAAAAATGATCCTGCAGAAGACGTCACTTTTCCAGTGAACTCCCCTCCCAGGTCATCAGGACCTCAGATTTTCTGCTGGAAAGCCAAACGAGTCTCCAGTCACATTCCAGAGAAACGCTCCTGCAGGTCTGCAGGCAGACAAAGATTTTTCTGAGATCACTGGGATCAAACCGTCAACATCTTCAGACTTCCAGGCGAGTCTCAGCTGAACACCGAGGCGATAGAAAGATAAAACGCAGAAGTCTAACTTCAGATTTTGTCCACAGTTTTTCTGATGTGATTCTGGAAAGATTCAGCAATTAGGGAGTCACCTTCTGAAGTCTTGATGTTCTAGTCGTCCCCATGGATCAACATTCAGGTGAACATTTGGACATTTCATATTCCCCTCCAGTTCAACCGGCCCACGTGACTGTCGACGCCACGCCACATCATGTAACCTCAGAGAGCCTAACTCTGCATGTGACAACGTTAATGTAGATGTCAGCTGATGTCACACAGGATGTAGATAAATGGTCAGCTGTACAACAACAGGTGACGCATTAAGATACGTGGCTGAATGTTGACGTCCGTTCATGTAGAGGAGCAGCAGGAGACGCCCGGATGTGACGGATTGATCACAAATCTTAAAGAGGAAACTTTACTTGACAGACTGGATTCTTTCTCCACACAAACTGAATGATGTTTGGGCTTTGTCTTGGGGTTGGCTGGAAGTCATGTTGACAGAGGCGAGGCTCTCTCCAGGTCACAAAGACCCAGATAACCCCGACGAGCCACCAGGAGACGGCTCAACGGAACTCCAGGGAAATATATTTCTGTACTGTGAGTGATGGGCTGGACGGATGAATGTGGAGGTGTGGAGATGATGGATGAGTTTCCAGAGGATAAACTGAATGTCTGTAGATGAATGAGAGGCCAGCTGGCCTTCACACTGTTGTCACTGATGTCAGCAAACGTACCTGAATCTGAATTCCAACAGTCTTCGTCTCAGGAGCTTTGCGTTGTTGTGTCTGGAGGTCATGAAGGTTCAGCTTCTCCACAGCCAATGATGGTCCTGCATTTTGGAGTAAAGTGATGTTGAAGTATTCTTGTGTCCTCTGGGGGGGGGGGCAATTAAAGAAGTCTCTCCACCAGAAAAGTTGTCTTCATCTATCAAATAGGGAAACGGTGAGTCAGCAGCTAGAGCTTCTCATCACTCTAATGTTGATGTAGTTTGGGCAGCAGGCAGCATTTTTCAGAAATGGACCCAACAAGGAGAATCAACGCAGGAGGAAAAGTGACAGGGAACACATGTAGGTGAACACTGTTTTCTCTGAATCAGTCATCGCTTCCTGTTCCATGGCAAACGGCGACTGACGTCTGAAGGATGCCATTGTTCTGCTCCTGAGTGGGCATCCATCGCTCGGGAGTGAAATCACAGATGATCACCAAAAGCTTTCCAAAATGGGAATACAGCGCTGCTGTGGTTCAGCTGCATGCAGATATGCATTTATCAAATTCATTTGGGCATTTTTAAGTCTTCATTACAGCCACTGTCAGTAGAACTGAGCTGCAATGTGAGCGTCCTTCACCAGGTGAGCGACCACTGCACCTCTTGACAGAAGTAAAATATGATTTTAATGGAGTTGTGATTGACTGTGATGAGGACTTGACAAACCCTGATTGCACTGATCACACTGCACCAGTCTTGGCTTGTGATGGTATAATATAACTTTACAACTGATGTTTTGAAATACCGTTACCTCGAAATTAGATGGGTGGAATGTTCCGTAATTATTTCCCTCCCTAGAGTCTGCTGAAAAATTACCAGGGGGGCCTCCAATCAGCGTTCATCACATTATATAATAAATAAACTGACACCAATGAATAATGCACAAAACCTAAACATTTTCTTTGAGTGAAAATGGAACAAAAGGACTAAAAAGGGAACAACTTGACAGAAAAGCTACACACTTCCTTTTCCTTCTTCTCCACAGAAAAGTTCCTCTCATGTGTTTGGGTCGTTTCCGTCTTTATCTGATCAGGAGTTCTGCTCATTAATGATGAAAGATCAGCTCCAAATATCTGATTTGTCTTTATTTTGTCAACACTCAGACAATAAACTCAGACACATACAGGACTGATCCAGAGACTTTGACTGACGTAGCTATTAGTCGACCAATCATCAGCCAGACACAGTCGTGAATGAGCCATGAATGGGCGAACCTAACAACCAATCACCAATCCCGGCCGGGGTTTCCCCCCTAAAATGTCACTGTAAATCATTCCTTGGTTATTTAAAAGGGAAAGATTGTCAGCCCCCGGGGCCTCCTAATAGCCCAGGGCCCCAAATCTCAAACACTCTGCTCTTTTGGATTCATCTAATAACAGCGCAAATCTGACGGAGGCTGTTGGAGACTCAGCAGGACAGAAAAATACTGAGTTCTGGAAGGAGTTTGTTCTGGGCCCCTTCAATTCTCACATGTCCTGACAAATGGTTCCATAACAGGGACGATCTGGAAAGTCCGCCTCAGAGAAAAGCTGCCTTAAATTCTTCTCATATTAGCCAAAGTGCCCCCCACTTGTGTTGGTGACCTGGTTGGCGTCTTTTGCAGGGAAGCCTCCTGGCTGCAGCGTGTCCTTGTGTCCCGAGGTGAAAGTGAGCGTGTGGAGCACTGCAGGTTTCCCTGTGACTGAAACGCACATGAAAACACAGCTGTGGAAATGCGCCGATCGGCCATAACATTATGACCGCTGACGTGACGTGAAAAACGCTGGTTACTTGGTTACCATGGGTACCTGTCAGGCGGTGCTGTTTGGTTGAACTCATCTGACGCTGCTCAGCAGCTGTTCCCTCCTGGTTGGTCCTGCAGTGTTTTATGAAAGCGTTGAATCGTCGATTCCTCTGGTGATTACTGCCTCGCTGCATCAGCTGAGAGAATGAAGGCCATCCGTGAAGACTCTTGAAACTCAATTTGGAGAATAAGCTGCTGCAGCTAATAGGTCTTATCATCTGCTGGAGACAAGGACAGATTTATTGCTCTCTCTGACGGTCTGTGAAGACCCTCCTGTCTCGCTCTGTCTTTTATTTCGTCCCGGTGGCGGTCAGAGAGAGGTAGAGTCTGTGAGGCAGAAAGGACTCTGAGGTTATTCTCATCCTTCCTCAACAAACCTGTCGAGGGATTTTAGCACATTAAACCTGAAACATGCAACTTTTATTTTCCACAAGTGATGCAGGTCATATCAGATGGTTTCATAAAACCAAGGAAATGTTGAAATCCCTCAGGTTTTAGGAATCTTAGAGGGCCGATGGGAACTACCAGTGCTTTCAAACCTGTTCACTTCTATCCAAGTTTTTTTTGGAATCAGTCCGTGGTGTGTTTTGGTCCGTTGTTAGTGGGAGAGGTCAGCTGTCAGGAGGATAAAGCAGCCGTTCAGTTTACAGCTCCTCTCCGATGTGCCTGTTTGTCCGGCAGCTCCAGAGGGAATAAGTGTTCTCTTCATCTCTACAGCAGAGCGCCGATCCGTCTTTTTCAGGGCGGGGGCATGATGCTCCGAGCTGTACAACCTGGTCCCTCTTCGCTGTAATTGACTCCATTGATGCAGGCTGATCAGACACTTGTGGCTCAGTTAGCTTCTCCATGTGTGACGCTGTCAGCAGATCTGGACTGTAACACTCAGACTGCCTTCAAGTCCTCTGAGTCCTGTTTCTTCTGTCTGAAGCTCATCTACTTTACTTCCTGGTTCAGAAACTTGGCCCTGCCCCCCAGCTTCAGTCGGAAAAGGACTCAGTTCTGCATGTTTTAGTTCTTTGTGCTGTATGTTAGCTTAAAACTGATCGTGGCTGATATAGGGTTAGCAGTCGTGCTAATGCTAACTCCTCAGGTTTACTTAGCCCCGCCCCATTTGCACAACATGAGGCCAACTGCAGCAGCATCTTCGGAGAATAAAGGTCCAAAAACTAAAGTTAACAAGGTTTCATCATTACCGCCCCAAAGAATGAGCAGGACTCCTGATCAGATAAAGACAGAAACCACCCATTCTGCTTTACACAGTTTTTATCAGAGTTTTTACTGAGTCACAGATAGAATGAGCCGAATGTGAGGAGACATTTTTGAATAGTAATGAACTGAAAGCGTATGATGCTGATAAGGATTTACCTTGTGTGTGTGTGTTTTCAAATGCAGGTGGACTTTCTTGTGTCTGTTAGCAGTGATATAAAGCTCTGATTGTCAACATGTGATGCTGCGGTTGGATTTCTGAGC
This sequence comes from Echeneis naucrates, assembly GCF_900963305.1. NCBI lineage: Eukaryota > Metazoa > Chordata > Actinopteri > Carangiformes > Echeneidae > Echeneis > Echeneis naucrates. The sequence goes on along the minus strand of NC_042530.1, from coordinate 333,271 downwards.
AGGTCTGTGGTGCTCCTGAGATATAATGATCGTCAGTGAGAGTGAGCAGACCTGACTTTAAAGATGTGAGCGTGTTGAGCCGAGCTGAGTCGTGACTCTGAGGGGGCAGGAGGATCAGGAGGTCATTAAAGTGCCTCCATCTCTGGGAGCTGTTGTTCTCAGAGCACCTGCACGCACCTGTCCCTTTCACCCCGCAGCGTCTTTGACTCACGTCTCCGCCTCCGTTGCCCCCACCTCCAGCTCTCCCACGGGTGCCTCGCCGCTCGCCGCTGTGTGAGCGTTTTAATGAGCTTCAGAGCAAGCAGGCATGACTTCAGCGGAGTCGTGGCTGAAATAGAAGTTGATAAATTGAGTGATTTGTCACTTTACTGCTCTCTGAACATGTGGCCTTTTCTTGCTTCAGTTTCTCATCCATCATGACAGCTGTTTGAATTTAGAATCAGGTCGGGGGGGGCTCCCTTGTTCTGGAAACACCTGGAGGACCTGGACTTCCTTCACGCTGCTTCCAAGAGATGGAAGGTTTATTTTATTTCCTTATTTTCCAAATGTGGATCTTAGAAGCCAATCCAACCCACCTGGGGAGGTTTGATAATTACTCTTTGGTCATTTCATATAGTTTAATTTTCTAAATGTTCCACTGCTTCGTCCTTTCCTGTCTCCTCCGTCATCTGTCCATTCGTCCCTCGCTGTTTCTGTTTCTTTCTCTTGAGAATGACGCTTTGACATGAAACAGGTTGATTCATCACCGTGACATCATCCACAGTTCAGGGCGTGTTCGCTCATCGCCGCTCGACTCTCATGTCTGATTATTTGTGCGACCCGTTCAGAGGTCGTGCTGTGATTACAGGCCGGCTCGTTACAGGAGCACAGGGAAAACAGAGCAACAGCTGTGTGTTAAAGCTTGATTCACCCAGGGAGAGCAGACAGAGCGTGATCCTGATTCATGTATGTTCACATGTTGGAACTGGGAGCAGACCAGTTCAAACCAATCAAATAATCCAAATCCTATAGGATCTGGATGGGCTGAGGGCGCTGCTGACGGCTGGTTTTAAGGTTCAGTATCTCTGAGGACTGAGGTCTTTATAGGACCTGATTTAGAGATCTGCCTTTAGACCGTGTGGGCCATATGGGAATTTATTCTTTGTGCCTAAAACAGATCTGTTTTCTAAATTGAAGGCCCGCTTACTGAGCCTGTTGACTATGGTCTTCCTCAGTAAAAGGAGTTTGTCCATCATGCGTAGCTGCGGACTTTAAGGACCAGTTCATTGTCATCCGGGACAAATCCAGGTCATGGTTCAGGCTCTCACTGTCTCCTCTGACCCCGTCAGTAATAACTTCATGTCTGATCCACCATCACATGACGGCCACAGGAGGTGGGGGTCAGATGTTCCACATTTTGCGGTGACTTCTGAATGACCGTGTGGAAAAGAAATAAGTAGGCCTTTTTTGTTGACAGTAATCAGAGTGGGAGGAGGAAGTGATGGAGCTGGGGCAGGGTAATGTAAGGAAATAATCAGTTGGAAAACCTCAGCGGTCGGTGGAAAGCAGCTCTGGGACATCTGGGAAAGTGTGAGAGGCGGGTTTGATAAACTCCAGGTACGCTACAAAGTATGAGAACCTCAGAGTTCATCTGAAAACATGTTGTGACAGACGACGTGACAGAGAGCCGGAGGTGGAGGAACCTGGAACTGACCTGAGGTCACAAGGTGAGGGCAGGTTCAGCACTATGCTCCCCCACACCAGAGGTTTGGTACTGACCACAGACAACTAGTCCAGCTCAGTCCATCTGGGGACTGGGATTATTTATGGAGAATTCCTTCGACCGCTTCGTCCTGTCGAGGCCACTGAACCTCAGACAGGATTCTGGGTGATGTCACCGAGGTACTGACAAGCTTTCAGGATATTCTAGGACTGGTTCCTCTGCTCTCTCTGAAGCGCCTCGAGCTGGGCCGCCCAAAGATTCCCCGGTCTCTGACTGTTACAGTGAAGTCAGCTCAGGCTGTAGTCTGATCAGGAATCAGATGGAGGGGAAATACAGCAGAAGACCATCTGATTGGTGTGGCTGCAGATCTGAGGGCGGAGCCTTCATCTGCACACGGTGCGTTCAGGGACCTCTGATGGGAACGTACTGTTGCCATCTGGACTGAATGACCATTGGGAGCGACGGGTTGTATTGAAGTCTATGGGAAAACGTCCCTCCTCCTTCCTCAGTAACCGTTTTCCTGATGAGTTTATGGTCTCAGTTTGTAGTTTCAGACGTGAAAACACAGGTGGTCTTCACGGGTCTCGTCATGTTGGAAGGTTGTGGTGACATCACGTGTTTCTGTTATTTTGTCCAGCTCTCCACCATTGTAATACACCTGATGATGTTCTTCCTCCTGATTGGCTGGTCCTTCTTCCTGTCTTTGTGAAGCAGATGTTTGTCGTTGTGTCCAAATGTCTCCCAGGTGTCTCTCTCACACATACACACCCTCTCTGAAGTTATTTGGGGACACATGATTCACACACATTTGTTTTTTTGTGCGATCAGACAGATGGGTGTTCCTCTTCACCTGCGAAACGTTACGTGTGTGTTCTGTCTTCCTGTTGTGTTACAGTCCAGTTTAACACACATTGTTCTGCAGTGAGTCAGCCTGCTCTCTGCTTTCTCTTTTTTAATTTATGTATTTTATATTTTAGTTTGCTTTTTTTTATAAAAAGAGGAGACAGAAAATTATCGAGAGCTGAGACCTGCAAAGTTCTGCAGAACCTGATCTGGATTTGACAGACCAGGTCAGGACGAGGTGGATCTGAGTCCTTGTGTGGAGCCGTGACACTGACAGACAGATCAGCAGACGGCTGTCCGCCATCAGTCCACATAATCGCCTCACACAGCGCCCACCTCCATGTTGTTGTGATGTATGATGGGAGCTCAGGAAAGATGGCACCTGGACCGCCCGAGGTCAAGCGGTTGATAAAACCTGAGAACAGCCCATATGAAAACATCCTCAGGTTCATTTTCTCCAACTGGACTGAGGATGAACTCATAAACACACACACACACACAGGCACAAGTTAAAAACAACTGGAGCGCAGCAGGGATTGTCTGCTTTGTGGAAACTTAAGGAGTCCAGGAAACAGAGCCAAGGTGTATGTGTGTTTGTGAGATTTTCTGGTGTACTAAACCTTTACTACTTTAACTTTCATTCATAAAAGCCTCTTGGCTGCAGTCTGTCCTCGTTTCCTCTCTCAGGCTGACACAGATGAGGATCAGTTTGATGCTGGACACTCAGCTTCTGTTGTTGCTTTCTGCTGTTAAAAAAACGACTGCTAATGCTAACATAGCAGAACTTACAAATAGCACCTTTAAACTTTGTGAAGTAACGGAAGCATGACTGTCATTCAACAAAAGTAACAGCTGGCAGCTGCTTGGTCTCGATGTAAACATGGTAACCAATCATCTTTAGAGGTTCTGATTGCTGTGTTTTGTTTCCAGGCTAGCTTTTTTCACCTCGCTAACAGCTGCTGAATGTAGGTTCAGATGTAGAGGTGTCAGAATGGTTTCTAATCCTTCTTCTGGGGTAGAGGCCTGTTTCCAGTTCCTCCTTTGGCGTTTCGATGATTGTCTTTCGGTCTTGAGGCTGGTTAAGGTGCAGTGACATGTTTCCATCTCCAGGGGGCGTGTGCTCACCAGGAGACAGTGATTGGCCCATTCAGCAGACTTCGGACTCATCTGAAGGCTGGAAACTCTGAGCTGAAGGGGGAGCTCTCCTGAACGGAATCGAACTTCCGACTCCGGCCCTGCACGCCGCCCGCCCGCTGTCTTGCTCTGCTGTTTGTTGGAGCTGGAATGTGACGGAGCATAGTTTAGTTTGGGAGCCATAATCAAATCAAAGTGTGTCTGCATAGTTTCCCATGGAGAGGACGAATGGGTGGGGGGGGTCCAATTAAAGAGTGACACTCGGATAATAATCAGGAAAGGACAGTTTGAGACAAAAGCAGAGAGAAGACAGAGAATGTGCAGCTCAGACGATATTTTTGGATGTTTTCACGAGCCGTTTAAAGAAAAGCAGCAGCTAACGAGCTTGGGGGGCGGAGTCAGACTGGATCAGCTGTTTTCAGTTAGAGGCAGAGTCACAGCTTTGTCTCCACCTCACCTGGTCTCCCACCCGTCTGGAGGGGCGGGGCTAACCCTCGCCCCCACACACACACAGAGCATGAATTTGTGGTCTAATAAACTCTAATACTTTAATTAATAAAAACCACTTGGCAGCAGCTTCCTCTCCTCCTCTCCTTGATTCCTTCCCTTCCTCTCTCCTCCTCTTCTCTTAATAAGTCCTGTCCTCTACTTGTTTCCTTACCTTAACTCCTCAGGTAACTTCCCTGATTCCTCCATCATGGTTCAGTTATTTTCAGGAAAAGGTCATCATTTGGCTTCAGACTTCTTTAAGGTTAAACAGCCCTTGTTGTCATGGTGACAGTGGGGTTTAGCTGGGCTGTCGTCCTTCAACAAATGAAGGAACAGTCCCAGATATCCTGTTTTGGATGATCTGAGGAAGTGTTGTCATGTTTTCAGTTGATGGATTTTTGATGTCATTTGTCCGAGGGGTCATTTGTCCTCGCTCAGGTGTCACTGTGGCTGTGATGCCGATGTCACCTCCCGTCTGCCGACGCTGCCGTTCATCTTTGGCTGATTTTATCACTGTCTGCTGCTCCTAAACAGCTCCCTGCTGAGTGTAGGTTACTGTGCTGCTACACACCTGGACCACAGCTGCGCACACACACACACAGTTAATTTAGTTTCCTCCAGTTACTCTCCATATGAGGAAGTCTCCAATCCAAAACACACACATCCCTCATGCCAAAGTTTGTACTTCAAACTTAAACACAAACTCAAACTCTCAAAAACACAGGTGTGTGTGTGACCTTTGTGCTTCAGAGGGAATTGCCTTGTCAACATGTTCAGTCTTGTGTGTTTTTTTGGATGTTGGCTCTCATATGTGTGTCAAAAACTTTCTGATGGAAACACACATTCATGGACGCAGGAGGATGATCCTCACTGATTCACCTCTTGCGCCACCAGCTGGCTACGTCTTCAATTAAAACCAAAAATTTTTTGAACGCATTTCCAGGAGCGTCTTTCTAAAATATTCTAAAAGGCTTTTTAAACTTCTCCTGCCAGAGATCAACAGAGGAGTAAAGCTACAGTAAGTCTGTCACCTTTATTTCCCCGTTTTATCGTTTTTTAAATCTGTTCACCGTTTATGCTTTCTCTGTCTTTATAAACCAACAAGTGATGATGAAACTTGGATGGAGCAACTCTACAGGATGTAAAAGGGGCTAACTGTAATTAGCTCACTTAGCATAAATACTGTATATTAGTTAGTCAAAAAACTGATGAGTGAGAAATAAACTTGCTGCCAGTTAGCAAGTTACACAGGTAGTTTAGCATTGGAGCTAGCCAGAATGATTCATGGAGCTGAAATGGACTGCAGAATTCACTTCCACTCATGTTCAACATTTCTTTTTTGCGTCAATGATCGGCCTCCTGTCGCGACGTTTCGTGTGTTTATGTAAACAGTATAAAGTGATCCGAAGCAGCTGAGCCTTGTGGTTTCCTCCTGGTTTAACTCCAGAGCAGCTGTCATGCAAATGAAGCAGAGGAGGAGGAGACACCACCGGCTGGTCGGACAGACCGTCGTACACATGATACCATGACGGATGCTGCAGGTGGACACAGCTGAAGGTGAGCTGCACTCACAGAAACCCTCTTTCAGCTTCAGGGAGGTTGAACAAAGCAAAATCAGATGTTTTGGATCAAAGAACTGTCTGTGCTGAGAATTTGTGCCTGAATCTGTTCCCATTTTTCCGTCGTCCTCTGCCTTCGCCGGCAGGACCAGCTGGCTTTGTCCATGTTTGGAGAGACCTGCCAGGATGCTCAGCTTGTCTCAGTGTCTGATTGTCACTCAGTTCTTTAGTGTGTTTAGTGTTTGTTCAGAAACTGATCTGGATCAGTCTGACTCAGTGTGTTTATCCATCCATTCTCATCCTCCATCTTTGATAGTGATGTTTAGAGTCACATCTCTACATTTGGCGCTCCTATTTGCTCCGGTGGGTGATGTCACAGCCAATCAGAGAGTCTTATTCAGACAACTTTTCTTTAGTTATTCTGGTTTACACCACTTTTATCAGGAAAATAAGGAAACATTCAGTGTGTTTTTAGTTACTTTCCCTGATTCCAGAGAACAGAGTCTGAGTCTTTTTTAAAAATGAAAACATGAAGGGAGGAAAAAACATAAACGCTGAGAGAGTTGACTGGTTAATCGAGGATAGCTCACTGACTTCTGACTTCTTTTATTCTTGGTTTCCCTCAAATCCTGAGTAAACTGTAGACAGCACACAGGATACTTTCACTCTTTTTTTTTTTTCAACAAAACATGCATTAAAGCTGTCAGTCAAAAACAGATCTTTATCGTCTGCATAAAGACCTAAACAGAACCTGACCCAGGTGTGCCAGGTAATTGATGTGGTAGGAAGCTAAAACTGCTTGTAAAGCATGAACGTCACATTTTATTTGAAGCATGTGGATCCTCTGAGCTTGGATAAATCTCCTTGTCGGAAACCTTTTGCCGTTCTGTTTTTGAAATTCCACTGATGAATTTCTCTGAGGAAAATCCAATGCAAATGTGGCCGTACCCTCAATCCACAGCCATTCACAGAAACCATATCCATGTCTCCCTTCAGCTTGTTTTGAATACACCAGATGTAAACTTAGACTCTGCTCGCTGCCCGCCATGCAAATCCACAGGTGGGTCCAGTTTAACATGAGCTTGTGGTGATGGTGTGGTTGAGAAACAAAAAGCCCAAATTACAAACAGGAGATTGTGTGGAGTGCCAAACCAGGAGAGGATGGATGCTGTTTGGAAGCAGAAACAGGCTGGAAACACTCGTGTGTTAGAGGTGTTTCTTTTCCTTCCTTGTGTTCGAATGTTGGATGTGGAATCCCTTTCAGGATTTTAACCCTCAAATTTCTTTCCTGCAGATTCCAGAAAAAAATCAGTTTGAGGAGGATGAATCAGTCTGAAGCTGATGACGCCTCAAAGGCTGCACTCTTTGCCTTCTATGGCGGCCTCACAGGATTGGTCACCTGCAACCTGCTGCTCAATTTTCCTGCAAACGTCTACGTGTTGTGGCTGATTGTGAACGGCGTGAGAGGAGCTGTGGCTTCAGAGTTCTTCTCTCTCAATCTGGCCGTCTTAGAGATCATCTTCTGTGTGTCATCTCTTTTTATAATGCTTAACTTCCTGTTGAGGCTGGAGGTGGAGGCCATATTGTCTCTGCTGCAGTGTTTCGTACAGCTAGTGTTCATCTTCAGACCGCTCTTCCAGAGCTGCATCTGCATGGAGCGCTACCTGGCTGTGGTGCATCCTACCACCTTCCTCAGGTAGACAGAGAACATGGCTGAAGAGCTGATCAAATCTGAACCTTCAGACTAAGACCACCTTCTTATCTCCTCTCTGCAGGTTCAAACCTCTCCGTTACAAGTCAGCTTTCTGCCTGCTCAACTGGCTGCTGGTGTCACTGTACTGCATCATACTGAGCGTCACTCTTTCAGGCATACAGGTGGCTTACCACCTAATAGGGAACTCCACCTTTTTCCTGCTCGTCATGTCCTACTGCGGACTCCACATTCTCTGTGTGCTGAAGCAGCCCGAGCCCGGCAACAAGGACCAAGTCCGCAAGAGCCGGAGCGTCGTGAAGAGGAAGGCCTTCAAGGTCATCATGATCACCCTGGTTTTCACCAGCAGCCTTCAGCTGTTACAGATCCTCATACTGTGGGTGTCACTGTTGTTCACGAAAGAGCAGGCCATTCTGAACATCTCATTGGTCAGCCTGGCCATCAGCATGGTCAGCGGGCTCATGACCCCTCTGCTGCACCTTTACAGACAGAGAAAACTGCCCTGCGTCTCCGAGCAGGCTTTCGCTGTTCCTCAGACTTTTTGAATCATCTACAGACATCACCAAAATATCGACTTTCAGCATCTTCCTCGCTATTCGTCTTAACAAGGGCCTGGAAATCCACAAGACCACATGGAGGTCTACCTTTAGACCATATGGACTGTAAACATCCACCTCTAAACTGTGTGGACCTTTAATACAAGTTTTAAGTGGCATCTGTTTCTCCACAAAGACAGCCAGATGAAACAGATTAAAGCGTATTTTTTGCCCAGCATGGTTCAGTCAGTCATTGATTTAAATTCTTGTGGCGACACTTTAAATGTGTGACAGACATAACATTTTGTTAAACTGCTTCAGGACACAACTGTCACTTTCAAAAGGAAGTGATCCACGACTTTCATCTTGAGTTAAAATGTGTTTGAAACTCCACCAGTGCGACACATCAGCGCTGCACTCTTCAAAGTTTCAAATAAGTGTTTCTCCAACTAACACGCACTTCCAGAACACGATGAAGAGCATTATTCATGTCATGAGCTGAAAATCATGAAAAACCAAGTCAGCGGGGACCTTTAACATCCAGGCCGCAGCTTTATGTAACATCTAAAACTCCTGATATGAGTCCGTGTATGGAAGAAAAAAGCAGCGCTGACACTTCACAGGAATCCAAACGCTGCGATACGCAGAAGCTGCTTTGATTGTGGAGGTCAAACAGAGAGCAGCAGGTTCAGGCAACCTCAGATCTTCACACAGTATCACACATATATACACAACTCCACATACAGCCTGCTGCAGACACACACTCTCCATCCTCCTCCCCTTGATGTTGCAGTAACATGATGTAACAGCGGCCTGGATGGCTCCCATGGGTGCTGGTTAGCTGTACTTAATGGACTGCCACAGCTAGCTTCAAAGACTCGGGGAGGTGGGGGGTAAAAAGAGAGTGATGGGGAGGGAGAGGAGGCATGAAGAGAGCTGGAAGAGCAGAGAGGTGAAGAAGTCATCATCTGAGTTGGCCTCAGTGATGGAGAAGTTGATGGAGAGAGAAATGGACGCTACAGCGCTCCAATCACAGCCCTGCTTCTGATCAGTCAGCCAATCAGAAGGCTGAGAAGACGACGAGGGGATCCGAAGAGAGGCAGAGAGAAGAATGAAAGGCTGAGGAGGATGGAAGGAAAAGAACCAAGGAGGAAGAGGAAGCACATGGACGAAAACCACAAGACTGTTCTGTCATCAGTGTGTGTCGTTTGATCATGCCTGGTAACTGCCGACACACACACACACACACGTGCCAGGCAGGTGAAGCTTACACCCGCAGATCAATAACATTTACATGAGAGTCAGGCAACATGTGTCCAACACACACACAGCATCACTTCCTGTGTTGGCGGTTGCTGAACTTGCCTTGCTGTCGACAGATCCCTGAATGGTCCAACATCACAAACCACATCCTGACAGCTTCTAATTCCTGCTCCCCAGAAGATGAACCCCTGAGTCAGAATGAATGAATCTTCAGACATCTGACAAGGTTCATCCTCAGGAGAGCATGAAGTCTGAACCAGATCACAACACAACCCATCCAGGAAATAAACAACAATAGAAACATCATGACTGGACACATTAGAGCTGCATCGTAGTCAGCTGTGTTTGTCAACCACAAACGTTCCAGATGAATTGTGTTGTTGTAGCAAACAAACAGCAGGACACAGTCATATTGAAGTTGTGGTGAATTTGTGTCTTTTGTTGTGTCTTTTTTCCCCCCGATGAAGCTAGGCTAACCGTTTCCCCCTGTTTCCAGTCGTTGTGCTAAGCTACACACAGGATGAGTAATGTTGTCAGTTTGTGTTGATCAAACAAATGACCGTAACACACTGTTTCCTGTTTTCTTCTTCTCTGGTTTTCATTGACAAACTATTTGTCCGATTATTTTTCCCTCTGATAGTGTTTATAAAAAAGAAATAAAATGTGGAGTTCAAAATTAGTTTGTCGTTTGGCCTCAGGAAACTGTGTGTGTGTGTGTGTGAGTGATGACCATATGGATGTAATGATACCCTGCATAACAAGCAGATAGGATTACACACACACACACACACACACACACACACACATGCGTGCAATCATACTGTTACACTTTACGCACGCATGCACAAATATAGACACAGCTGGTGTATCAGACAGAGGAGCGGCTCCTTCGTCCTGTTTTAACCTCTAATTTAAAGTTTCCATCAGCCGGATCATCTTTTTATCTTTTAACTTGAAGATTCTTCACTTTTGGAAAACCCGGTTTGGTTCAGACTCAGATGCCAAACAGGGCAGGAAGCTGAAGTCAAACCTCTGAGACCGCTCTGACATCAGCTCAGAGCTGGCTTACTCCGCCCACAACTCCCAGATAATTTGTTTTAGGGCGGAGCCTGGCTGGAGCTGAGGTTTAACCTGGTCTCTGATGACTGTGACATCATCACTACAACCTTAAACCGTCTAATCAGGTGCTGACGATTGGCCTCACAGATCTTGGGGTTTCCATAGAAACGAGGATGCAGTGCAAGCTGCAGGGTGTTGTTGCCTGCACACACACTGATTGGTTTAGCAGTTCAACGTCCTGCAGTGTTTGATGTTTCGATTAAAGCCATCGATCAGTGTGTCTCTTATTAAACCCCCACTGGAGAGGCTGCACAGCTACTGCATGAACCTGTTTCTTGTTGTCTCAGGTTCACGTCAGTAAAGCTCTGCAGGACGGACCGTTCTGAGAAGTTACAGATGTGTGTGTGTTTGTTTCTGTTCTCACACGCTCAGATGTTGGGTGTAATCGTTTCTCTCCTCAGTTTAAGTTCTCAATAATCAATCAGTCAAATCTGAAGCTTGTTCTGGTCCAGATGAATGAACTCATTGTCAGCAAATCAAATCCACCCTCCTGAGCTGAGGCTCCGCCCACCCAGAGCCCCTGAATTATTCATTTTGCGATGCCTGCATCATTTCCTGTCTGCTAACTTGGTTCATCAGTTTCTCACTGAAGTCAGTTTCAGACTGGACAGATCAGCTGACGGGGGAGGAGACTAATGTTTGCTTGTTTGTTTGTTTTCAGGTGAAACACAACGGTCTGATACAAGAGATGAATCATCCAACAGCAGGACGCATCACTGTACCTGGTCAGCACGCACACACACACACACACAATCTCTCTGTCTCTTTCTCTCTCTCTCGGGTCATTCCAACAGTTTGAACCATGAATTTTCTTTCAGATGCAAAAACAAATCTTTCTCATTAAAAGCAGAAGATCCTGTTCAGCATCACACACACACACACACACACAGACACATCTGTCCGTGGGGATTTGGTTGGTTTGATGAATTTAAGTGTGTTTCCACCAAGAGGAAGCTGTTTATCCACCACTGTGTATTTTCACTGTCATCTGTCTTACACTGTGTGTGTGTTACCCAGCAGGAAGACATTCATAATGAGCAGAGGCAGGTGTGTGTGTTTTGGCTGTTGAAAAAGTGACTTCATATAAAATCGTGGAGAGAGAGACTGTAAAGGTCAAAGGTCATAGGAGGTCGTACTCAGTGAGTGACAGGATGACTTCTGATGGACTCGCAATACTCAACATCTGTCTGTGGTTGCACACACAGACACACACTAACATTTAGCCCATCATTCCCTGATGCTCTGTGATTGTCCTGTGATCATCTTCTCTCTTGTGATTTACACCAAACCACAGTCAGTAGTTTGTGTGTCTGTGTATGTTTGATGTGTGTTTGTGTGTCAGTCTATTCATTCTCTTAACAATATCCCTTTCTTTGCTCTCCACATTCTGTTCCGTTCCCTCCATCTTTGTTTAGTAAACAACATCAGGCACAAGTGCTTGTTTTTGTGTGTGTGTGTGTGTGTTGTTGAGCCAAAATGATCTCCTGACAACAGCACAGGAAGTGTGTGTGTGTGTCCATTAAAGGCGACAGCTGACATTATATAATCAAAAGAAGAGACGTCCATTTTTAAAGGTGCTTTTTCGTTTTAATGTTACACCGCTAACATTAGCATCAGTAAGTCCACAGGAAATGACCTCACCATCACTTTGATCTGATCACCTTCCTCCTCTCCTTCTTCTACTCCTTCCCTCTCTCCTTCCTCACAGACAGATGGGCAGAAAAAATTAACTATGAATGAATAGATATTACATAATCTTATTTTGAATTATTTGCCATGACATTCTACACACACACACACACACACACGCACACGCACTTGTTGCGAGCCATTGAAGGGGAAAACATGTTGCTAATGGTTTGAAAATAGAAGAGCTGTTCACACACATAGACAGTCATGCATAAAGCCATGAAGGTCTAAACACACGCACATGTTTGTGCAATCATGCACGTGTGGGCTCAGACACACACACACACACACACACACATTCAGAGTTCAGCTCATTAGTGCTGCTCTTTAAAGAAACAGCTGATTGTTGTGAGTTTCCCAAAATAAACTGTTTGTTCCCTGGACCGTGCGAGTCCTCGCTCCCCTCCTTTACTGAGGTTTATTTATCTGTGGTTTTTTCTGTCTTCAGGTCCGGCGGTCCGGTTTAACAGTTTCCTCCCTGCTGGGCCGACGCCCCCTCCTCTAATTGGTCAGCACACCGTGCAGGTGCTGCAGGAAACCTTGTCCTACAGTGATGACATCATTAAGATGCTGCTGGAATCGAGGGCGGTGGCTCAGAACTCAGTGTCCTGATTGGCTGAATCCATGTTGTCCAGCTCTGATTCAGTATCAACACGGTCACCTTCATATCTGGCATTTCTTTAAGTGTTTGATTTTCTTATTTTCCAGCACATACTGTGAAAATGTTAAATCAGCTCTGAATGATGTTTACATCGTTCTTCAGTGTTAAAATCAAGTTTAACAGAGTTTAATTTGTTTTGAAAGAATGAAAGAATTTAATGGTGCTGTTTAGATTTACATAATGTTTAATTTGTATGGCTGATGATGTCAGGTGGTTTTAGTTCCAGTCACAGTTTTATTTCTGCAGCTGGTGTGTTCTGTTTTCTTCTCGGTGAGTATGATGTGTTTAGCACCGACAGACGTGAAGGAAGACAAAATGAAAATAAGATCGAAGCCAAAATAAATTGGAATGCTTTAAATTCCCAACATGAAACAGATTCATGGTCCTTTTAGAGCCACATTAAATCTCCTTCTGTGTTTCCCTCCATGTGTTTGTCTGCAGCAGTTCTGCTTTATTCATGTTTTAGTTGGACCATTTTACACAAGTTTGATTCAAATATTGATTAAATTTGGACACAAGTGCTTAAATCAAGAGCAGGCGCTAAAGGAGGCTGAAGAACTGCTGACAGCATCATGAGGTGTGATGAAAACATCGATGATCGCTGCTTTAAACTGGTTCCTCTGGATCTTCCCCAGGTGTGAACTGGACTCTGATGGGCAGCCACAGCTACAGATAATGTTCTGGGACATGAGAGAGACTCTGGCTTCACTGTGTTTCTGACATTAATCCCAGATCATCGCTCAAATCTTGGAGATGCATCAGAAATAAAGTCCACTCCCAGCAGGTTGATTCTTCCTCGAGGTGATGTCTTCCTCCGTCTGGGATAAATTGGAGGAAACGCTGAGCGAGACCAAGAGGCAGGTTGACAGGTTGATTAATTGGGGACAAATCCTCCAGTAGAAGGCAGATAAATCACACGAACGAAATGTTTACTGAATTCAAGGAAATGTGACGCGTTTGGACGGCAATGCAGTCGTCAGGGGAGATGCAGACTGACATGTTTATTTGAGTTTTGGGGGAGGGAGGGAGGAGAGGGGCAGGCTCAGGTGTGATTCATCACTAACTGGGGACTTACTGTATCTTCACTGTCCAAACCAAGATCAGATGTCATCTTCCTTTGAGGGGTGACACCTCTGATGGAACATTATGACACCAAACCAAACAGCAGGTTCTGAAGAAACGTCTGCAGTTTCAGCCGCTCAGTCTGTCCTCAAAACACAGTTAAAACTCTGGAAACAGGACAATGATCAGCCGGAACATTATGACTGCCTGCTTCCAGACCTCTGAAGCTGCGCTGTAGGTTCTGCACCAAGACGTTATCAGCAGACCCTTCAAGCCCTGGCAGTTGTGAGGTGGAGCATCTGTAGATCTGGAGTTGTTGGTCCAGCTCATTCCGCTGAGGCTGGACTGAGATGTTTGTTGTTGTTGTCGCTCCTCAAACCTGCTGAATGTTGTGACAGTCCTGAAAGGATGGACCAGGCTCAGGTCAAAGTCACACATCACTTTCCCCTTTGCTATGACCACCAGGTGTCGCCTAGCAACAGAACCTGATGCTGAGGTCATCATGACCCGCAACAACAGGTTTCTAATTGGACGGTGTCTGACTGATTAGTAGATTAGTCTGAGCAGAATCTGGGCAGCGTAAAAAACTGAGGAGTCGAGGTGGAAGAAACCTCCGGACGACCGGCAGATGAGAACGAATGTTTTGTGAGTGTGTGTGTTGGAGGTGACGGGGTGTGACTTCCTGTGTCCCCCTGGAGCTGAAGACAGGAAGAGGCCACGTTCTTCACACTTCATGCACAAACAGCAACATACACACTTACATAAGTCTGTCCTGACGTGCTCTGAAAGGTGTCCACATACTTTTGGCCAAATGCCTGCTGGATGTTCTGGCCGGATTCTGCTGGTATGTTTGTTTAAATCTCTAAAAACCGGATTTCCGTAAAAGGAGCAGAAATGTGAGGGAGACGCAGGTTCTATTTTTCTAAATTAGAATTTTTCAGATTTTTGTTCCTGTCTGTCGTTTTTCACGGATGAGAACAGGAAGTTTTTCTCTCTCTCTCTCTCTCTCCCTGTTCTGGTCATGCTCGGCCGCCCAGTTGGCTGCCTCTGTGTTGAACTCAGTGTGTGTGAGAGAGAAATTCGGATGTACGTAACTCACCAGCTCTTTAAGTGTCCCTTATTCCCCGACATCTGGTGTGTGTGTGTGTGTGTGTGTGTGTGTGTGTGTGTGTGTGTGTGTGTGTGCGCGTGCGTGTGCGTGTGCGTGCAGGAAACGAGAGGCTTTCTGTCCAGCCTAATGTTGAACACAGACACAGTTATATGGGAGAGACAGGGACTAATATAACGTTGGGTAACTGACTCTGAGGTCACAGTCTGACTTCACATCAGTGGTTATGAGTGATACTTTTATTTTGAAGGGTTATTTTATACACACTGTAGCTGCAGTGTTCACCTGTAAAGCTGCTCGGAGCCTCGTGGGCTCACAAACATGAAACATAAGAAGAAAATTTCAAGACGACATAATAAACTGGAGAAATGTCCCGCTTTTTTATTGGTGCTGCTGCATTTAGACAAGGACTCAGAGGACGTTCACTCGCCAGGCGAATCGTTTCATAGGTCGACTTGATCATGTGACCCTCCATTTTACCTAAATTCTGTCAGATTAGTTAGAATTCAGGATTCCATAAAAACATGACAAGCTCATTCTGTGACGATTCCTCAGAGTTACCTGAGGGCCCAGCCCGACGGGGGGGCTAAAGAGGACTAAAGTGTCTGACTTGGTTAAAGCAGCTCAAACAGCTAAAAGACTGAGCATCAATAATCTGATCAGAGCTGTCAGACCATTTACTGCACAGGAAGTCAAGTACTTTTACTGTGGAGGTTTACGTGACGACAGGATGTGATGTTCAGGGACAGTTGGGTTATTCTGATGAGTAACAGACACACACACACACACACACACTGGGGACTCGGGACTCCCTCGTATGACATCCAGCGGGAGATTCTCTGGAAACCACTTCCTGGGCCGGATGGGGGGACATGGGGGGCGGGGGGGGCTGCAGCTGGATTTGACATTAAAGCAGCAGCGACCCATTTCGATGCATTTCTCTGCATGCTGAGCACCAATAAGAAAACAGGCTTTACTCCATGTGACTTTTTTCCTCTTCCTCTTGTTCCGCTGTTGTTTCTGTCAGAGGAAACAAGAAGGAGATGGATTCAACAGAGACGATCCAGCAACAGCATCTTCATCCTCCTCACCCTCATCTTCATCCTGCTCATCATCCTCATCCTCAATGACCGCCTCAGTGGACCCAACGCCACCAGCTCAGAGCAGGAAGAGGTGGCGTTATGAGGAACACACCTGTTTCCGCTGACAGCAGACCCGACATCAGGACTGGACCGGAGAACTTGAGCCACACAGGAGTCTGGTCTAAGGACTCAGTACCAAGTGGCTCCAGTTTGAAGGTCAGAGGTCACAGGTGCCTCACTCTTCCTGTTCTCATTAGGACCCGCCCTCTCAACGCCTCCCTGGTCCAAACACTCCTTTCTGTCTCTTGTTTGAGTGGTGACGTTTCTTTTAAATAGAACTAATTCAGGTTTTCAGGTTCAGCTGGTTCACATGAGGTTGTGAAGTCCTCCAATCAGCTGCCACTTTACTTCCTCCCTCTCTATTCCCCAGTCTCTCCTTCAGTCTTTGCTCTCTAACAAACCGGAGCTTTGATCGTGACACTCGGTCCAATTAAAATCCTGCAGTCTTTAAATCCGGACCGCCTGACCTCTGACCCCCCTGCCCTCCATGTGAACTGAGAACGTTTGGGAACAGAGGGGACATTCCTCTGCTGGACAACAAAGAGACGTGACCTGGCATCAGAGACTGATGTCCCTCACTCTCCTGATGGAGTTCAACGAACCATCGACCAACAAAACACAACGAAGGACACGTGAGTGTCAGGAATCCTCTGAGGAGAACATGGCACCAGCTGATGGAGATAGTGTGACCTAAACCTGGTTCAGTGTGATTGACAGACTGCACCACCCAATCAGGAAAGTATACGGAGCAGGTCAGCCCCGCCCCTCACCCCTCCTCAGCTCCTCTTTCTACTCCAAAGATGGTTTCCTCTGTCAGATCATGAGCTCAACAAGGTTCACGCTTCCTCCGCGAGCTGCCAGTTAAGGCCAACGATAATAACACAAGCTACGGCAACAAAGTCAGAACAATTTCAACCAAAGCAAAACCGAAAGCTGTTTTACAGACACGCTTGTTCTTTAAACCTTGATAATCAGTCAGCAGCATTAAAGGCTCTCTGTGATCCAGGTTTGTGTGTTTCTGTCGCACACAGACACACACTGATTTTCTGTGGATAGAGGAGCAGTTTGTGGAGAGCAGCAAAAGTTTAAGATGGTTGTGGTTTGAAAAACATCTTTGTGTCATTGTTTCTTTGGGCTGAGTTCAGGCAGGAGTCTGTGTTGTGTCTTTGTTAAAGTGACGGGTCCACGCAGGGTTCAGGTGATCTGAGGTCTGTTTGACTGGTTCAGGACCTCCAGCGTAAGCCTGACCACACCAGGGATTTGGGTGAGCTGGGTCCCTGAATGTCTCGTTTGGTGATACAGAAACAAACACAAATCTAAACACTCGTGTTTGTGTGTTAAAGGTCAGAGGTCAGCTGCTGGATTAATACCTCTGATATTTTTGTCTCAGAAACTGCTGTCAGACGTCCTGACCCGTTCATGTCCGGGCTCTGTGACCGTCTGTCCTCTAGAATGACCCCCAAGTTCAGCGGGTGTGCTGAGGCCTCCAGTTTGTAATCAGCCTGTCAGCCGTCTTGCTTTTTTAAGCAGCAGAATAAATACACAAGTGAAAAGCTAATATAACTAGCATTAGCATTTAAGCTGTTTGCTCACCAGATTGGTGAAACGTTTGATCCGTCCTCTCAGCGTGCTATCCTTGGTTAGTCATGTGATCCTTACTTTCTCATGTTGTAGCCAATCGCTGCCTAAAGGAGGTGGAGAGCCGGAGTATGAGATCGTCGGACTTCTCTTGGTGCTCATCCTCTGGACATCATAAAATCTATCTCAGTGTCTGGTGAAAGGGTTCATCCTCTGGAGAGAAGGACTGTAAACTCTGTGGTCTCAAAGGGGGAATGTTGTCTTTGGGAGGCAGCAGAGGGAAGATCATGAAATCACATTAGTCCTCAGGAGACCATGAATATTTGGGTAATTTGTTGATGGGAGCGTCGGGCAGAAGGACGGACTCAGAGTGAGTGAACTCGCAGCTCAGAGGACACGACGGAGCGAGCCGGTGGACGCTGTGGCCGAACACAATAGGCAGTTTGAACAGGAAACAATAGAGGCTGTAATATTTAATATTGAGCAGCTGTGAATCCCATCACAGTGTCCTGTGTTTCATCACCCGGAGCAGCCTGTCAGACCACACTGAGGGCCTATTGTTGCACATATATGTGTCTGCCGAGGTGAAGAGTGTGTCGCTCGGAGGGAAGAGGTTCAGAAAGTGTGTCAGGAGAGACACACACTGACTCTATTGTGTGTTGATAGTTTACATTATTGTAATAAGAGAAATCAAATGTGAAATGCTAAAGTTCCTGTTTTAACCCTTCAGTCGTTTTCCATTTTCAAAAATGTCACCACAAATTCAGAACCAGCTCACCCTCAGCTAGCCCAGCACCAGAACCACAGACCAGAGCAGTCTGGGCCTGAGGACTCAGATTCATCAGAGGAACACAGAGGTCATGGTGGTTGTTGGAGCGGAATGTAGACTCTCGGTTTGGACAAGGATCTGAAAGCTGAGTGGGGTCAGGCCTGATGCCTTCAGGTGCTGCAGGTTTTTCATGCAGCACCTGAAGAAAGAGGTGTGTGTGTGCATGCACTACTGTGTGTAACAGATTTAAGTTCACAGGCTTTGGACCAAAAGTAAAAGTTTGTTGTTTATGCAGGAGGAGGGAGAGGAGGAGGAGGCACCGCCCTTCCGGACAGTCGGGGATCAGAGGTGAACACAGTTTACAGTGATGGTGACACTAACACACCTGAAACACACATCACCAACTTCTCCTCACTGAGATCAGCAACATACAGGATTGATCCATAGAATCTCTTATTGGCTGTGACATCACCCACCAGAGCCAATATGAGCGTCCGATGTAGAGACGTGACTCTAGATGTCACTATCAAAGATGGAGGATGAGAATGGATGGATAAACACTGAAGGAGTCAGAGAGTCGGACTGATCCAGATCTGATCATTTATCCCTGAAGAACAACCAACATGACTCAGAGTGATGATGGACAGAGATCTGATTCAGATTATAGTGACTGGAGAAAGTTTAAAGCACCTCTGGATTTTTTTATTTTGCTCTTGCTTTTCATTTTCTGTCTGAGTGTCCGACACTCCGACTTCTTCCTGCCAAAGTGTCTTTGAGCTAAAGGCTGGCGGTGCTGTCAGAGTGTATCGTGGTTTCGCTGGAGGATTCTCCATGAAGCTCTGCAGATGTATCGAGCGTCTGCAGTTTGAAGGAGGCTGATGGAGCTTTGCTGTGCTGAACATTAATGATGTGACTCTGAATCCACCACTTTGTGCGTTGCGTCTCTGTGTTTAGATGCTGCTGACTAATTGTCACAAAATGTTTCAAAAAAGAAAAATCCGGACACGTTTACTGAGCATGCTCCAAATGACAGGCCCATCCATCTGATGAGCAGCTCCTAGGCTAACAGTTTCCCTCTGTTTCCAGTCTTTGTGCTAAGCTAAGCTAAACGCCTCCCAGACTGGTGTCAGTGTGGTCCTTTAAGGTCAGTGAGCAGACTTCACCGTCACACTCCAAAGGCATTGTGGGTCATATAACTGCACTGTTCCCACGAGCCTTTGCGTCTGGATGAGCTTAAGCTGTGGGTGTGTTTGTGTTTGTGTTATGTATATGTCAATGTTTGGATGAGTGTATGTGTGTTGTCTGAAGTTCTGCCACAGGCGGACGGGTGTGTTCTGTTTACAATGCACCATGGGAAATTAGGGGTGTGATGCTATCTGTGTGTGTGTGTGTGTGTTCAGCCAAGTCTCAGCAGCAGCTGTGTCTGGACGGAGGAGAATGTCAGCAGCAGGTGTGGACGGACGGATGAGAGAATTCTCACTGTTTTTCACTCACTTTGTTCTTCCGTCTGTTTCTGTCTGTTTGCTGAAAACTTGTTGTTGTTCGTCAGGTCTGAAACTGAGACTGTTGTGGACTCGGAGAAGCTGCTGGTCGGGCTGAGGGTTGATGATTATTCCCTAAGTTTGGTCTTCAGTTCTTTTCACCAACAAAACAGAACCTGGACCTCCATCGGCCCACGACAGTCTGGAGCGGTGTCTCCTGATGCGACACCCTGACGGCAGCTTGGTTAGTTGAGGAAAAGGTGGTGATTTAGGTTGAAATGACAGCACAGACCAGTTGGTTGACTCTGTGATGTCATCATGATGTCATCATCAGTCTGTCAACTGCTGCTTTAAAGCCTTCAGTTTTTAATCCTTCTGTTGGCCATCTTGGTTCTTTGAAATCAGCTGGGTCCAGATTTGCAGGAGAAGGTAGACCTGACCCACTCTGTACTCTTCCTGATAGGGTGGACCAGTCTGTCCGTCACACAGTAGCCCCGCCCCCAACCCTTCCCCTTTCCCTGCAAATGGAGCATTGTTTCAAAAATGAACATCATGTTGTATTGAAGACTGTAAACTGGAGACTGAGACCATAAACTCATCAAGAAAATGCTAAATCTAATGTCAACGTCAGTTTTGTTTTCTGGGTGTCTTCAATCATGTTACCTGGAGGTTAACCACCTCGTCTGTGTCCCAGGACAACCTGATAGCCAAATGGTTCGTCAGTTTACTCCCTTTCTCTGGTTTGACTCCCAGCTGAACGGACTCGGGTCATTCTCCATCCCTTCAAAAAGAATTCTGGTCACATTTTCTTCACCCAGTGAGGTTGTTCTTCAGTGCGGTGGCCTGTAGGTGGAGCCATGTTATTATTATTTAGCCTGTGAGGGTCAAACGTAAAGACGGTTTGAGACCAGAGAAAACCGTCGTGCTGTTCAGTCAGTCGTTGGTTCAGTGGAGGGCCAATTCCCAAAGTTCCCGACCTGCTGTGCTTGTGTCTCAGGGGTTTTTGTGGGTTTACCAGCAGTTTTTGAGTCTACGCCAAACAAAGCCGCCCCTCCTGTCTGAAGTATAATGAGCTCGTTATCAGCCTGACGGTCTGCGTCATCAAAACAAGAGCTGAGCTTCTCAAACGCCTTCACAGGCACGACCACACTGCCGCCACATCAGTGAGCGGGACATATAGGAAGAGCTGCAAACATTATGTAAACAAACAGAAAGGCTGTGTGTTTATGTAACGCTCTTCTACACACACTCCAACACACTCGTCACTGACTCACCGACATACGCAGGGATGTGAAGCTTGCTGTCGTCCTGTTTGCGTTGGGCCTCGCCGCCTTGCTCAGAGGTACACAGGAACAGCAGCCATTCACTGATCAACCGAGTTAGTTCAGCTCTTGATCAGTCTGACTCTCTGACTCTTCTGTGTGTTTATCTGTCCATTCTCATCCTCCATCTTTGATAGTGACGTCTGGAGTCACGTCTCTACGTCGGACACTCCTATTGGCTCTGGTGGGTGATGTCACAGCCAATCATAGTCTGTGGATCAGTCCTGTATGTTTGTGAGTTTATTGTGTTGACAGAATAAAGACAGTCAGATATTTGGAGCTGATTGACACATGAGAGGAACTTTTCTTTGGAAAAGAAGGAAACTTGTGTTGAGTGTGTTTGTAGTTAGTTCTGGTTTTCTGATTCCAGAGAACAGAGTCTGAACTGAGCTGACAGAATCAGATGAGGCTGGATTTGAGGAGAGATTTTAAAATAGAAAAACAAAAATATGAAAAGCAGAAAAAGATTTAACATGGCTCTAAAAGGGCAAACCACTGTACCACCGTACCGCCCACATATTGAGGCCAAAACACTGAGGACAGAGACGTCCTGACGAGATGCTTCAGGTCCAGTTTTCAGGGTTTGTGTGTGTGTGAGAATCCAGGAAGGGAAGTGTATGAGTCCGCTGGGAGAGCTGAGTCACTTTCTCTCTGGCTGACCTGTTGGTGTGTTTCAGGTCTGGGAAACACATCGGAACTGACAGCCGCCACAGACAAAAGGCCTGATCCAGATCTCACACACACACAAGCTGCCAGAGGTTCTGTCTTTAGGAAGTGACGTCAGTAAGAGAGAGAAATTAGAAAAGGATGAATGAGGAAATGTGAAACTCCTCAGGAAACAGAAAGAAAATACAAAAATGAAAACATTCAGTCGCCAACTGTCTTTGTCTTGAACCGCCTCGAGTCACCTGACCTTAGCTGTGAGGTCACAGAGTGAGGGAGACACTGATTGGTTCCTGGTCAATTGACATCACAGCTTATCTGTTTCTGTAGAACAACTGGTACTTAAAAATGGCCTTTCTCACCGGATGTCCTTCTGTCTTCGGGGCCAAAGACCCATCTGATTGGTCAGTGAACAACGGACTCCTCCAGCAGCCAATGAGCTCGCAGCATCCAACAGGTGGCGATTCAGTCACAGGCTGCAGTCTGCTCTACATCTTATTGGCTGAGGTGAGGACAAGTGTGTGTTGGGTAATAAATCAACCGAGGCCTCTAATTGGCTGCTTGACCAAACCATAAATCCTACACGTCAGCAAGTCAAGAGAGAAATGAGCACAGCATGCATCAGGTCCAGCTTTGAATCTGAAAACGTCCGTTTCCTGTTTCAGTCGTGACACGTTAGGAGAATAAAGAGGAAACAGGAACGAACGGTCTGATATCAGTCATAGAAAGTCATCGTCTTCGTCTTCATCAGGTCTTTATCGGGCATCACGGCTGAGGAAGCAGCAGCTGTCTGAAGGGACGTCCCTGACAGTGTCCACATGTCCTCGTCCTGAAGTGAGGGATTAGAGCAAAGCTCTGTTTGTCCTCTCCGGGCACCTGTAGTGTAAATAGAAGCGGAGTAGTTTACATATCTCTTACTTTCACTGCCGCTCTCTGTCCGTCCACTTCATCACTCTTCTGTCTCTCCTCTTTCCTCCTGCTGATACTTCTTTCCATCTCTGTTCTGTTTTCAGCATTTTGCCTTTCTTCTTTTGGTTCATCGTAAGTTTTC